>NW_027192670.1:940500-1254000 GCF_949987515.2 Delphinus delphis | reverse complement strand
CCGGGGGGAAGTGAGACTTCATTGTAGTGCAGATTTCCTTTGCAAGTTTGCTTGGTTGGCCAAAAAGGGTGTATGCGTTTTTTCCTGAATATATTCAGGAAAAAACGCATACGCCCGTTTTGGCCAAGTGCATCATTGTGGACGTTCTGCCTCTTTTCCTATGCTTTCAATGCAATTCCAGTCTACCTCCTGAAATCGGTTTCCTGCAATTCTGCCCCGCTTTCAAGTCCTCTTGGCAGCCTTACTTCAGTATATTTTTGGACGATAGCTGTCATTTATAACTCTGCAGGTTTGTGAATTACAGTGCCCCTGAGCTCCTTTCTTCAACTCGCTTTCTTGTGAGCTGGCCACAACACCGCAGGATGGCTTCAGGCCCTAATCTGGTTCCGGCACGGCACGCTGAGCCTTTGGTTAATTCCTCTTCCTGGAGGGAAATGAGAGTTAAATTTGCCCGTCCAGACACCTCCAGCTAGTCTCTCATTGGTTCTCGCTATTCCTGTTCATCTTCCGCAGAAATTGAAAACTGGGCCAAACAGGAGGTTAAAGGGACTGACTCTCCAAGTCGGGAGAGTGTTAGTAAAGCGTCTGGAATGTTGCACCCGAGTACCAGGGTACGAAAACTGAGACATATTTGAACACGTCTCCCGATCACATGGTTGATCATACTCTAGGTTCCACATGCATGTTTTAGCTGAAGGAAGAATACCTTAAACCTGGGTAGTTTAAACCCGTGGAATGGGTACCATGCAATATGACTTCAAAGGGTCTTCATTTGCTCACCGAACCTCTCCAATCCTATCACTGCTGCATTTATGCCCCTGTACACATGCTTGATTCTCTTTCGGAGACATAGTAATCCATAGGTTTTAAGATACTTACTAGTCAGGTACATTCTTAGGCGTTTAATATGCGGTGTTGAGTCCATTTCGTTGAGCAAGGAGTAGCTCTTGTCTATTCCATATTTCGCTTAAGGAACTTTATCTGTGCTCATTTCAATCTCTGGTTTTATGCAGCACCCCAACTCACCTTTCCCCTTAAGCAAGCATAAGTTGGTTTTCTAAATTTCAGACCCTGTTCTGTTTTGCAATTCAGTTCCTGTGTAGCCAAGTTTACATTCCGTGTATTAGTGATATCTTATGATGTTTCTTTTCCTGTGTCACTTATTTCAGTTAGAATCATCGTACCTGAATCCACTCATTGTGCTGCTATGGGCCTGATGACATAGATTTCATTGCTGAGTGATACTGCATTGTACGTAAGTACCACAAGTTCTTTATCCATTTTTCACCTTCTGTGATATTGAACTTGTATGGTAAACGAGGTTCTTGTAAACAGAGGCGTCCCAAATTTTGCGGTGGCTGTGTCTTTTTTATTTTAATTTCCCTGAGCTATAGGACCATAAGTGGAAGTGCCCTAGGCTCTGTTGCTTTGTTTTTTAGATGTTTCAGGAAACACCATACACTTCTCCCGAGTGTCTGTTGGCAATTTACATCCCGCCCATCAGCATAACAAGGCTCCCAGTTCTCCATGGCCTGTCCTGCCTTTCTGGATTTTACACTTTTTTCAGATGGCCCTTTTAACTGGGGGGAAGTGAGACTTCATTGTAGTGCAGATTTCCTTTGCAAGCTTGCTTGGTTGGCCAAAAAGGGCGTATGCGTTTTTTCCTGAATATATTCAGGAAAAAACACATACGCCCTTTTTGGCCAAGTGCATCATTGTGGACGTTCTGCCTCTTTTCCTATGCTTTCAATGCAATTCCAGTCTACCTCCTGAAATCGGTTTCCTGCAATTCTGCCCCGCTTTCAAGTCCTCTTGGCAGCCTTACTTCAGTATATTTTTGGACGATAGCTGTCATTTATAACTCTGCAGGTTTGTGAATTACAGTGCCCCTGAGCTCCTTTTTTCAACTCGCTTTCTTGTGACCTGGCCGCAACACCGCATGATGGCTTCAGGCCCTAATCTGGTTCCGGCACGGCACGCTGAGCCTTTGGTTAATTCCTCTTCCTGGTGGGAAATGAGAGTTAAATTTGCCCGTCCAGACACCTCCAGCTAGTTTCTCATTGGTTCTCGCTATTCCTGTTCATCTTCCACAGAAATTGCAAACTGGGCCAAACAGGAGGTTAAAGGCGCTGACTCTCCAAGTGGGGAGAGTGTTAGTAAAGCGTCTGGAATGTTGCACCCAAGTACCAGGGGATGAAAACTGAGACATATTTGAACACGTCTCCTGTTCACACGGTTGATCATACTCAGGGTTCCACATGCATGTTTTAGCTGAAGGAAGAATACCTTAAACCTGGAGAGTTTAGACCCGTGGAATGGGTACCATGCAATATGACTTCAAAGGGTCTTCATTTGCTCACCAAACCTCTCCAATCCTATCACTGCTGCGTTTATGCCCCTGTACACATGCTTGATTCTCTTTTGGAGACATAGCAATCCATAGGTTTTAAGATACTTACTACTCAGGTACATTCTTAGGCGTTTAATATGGGGTGTTGAGTCCATTTCGTTGAGCAAGGAGTAGCTCTTGTCTATTCCATATTTGGCTTAAGGAACTTTATCTGTGCTCATTTCAATCTCTGGTTTTATGCAGCACCCCAACTCACCTTTCCCCTTAAACAAGCAGAAGTTGGTTTTCTAAATTTGAGACCCTGTTCTGTTCTGTAATTCAGTTCCTGTGTAGCCAAGTTTACATTCCGTGTATTACTGATATCTTATGATGTTTCTTTTTCTGTGTGACTTATTTCAGTTAGAATCATCATACCTGAATCCACTCATTGTGCTGCTAAGGGTCTGATGACATAGATTACATTGCTGAGTGTTATTGCTTTGTAAGTAAATACCACAACATCTTTATCCATTTATCACTTTCTGCAATGTTGAACTTGTACTGTAAACGAGGTTCTTGTAAAAAGAGCCGTTCCATACTTTGGGGTGGCTGTGTCTTTTTGATTTTAATTTCCCTAAGCTATAGGACCATAAGTGGAAGTGCCCTAGGCTCTGTTGCTTTGTTTTTTAGATGTTTCAGGAAACACCATACACTTGTCCCGAGTGTCTGTTGGCAATTTACATCCCGCCCATCAGCATAACAAGGCTCCCAGTTCTCCATGGCCTGTCCTGCCTTTCTGGATTTTACACTTTTTTCAGATGGCCCTTTTGACCAGGGGGAAGTGAGACTTCATTGTAGTGCAGATTTCCTTTGCAAGCTTGCTTGGTTGGCCAAAAAGGGCATATGCGTTTTTTCCTGAATATATTCAGGAAAAAACGCATATGCCCTTTTTGGCCAAGTGCATCATTGTGGACGTTCTGCCTCTTTTCCTATGCTTTAAATGCAATTCCAGTCTACCTCCTGAAATCGGTTTCCTGCAATTCTGCCCCGCTTTCAAGTCCTCTTAGCAGCCTTACTTCAGTATATTTTTGGACGATAGCTGTCATTTATAACTCTGCAGGTTTGTGAATTACAGTGCCCCTGATCTCCTTTCTTCAACTCGCTTTCTTGTGACCTGGCCGCAACACTGCAGGATGGCTTCAGGCCCTAATCTGTGTCCGGCACGTCACGCTGAACCTTTGGTTATTTCCTCTTCCTGGTGGGAAATGAGAGTTAAATTTGCCCGTCCAGACACCTCCAGCTAGTCTCTCATTGGTTCTCCCTATTCCTGTTCATCTTCCGCAGAAATTGCAAACTGGGCCAAACAGGAGGTTAAAGGCGCTGACTCTCCAAGTGGAGAGAGTGTTAGTAAAGCGTCTGGAATGTTGCACCCGAGTACCAGGGGAGGAAAACTGAGACATATTTGAACACGTCTCCCGTTCACACGGTTGATCATACTCTGGGTTCTACATGCATGTTTTAGCTGAAGGAAGAATACCTTAAACCTGGGTAGTTGAAACCCGTGGAATGGGTACCATGCAATATGACTTCAAAGGGTCTTCATTTGCTCATCGATCCTCTCCAATCCTATCACTGCTGCGTTTATGCCCCTGTACACATGCTTGATTCTCTTTCGGAGACATAGCAATCCATAGGTTTTAAGATACTTACTAGAAGGGACATTCTTAGGCGTTTAATATGGGGTGTTGAGTCCATTTCGTTGAGCAATGAGTAGCTCTTGTCTATTCCATATTTGGCTTAAGGAACTTTATCTGTGCTCATTTCAATCTGTGGTTTTATGCAGCACCCCAACTCACCTTTCCCCTTAAGCAAGCGTAAGTTGATTTTCTAAATTTGAGACCCTGTTCTGTTTTGGAATTCAGTTCCTGTGTAGCCAGTTTATATTCCGTGTATTAGTGATAGCTTATGATGTTTCTTTTTCTGTGTGACTTATTTCAGTTAGAATCATCGTACCTGAATCCACTCATTATGCAGCTACGGGCCTGATGACATAGATTTCATTGCTGAGTGATACTGCACTGTACGTAAGTACCACATGTTCTTTATCCATTTTTCACTTTCTGTGATACTGAACTTGTACGGTAAACGAGGTTCTTGTAAACAGAGGCGTCCCAAACTTTGGGGTGGCTGTGTCTTTTTGATTTTAATTTCCCTAAGCTATAGGACCATAAGTGGAAGTGCCCTAGGCTCTGTTGCTTTGTTTTTTAGATGTTTCAGGAAACACCATACACTTCTCCCGAGTGTCTGTTGGCAATTTACATCCCGCCCATCAGCATAACAAGGCTCCCAGTTCTCCATGGCCTGTCCTGCCTTTCTGGATTTTACACTTTTTTCAGATGGCCCTTTTGACCGGGGGGAAGTGAGACTTCATTGTAGTGCAGATTTCCTTTGCAAGCTTGCTTGGTTGGCCAAAAAGGGCGTATGCGTTTTTTCCTGAATATATTCAGGGAAAAACGCATACGCCCTTTTTGGCCAAGTGCCTCATTGTGGACGTTCTGCCTCTTTTCCTATGCTTTGAATACAATTTCAGTCTACCTCCTGAAATCGGTTTCCTGCAATTCTGCCCCGCTTTCAAGTCCTCTTGGCAGCCTTACTTCAGTCTATTTTTGGACGATAGCTGTCATTTATAACTCTGCAGGTTTGTGAATTACAGTGCCCCTGAGCTCCTTTCTTCAAGTTGCTTTCTTGTGACCTGGCCGCAACACCGCAGGATGGCTTCAGGCCCTAATCTGGTTCCGGAACGGCACGCTGAGCCTTTGGTTATTTCCTCTTCCTGGTGGGAAATGAGAGTTAAATTTGCCCGTCCAGACACCTCCAGCTAGTCTCTCATTGGTTCTCGCTATTCCTGTTCATCTTCCGCAGAAATTGCAAACTGGGCCAAACAGGAGGTTAAAGGGACTGACTCTCCAAGTCGGGAGAGTGTTAGTAAAGCGTCTGGAATGTTGCACCCGAGTACCAGGGTACGAAAACTGAGACATATTTGAACACATCACCCGATCACATGGTTGATCATACTCTAGGTTCCACATGCATGTTTTAGCTGAAGGAAGAATACCTTAAACCTGTGTAGTTGAAACCCGTGGAATGGGTACCATGCAATATGACTTCAAAGGGTCTTCATTTGCTCACCGAACCTCTCCAATCCTATCACTGCTGCGTTTATGCCCCTGTACACATGCTTGATTCTCTTTCGGAGACATAGCAATACATAGATTTTAAGATACTTACTAGTCAGGTACATTCTTAGGCGTTTAATATGCGGTGTTGAGTCCATTTCGTTGAGCAAGGAATAGCTCTTGTCTATTCCATATTTGGCTTAAGGAACTTTATCTGTGCTCATTTCAATCTCTGGTTTTATGCATCACCCCAACTCACCTTTACCCTTAAGCAAGCATAAGTTGGTTTTTTAAATTTGAGACCATGTTCTGTTCTGTAATTCAGTTCCTGTGTAGCCAAGTTTACATTCCTTGTATTACTGATATCTTATGTTGTTTCTTTTTCTGTGTGACTTATTTCAGTTAGAATCATCATACCTGAATCCACTCATTGTGCTACTAAGGGCCTGATGACATAGATTTCATTGCTGAGTGATATTGCTTTGTAAGTAAATACCACAACTTCTTTATCCATTTTTCACTTTCTGCAATGTTGAACTTGTACTGTAAACGAGGTTCTTGTAAACAGAGGCGTCCCAAACTTTGGGGTGGCTGTGTGTTTTTGATTTTAATTTCCCTAAGCTATAGGACCATAAGTGGAAGTGCCCTAGGCTCTGTTGCTTTGTTTTTTAGATGTTTCAGGAAACACCATACACTTGTCCCGAGTGTCTGTTGGCAATTTACATCCCGCCCATCAGCATAACAAGGCTCCCAGTTCTCCATGGCCTGTCCTGCCTTTCTGGATTTTACACTTTTTTCAGATTGCCCTTTTGACTGGGGGGCAGTGAGACTTCATTGTAGTGCAGATTTCCTTTTCAAGCTTGCTTGGTTGGCCAGAAAGGGTGTAGCGTTTCTTCCTGAATATATTCAGGAAAAAACGCATACGCCCTTTTTGTCCAAGTGCATGATTGTTGATGTTCTGAGTCTTTTCATATGTTTTCGATGCAATTCCAGTCTACCTCCTGAAATCGGTTTCCTGCAATTCTGCCTTGCTGTCAGTGCCTCTTCATAGCCTTACCTCAATATACTTTTGGAAAATAGTTGTCGTTTATAACTCTGCAGGTTTTTGAATTGCAGTTGCCCTTAGTTCCGTTTTTCAGGTCTTATTTTTGTGATTTTGCCTCATATCCACAGGATTTCTTCAGGCCCTATTCTTCTTCTGGGGCACCTTGCTGTGCCTTTGGTTAATTCTTCTTCCTATGTGAAATTAGAGTGACATGTGGCCATTGAAACCGCTACAGCTATTTTCTCACTGGTTCCCCCTATTCCCATTCATCCTCCACACTAACTGCAGACTGTGCGATACCGGAACTTAAAGGCATTCACTCTCCATGTGGGGATGTTGTTAGTAAAGTGGCTGGAATGTTGATCCGGAGCCCCAGGAGAGGAAAATGAGGTGCGTTTTAGAAACCTTTCCTGATCATATGGTATACCATCTGCTGGATTTCCCATGCAATGTTTAGCTGTAGGAAGATTCCCTTCAACCTGGAGTGTTGGGACCCTTGGAATGAGTAGCATGAAGTATTGCATTAAACTTTCTGCAGTTGCTCACCAAAGCTCACCAATCCTCTCAACCCCAAGTGTCCAGTCTTATGTCTTATCCAGCTGTGGGTTTATATGTGGTCATTCCAGGTTGCATCACAGCCCCTGAGCGAATTTTGTAAGAATTTTTCTCTCTTTCATTGTTTCTGCGTTTTGGTTTTAAAATTTATTTCTATAATGGGGTTTAGCTCATTTTCACTGCTGTGTTTGTGCCGTTTTGCACACACTTGATTCCCTTATGGAGATATATCAATACATGGGTTTTAAGATTCTTATTACTCAGATATATTTCTCTGCGGTGTATAGGGTGTGTTGAGTCCAGTTCATTGAGCAAGGTGTAGATCTTGTCTAATACCTATTTGGTTTATTGAACGGTATCTGTGCTAATTTCAAACTCTGGTTTTATGCATCACCCCACCTCTCCTTTCCCCTTAAGCTGACATAAGTGTGTTTTCTAAATGTGAGACACTGTTCTGTTTTGTAATTCATTTTTAGTGCAGCCATATTTATCCTCCCTCTATAAGTGATATCTTATGATATGTTTCTTTTTCTGTTTGACTTATTTCAAGTAGTATTATCGGACCTAAATCCACTCTTTATCCTTCTACTAGCCTTATTACATTGATTTCATGGTGAAGAGATATTCCATTGTACATAAGTACCACATCTTCTTTATCCATTGTTCTCTTTCCTGGGATATTTAAGGTGTACTGAAGTTGAGGTTCTTGTAAACAGAGTAGCCCTAAACTGTGGTGTGCTTGTGTCTTGTTGATTTTTAGACTTCCCTAGATATACTCCCGTGATTGGAAGTGCCCTATGCTCTGTAGCTCTGTTTTTTAGATGATTTAGGAACCACCATACACTTCTCCAGAGTGGCTCCCGGCAGTTCACACACTGTCCATCAGCGTATAAAGGCTCCCTGTTCTCCATGGCCTGTCCTGCATTTCTGGTTTTTACAATTTTTTCGGGTGGCCCTTTTGACTGGTGGGAAATGAGACTTCTTTGTTGTGCACATTTGCATTGCTTGCTTGCTTGGTTGCCCATAAAGTGTGTATGCGTTTTTTCCTGGATATAATCAGGAAAAAACGCATACTCCCTTTTGGTCCAACTGCATCATTGTCGAAATTCTGCCGCTTTTCATGTGCTTTAAAGACGAGTCCAATCTATCTCTTGAAATCTGTTTCTTGCAATTCTGTCTTGCATTCAGATCCTCTTCTTTGCCTTACCTCAACATATTTTTGGACGTTAGTTTTCATTTATAACTCTGCAGGTTTGTGAATTGCAGTGACCCTGAGCTCCATTTTTTAAGTTGCTCTTTTGTGAGCTGGCCTCAAAGCCGCAGGATTGCTTCAGGCCCTATTTTGGCTCCGGTGAGGCAGGCTGAGCCTTTTTTTAATTCTTATTCTTAATGGGATATTAGAGTGACATGTGCCCGTCCAAACCCCTACAACTATTCTCTCATTGGTTCCCCCTCTTCCCGTTCATCCTCCTCACAATTTGCAAAATGTGTGAAACAGAAGTTGAAATGTGCTGATTCTCTAAGTGGGGAGATTCTAAGTAACGTGGCTGGAATGATGAACAGGAGCACCAGGAGAGGATAAATGAGCTGCATTTTAGACACATCTCCCGATCACATGGTGTACAGTCCTCTGGGTTTTCCATGCATGTTTTAGCTGTAGGAAGATTCCTTGAACCTGCAGATTTGGGACCCATTGAATGGGTACCAGGTAGTATTACTTTAAAGGGTGTGCATTTCCTCACCCAACCTCACATTTCTCTTAGCGTGAACAGTTTCCAGCCTTATGTCTCATCCTGCTGTGGGTCTAGATGTGTTCAATCCATGTTGCATCACCGTTCCTGAGGAAAAGTTGTAAGAGGTTTTCTCTGTCTCTCTGTCATTTATTTTTTTCAATTTATTACTATATTGGTTACAGCTGATTTTCAAAGCTCTGTTTCTTGCTGCTGTCATCCACTTGATTCACGTACAGAGAGACATCAATAAATTCTTTTTCAGATTCTTACCAGTCATAGATATTCTTTTCCGGTGACTTGAGTGTGCTGAGTGCAGTTCTTTTAGCTACCGTGTAGGCCTTGTTGATTATCAGTTTGGTATTTGGAATGGTATCTTGGTAATTTCAACCTCTTGGATGATGCCTCACCCCTCCCCACCTTTCCGTTTTGCAGTCTTATGTGTGTTTTCTACATATTTGACTATGTTTTTGTTTTGTAATTTATTTCATGTGTAGCCATTTTGGATTCCACCTTTAAGTGATATCTTATGATATGTGTCTTTTTCTTTTTGAATTATGTCACTTAGAAAGATCATACGTAACTCCTCCGGAGTTGTTACAACTGGCCATATTTCATTGATTTCCAGGCTGAGTAATATTCCACTCTACATAAGTACCACATCTCTATCCATTTTTTCCCTCCAGAGACATTTAAGTTATATCCTAGTTGAGGATCTTTTAAACAGAGAGGCAGTAAACATTGGGGTGCCTGTGTCCTCTCGATTTTTGTTTTTCCCAAGATATACGCCCATGAGTGCAAGTGCCCTATGCTCTGTAGCTCATTTTTTAGATGCTTTAGTAAACACAATACACTTCTCCAGAATGGCCGTTGGCAATATACATTTCCACTATAAGCCTCACAGGGCTCCCTCTTCTCC
Organism: Delphinus delphis; assembly: GCF_949987515.2. Classification (NCBI taxonomy): domain Eukaryota; kingdom Metazoa; phylum Chordata; class Mammalia; order Artiodactyla; family Delphinidae; genus Delphinus; species Delphinus delphis. The sequence goes on along the minus strand of NW_027192670.1, from coordinate 1,244,246 downwards.
TTGCCCTGTCCTGCATTTCTGGTGTTTACACTTTATGAGGATGGCTCTTCTGACTGATGCGAAGTGATATCTTTTGTAGTATTGATTTCCAGTGCCCACCTGTTTGGTTGGCTAAAAAAGTGTATGCCCTTTTCTTGAATATATACAGAAAAAAACTCATACAGCCTTTTTGGCCAACTGCAATGTTGGCAATGTTCAGCCCCTTTTCTTGTGCTTAATGGCGAGTCCTTTCTACCTCCTCAAATCCCTTTCCTGCCATTCTCCCTTGCTTACAAGTCCTTTTCTCTGACTTTCCTCAAGACATTTTTCAGTGATAGATATTTTCAACTCTGCAGTTTCGTGAATTTTACTGCCCCTGAGTTCCATTGTTCAACTTGTGTTTATGGGAACTGGCCACAAAGCAGTGGGATTTCCTCAAGCCCCATACTGTTTCCATGGGCAACCCTAGCCTTCGGTCAATTCATCTGCCTGATTGGAAATTAGAGTGACATGTGCCTGTCTGAACACCTAGGACTTGTCTCTCATTGTTCCTCATCCTCCCGCTTCATCCTCTGGACAAATTCCAAACTGTACGCAACAGGATGTTGACAGTGCTGACATCTCCAAGTGGGGAGACTGTTAGTAAAGACGCTGGAGGGGTGAACCCGAGCACCAGGAGATGAGGAGATGAGATGCCTTTTCCAAACTCTTCCCGATCAGACGGTATACCATCCTCTGGGTGTGACAGACATGTTTTAGCAGTAGGAAGAGTCCCATTCATGTAAGGAGAACACCAGGGCTTTTTCAAAATCAGTGTCTCCCCGAAACCCAAACTGGGGAATTTTTTAAGCTACGGCTACACATATGTTCATTAAGGGCCTTGGGAAGTAGGCAGAGTCCAAACTTTAGATGATTGAAGTCTTCAGGGTCAGAAGCACTCACCACCGGCTTCCCTTAGGTTACACTTTAACTGTCATTGATAGATGATGTCAATAAAAATATCTATTCTTTTTCCGATTATTTCCCCTTATAGGTTATTGCAAAATATTGAGTGTAGTTCCCTGTGCTATACAGTAGTTCCTTGTTGATGATCTATTTTATACATAGCAGTGTGTATGTGTTAATTCCAAACTGTTAATTTATCCCTCCTCCCACCTTTCCCCTTTGGTAATAATAAATTATAAGATTTTATACTTCTCAGAAATGGGGGAGCTGAAAGAGAGGTATCATTTTCAATGGAAAAGCATTTAAAACAAGATTGAAGGTTTAACCAAGATTATTAGATGTACATCCTTGGAAAGAAATCACTTCATTTGCCTAATATTGACCTGACAAATAAGACAAACCTTTTCACTGAACTTGCTTATAATAAAGTGATGGAAATATCAAATGGAAGTGTTAGAAACATCTTATTTTACCCGAGCCTTATACACTGTTCTATGTTAACTACAGTTTGGCTCACACATCTGTTCATTGAAGTTACAATAGTCTCAATTTCTGTTACTGATCCTCCAGAGTGGACCCCAACAAGTGTCCCCCTGCCCAGTGTCATTGGGGCCAACAGATCGAGACTGAGTTTGGTTCACAAGCAAAGGAAACTTTATATTTTGATCAGAGAATGGAGAGGTGAGAGCATGCACTACCCCGTGGGCTGTGGGCTGGGCTGCTGTGTAGAGATCCTGTCAGAGTCAGTGGGAGGGAGGGGGCGGAGCTCTCGAGGGCCGGGTTGGCTGCAGCTCAGGCTCTATATCTCGGAGTCTGCACTGGGCCCCAGGAGCTGAGGTGTCGACCCAGCCATTCTGCACTAGGAAATCTGGTCTGAAGTGCCGGGTGTGGAACCTCTGCATGCGGGACCCTAGGAGCACGTGAAATTAGACAAAGCACAAAGGATAAAAAAGGTCAGACTTGACTTTATTGCCCAGATTCTATTTTTATCTCCCAGGGATTTTTAATGGGCTTTGCTGGGGACAAACCCCTCCTCTGCCTTTTGTCCCGTTCCTCATTCTTGGAGTGCTGAGGGTGCAGACCCTTCTTCTGTAACTGCTGAGTGCTGAGTTGGGAGCCCTCATACCAGGGGACGAGGGTCAGAACTTCTCCCCAGCAGCCTCCAGGTGACGTTGATTGGCCCCAGGACCCCTGCCTCCCTGCTCGTCCACCTGAGCACCAGCATTGGAAGTGTTATAGATTCTAATGACCTTTAAGGGTCCAGGAAAGAGATGTGCAGAGACGCTGTGGGGGCCGATTTCACCCCGCCCCACATTTGTTCGGCCACCTTAGGCTGACCGTTTCTGCCAGCCTAGATGCTCTGACCAGTAGTCTGCGCTTTCTTCAATTAGGCCCCTGAATTAACGTACAAACAGCACCAGGTGTCAGAGCCCTGCCTGCTCAACTCCCAGACAGTCCAGGGTCAGTGGTGATCAAGGACCATGATGGCCACTGAGTCAACAGCCTTTTGAAGTAAACAGGAGTCCAGCCGGTCTTATTGGCCACCATCATCACGGTGTCTGTAGGCTTTTCTATGGTGACAGTGTGATATACGGTTCCCCCGCCAAGATTATTAGCTCCCCTCCGGGTGCAGTAAGTCCTGCAAGCAGTAGTCTACTCCTTCGGGACACACTATTGTTGTTTTATGAGAGAAACTCCAGGTCAAGTGATGTTCACACGAGTCGTCATGGTGCCCTGTTGCCCCCGGTTATCTCTCTGGATGTTGGAGTTGGAGGGCCTCCGCACTCGAGGTCGGTGTGCCCACGGAGCAAACCCTGCAACTTCAGGGCATGGTTGGTGATTAGGATCACCACGTGGGGTCCTTTTCCCTTAGGAGGGAGGTGGCCTTTTGGGCTGCTGATTTCCAGGTTTTTAGATACCGCCAGTATCTTGGCCAGATGTGGCAGTGGGCCAAGCCCCTTGGTGACTCTAGTTTATCCTACCTGGATGGCATTCTTGCGTTGTTCCATTTCAAGTGGTCCCAGTTTTTGCACTAATTCTCCAATGGCGATTCACCTTTCACCGGGAATGTAAAGGTCAAAGGGTTTAGCTCAATTAGAGAGTTCCAGGGCAAGGGTCTGAATTGACTGCTCTTTCCATTCTTGAAAGGCCACTTCTGGATTCTGTTCAAAAGGATCATCATCTTTTCCTTTCAGTGTTTCATATAGAGGCCCAGCTAGTAGACTGTAGTTAGGGATCCAGAAGCAGCAAACCCTGGCCTCCCCAGGAACCCCTAAGCTGTCTTCTAGTTTTAGAAAGGGGTAAGGCTGAAAATGGTTTCTTCCCTTTCCTGGGATGGGCTTCTCTGACCTTGGGTGAGAATGAAGCCCAGGCAGGTCACTGCAGTCTGTGATATTTGAGCTTTTTCTTGGACAACTTCTATCCTTTATTGGCTTGGTAGTTCAGAGGCCTCCTTAGTAGGGCTGGCGATCAGAATGTCATCTGCATATTGAAGGAGGGTTTCCTTTTCCAGAGGTAGAACTTTTCGGTCTTTAGCTAAGCTTTCCCCAAAGATGGTGTGGGAATTTTTGCACCCTTGGGGCAAGACGGCCCGGAAGTATTGTTTTAGTTGTATGTTGAGTCCTGCCACTCACAAGCCAAAATTTCTTGTGACTCTGGGACTAATGGAATACAAAAGAAGGCATCATTGAAGACTAATACAGAATACCATGTCCTGGTGGTTGGTAGAATGACCAGCAGGGTGTAGGAATCAGGAGCAGCTGGAGGTATATCCTCGGTGGCTTCACTGACTGTCCTGACATCCTTTACCAGGTACCCAGCAGCCCATGGGGCTCTCGTGGTCAGGCCAATCCCAGGATATGGAGCTCTCCTGGGCAGGTACCCCACCCCCAACCCAGCCCACGGGGCTCTCATGGTCAGGCCCCTCCCAGGATACAGAGCTACCCTTGCAGGTACCGTGGCAGGGCTGGGCACACAGGAACCGTGCACATAGCCCTCATTGCAGAGCACCCCCAGCTCACCTGTCGCTCAGAGCTGACACAGAGAACCTCAGAGCAGGACTTGAACTAACAAACAGCAGCTCCGACAGGTCTGTGACCCTGGGCATCACTCTGTGTGGCCTCCCTCCACCTGGTCTTCCAGAGACTTCCACTGCACCCAGGGCACCAGGCCTCTGTCTCCAACCACCACCCACCCCTCCTCTCCGTGACTCCTGGGTTCCTCTCATTAGGAGAGGGTTTTCTTGAAGTTGTCTCCCACTCATGGGCCAGATAAAATGATTAGAAAACAAGCCAAAGCTGCAGCCCCTTGTCTATCCTGACTCTCAGGAGCCCACACCTGTTCCTTGGACCTGGCCGGTTCAGCAAGTTCCATTTTCTGCAACTGTGAGCCCCTGAGGGGTGATGATTGGCTGACCTGGGCAGCCTTACCATGCCAGCCAGCCCTCCCCAGGTGTGCCTGGGTTGAGATCAATATAAATACCACTCCAGGCAGCAAGAGCCCCTGCAGCTGTGCCTGACGCCATTTTCTCTGCCCTGTCAGCAGTCTCGGGGCTGGGCTGGTGGGAGGGAGTGAGAGGCCACGGCTTTGTGGGTGGCCCAGTGTGAGTGGGGCTCTGCTGGACTTTCTGCAGCAGTTGCCAGGCTGCCACCTGCTAAAGAAGAGGATGTGTCACCCATACCTGCTGCTGGAATTTCTCCCTGGGCAGAGGTGAGGAAGGAAAAAAGCAGTGGGGGCAGGGACAGGACGGGTATCTCAGGCAGGGAATTGGAAATCTTCCAGAAGAGCACCCAGGGCCAGGACCATCCTGGCTGGCCTGCAGGCACCAAGTCAGCTGGCATCCTGTCACTCGTGTGGCTCCATGGCCCTTCCTCTAGGCTTTCAAGTCCTTGTATATATTCAGGTGTTTTACCTGGGAAGGGTGGGAACAGTTCAGCAGCAACTGGCCTGGGGCTCAGCTCACGTTTACTCACAGATGCCTCGGCACGGTGCCCCAGCTTTGCAATGAGGACGCTTGTTGTGTGGGGGCTGCTGGCTGAATGGGAGACGATTCCCCACCACTGACCAAATTCAGAATTGTTTACAACTGGAGTAAGTGCCTTGATACGGTTTTCCTCTGAGTAACTGGTGGGTTCTGTTTTTTTTTTTTCTCTTTTTCCTTTTTGGTTCAAGGTAGATTTTATTCCTCTTTTTTGTATTTACAGATATAAGCATGGAAATAATTTATTCATATAAATACATGTATGTGAAGGGAATAATTGTTTTTTCTGTTTTATTTTTTAAATTTTATTTCTTTTTAATTTTGAATTTTATTTTATATTTTTATACAGCAGGTTCTTATTGGTTATCTATTTTATACATATAAATGTTTACATGCCAATCCCAATCTCTCAAATCCTCCCACCACCACCCTCCCAAGAGCTTTCCCCCCTTGTTGTCCATACGATTGTTGTCTACATCTGTTGCTCTATTTATGCCTTGCAAAATGGTTAATCTGTACAGTTTTTCTAGGTTCCACATATATGCATGAATATACAAGATTTGTTTTTCTCTTTCTGACTTACTTCACTCTGTATGACAGTCTCTAGATCCATCGACGTCTCTACAAATGACCCAATTTCATTCCTTTCATGGCTTAGTAATATTCCATTTTATATATGTACCACAGCTTTATGCATTCGTCTGTCTGTGGGCATTTAGGTTGCTTCCATTACCTCGATATTGTAAATAGTGATGCAATGAACATTGCAGTGAATGTCTCTTTTTGATTTCTGGTTTTGTCTGGGTATATGTCCAGTACTGGGATTGCTGTATCATATGGTAATTCTATTATTAGTTTCTTAAGAAACTCCATATTGTTCTCCATAGTGACTGTATCAATTTATATTCCCAACAATAGTGGAAGAGGCTTCCTTTTCTCCACACCCTTTCCAGCATTTGTTGTTTGTAGATTTTCAGATGATGCCCATTCTAACAGGTGTGAGGTGATACCTCATTGTTGAGTCCATTTCGTTGAGCAAGGGGTAGGTCTTGTCTATTACATATTTGGCTTATGGAACGGTATCTGTGCTAATTTCAAACTCTGGTTTTATGCAGCACCCCAACTCACCTTTCCCCTTAAGCAAGCATAAGTTGGTTTTCTAAACTTGAGACCCTGTTCTGTTTTGTAATTCAGTCCATGTGTAGCCAAGTTTACATTCTGTGCATTAGTGATACCTTATGATGTTTCTTTTTCTGTGTGACTTATTTCACTTAGAATCATCGTGCCTCAATCCACTCATTATGCTGGTACAGGCATGGTGACACAGATTTCATTGCTGAGTGGTATTCTGTTGTACGTAAGTACCGCAACTTCTTTATCAATTATTTGTTCTCTGGGATATTTAACGTGTATTGTAGAAGAGGTTCCTGTAAACAGATCCGTCCCAAATTTTGGGGTGGCTGTGTTTTTGATTTTAATTTCCCTAAGCTATAGGACCATAAGTGGAAATACCCTAGACTCTGTTGCTTTGTTTTTCAGATGTATCAGGAAACACCATACACTTCTCCAGAGTGGCTGTTGGCAATTTACATCCTGCCCATCAGCATAACAAGGCTCCTTTTCCCCCATGGCCTGTCTTGCCTTTCTGGATTTTACACTTTTTTCAGATGGCCCTTTAGACCGGGGGGAAGTGACACTTCATAGTAGTTCGGATTTCCATTGCAAGCTTGCTTGGTTTGCCAAAACGGGCGTATGCGTTTTTTCCTGAATATATTCAGGAACAAACTCATACGTCCTTTTTTGCCAAGTGCATCATTGTCGATGTTCTGCCTCTTTTCCTATGCTTTAAATGCAAATCCAGTCTACCTCCTGAAATCGGTTTCCTGAAATTCTGCCCCGCTTTGAAGTCCTCTTTGCAGCCTTACTTCAATATATTTTTGGACGTTATCTGTCATTTATAACTCTGCAGGTTTGTGAATTACAGGGCCCCTGAGCTCCTTTCTTCAACTCGCTTTCTTGTGAGCTGGCCGCAAACCCACAAGACTGCTTCAGGCCCTAATCTGCTTCTGGCAGGGCATGCTGAGCCTTTGGTTAATTCCTCTTCCTGGTGGGAAATGAGTGTTAAAAATGCCCGTCCAGACACCTACCTCACTCTCAACCCCTTGGTGATGTGGGTCCTCTGGTTTGTGGCCACCTTTGCTGGGTTCCTCACCTTTCGATGATGTGACCACACTAGTGTGAAGACACTCCTGCCTGGTTCCTATCCACGTGGTTATGTGGACCCCCTGGTGAGAGTCTGTTCCTGGCTGTGTTCCTCACCCTTCTGTGAGGGAGACCCTTTGCTGATAGGTCACTCCTGCATGGCTGGCACACATTGCCTTGGTGAAATCAGCCGTGTGGTGGCAGTTGGAGCGTGCTGGGAATCTCCTCCCCCCGGTGATGAGGGCCCTCTTGCGTCAGGCCCTAACTGCTGGGCTCACCAACTTTTCTTAGTGAGCCCAGTGATGCTTTGGCACTCCTCTTAGGATCCCATCTCCATGGGGATGTGGGCCTTCTGCTCTGAGGTCCCAACGGCCGGGTTGTTCACATTTTCATGATGTGGGCTCTCTGGTGTTAGTTCACAGAGGCCTGGATCCCATAGCCTCTGTGCTCTTGGCCACCTGCTGGGAGGTTCCAACTGCTGGATTCCTCACTTTTTTAATTTTTGGGGCCCTCTGTTGTGAGGATCCTCCTGTCTGCCTCACTCCCAGCCCCTTCGTGATGTGTGTCGTCTGGTTTGAGGCCACATGTGCTGGGTTCCTCACCTTTCGATGATGTGGGACCAATGGTCTTAGGAGACTCCTGCCTGGTTCACATCCCCTTGGTGATGTGGGCCCTCTGTTGAGAGTCTGATCCTGGCTGGGTTCCTCACCCATCTGTGAGGTGGGCCGTCTGCTGTGAGGTCACTCCTGCCTGGCTTGCTCACCTCGCCTTGTGGACATGAGCCCTCTGGTGGCACTTGGAGCCTGCTGGGAGCCTCCTTCCCTCGGTGATGAGGGCCCTCTGGCGTCAGACCCTAACTGCTGGGCTCCCCACATTTTGTGATGTGCGCCCAGTGGTGCGAGGACACTCCAGCCAGGTTCACATCCCCATTGGGATGTGGGCCTTCTGCTCTGAGGTCCCAACGCCTGGGTTGCTCACAGTTTCATGATGTGGGTTCTCTGCTGTTAGTTCACTCCTGCCTGCATCCCATAGCTTCTGTGCTCTCAGCCGCCTGCTGGGAGGTTCCAACTGCTGGATTGCTCCCCTTTCTTATTCTTTGGGCCCTCTGTTTTTAGGCTACTCCTGCCTGCCTCACTCCCATTCCCTTTGTGATATGTGTCCTCTGATTTGAGGCCACATGTGCTGGGTTCCGCACCTTTCGATGATGTGGCCCCACTGGAGGGAAGACAGTCCTGACTGGTTCCCATCCCCTTGCTGATGTGGGCCCTCAGGTGAGAGTCTGATCCTGCCTGGGTTCCTCACCCTTCTGTGAGGTGGGCCCTCTGCTGTGAGGTCAATCATGCCTGTCTGGCACACGTCACCTTGGCGACGTGAGCCCTCTGGTGGCAGTTGGAGTGTGCTGGGATCCTCCTCCCCTCGGTGATGAGGGCCCTCTTGCCTTAGGCCATAACTGCTGGGCTCCCCACATTTTCTGATGTGCGCCAAGTGAGTGAGGACACTCTTGCCAGGTTCCCATCCCCATGGGGATATGGGCCTTCTGCTCTGAGGTCAAAACGGCTGGCTTGCTCACAGTACCATGATGTGGGCCCTCTGCTGTGAGTTCACTCCGGCAAGGATCCCTTATCATCGGTGCTCTGAGCCGCCTGCTGGGAGGTTCCAACTGCTGGATTCCTCAACTTCTTTATTCTATGTGCCCTCTGTTGTGAGGCTCCTCCTGCCTGCCTCACTGCCAGCCCCTTGGTGATGGCTGTCCTATGGTTTGAGACCACATGTGCTGCATTCCTCACCTTTCGATGATGTGGCCCCACTCGTGTGAGGACACTCCTGCCTGGTTCCCATCCCCTTGGTGAGGTGGGCCCTCTGGCGAGAGTCTAATCCTGGCTGGGTTCCTCAACGTTCTGTGAGGTGGGCCCTCTTCTGTGAGGTCACTCCTGCCTGGCTGGCACACGTCACCTTGCAGACGTGAGCTCTCTGGTGGCAGTTGGAGCGTGCAGGGTGCCTCGTCCTCTCGGTGATGACGGCCCTCTGGCATCAGGCCCTAAATGGTGGGCTCCCCACATTTTCTGATGTGCGCCCAGTGGTGCGAGGACACTCCAGCCAGGTTCCCATTCCCATGGGGATGTGGGCCTTCTGTGCTGAGGTCCCAACGCCTGGGTTGCTCACAGTTTTATGATGTGGGCCCTCTGCTGTGAGTTCACTGTGGCCTGGATCCCATAGCCTTGGTGTTCTGGGCCGCCTGCTGGAAGGTCTAAATGCTGGAATCCTCATGTTTTTTATATTATGTGCCCTGTGTTGTGAGGCTACTCCTGCCTGCCTCACTCCAAGGCCCTTGGTGATGTGGGTCCTCTGGTTTGAGGACACATGTGCTGGGTTCCTCACCTTAAGATGATGAGGCCCCACTTGTGTGAGGATAATCCTGACTGGTTCCCATCCCCTTCGTGATGTGGGCCCTCTGGTAAGAGTCTGATCCTGGCTCGGTTCCTCACCCTTCTGTGAGATAGGCCCTCTGCTGTGAGGTCACTACTGCCTGGCTGGCGCATGCCACCTTGTAGACGTGGGCCCTCTGTTGGCAGTTGAAACCTGCTGGGAGTCTCCTCCCCTCAGTTATGAGGGCCCCCTGGCGTCAGACCCTAACTGCCGGGCTCCTAACATTTTCTGATATGTGCTAAGTGGTGCGAAGCCACTCCTGCCAGGTTCCCATCCCAATGGGGATGTGGGCCTTCTGTTCTGAGGTCCCAACGGCTGGGCTGCTCACAGGTTCATGATGTGGGTCCTCTGCTGTGAGTTCACTGTGGCCTGGATCCCATAGCCTCGGTGCTCTGGGCCACTTGCTGGGAGGTTCCAACTGCTGGATTCCTCAACTTTTATATTCTATGGACCCTGTGTTGTGAGGCCGGTCCTGCCAGCCTCATTCCGAACCCCTTGGTGATGTGGTTCCTCTGGTTTGAGGCTACATGTGCTGGGATCCTCACCTTTCGATGATGTTGTCTCACTGGTGTGGGGACACTCCTGCCTGGTTCCCATCCCCTTGGTGATGTGGGCCCTCTGGTGAGAGTCTGATCCTGGCTGTGTTCCTCACCCTTCTGTGAGGTGGGCCCTCTGCTGTGAGGTCACTCCTGCCGGGCTGGCACACATCGCCTTGGCGACGTTGGCCCTCTGTTGGCAGCTGGAGCCTGCTGGGAGCCTCCTCCTCTCAGTGATGAGTGCCCTCTAGCGTCAGGCCCTAACTTCTGAGCACCCCACGTTTTCTGATGTGAGCCCAGTGATGCCAGGACACTCCTGTCATGTTCCCATCACCATGGGGATGTGGGCCTTCTGCTCTGAGGTCCCAATGTCTGGGTTGCTCACAGTTTCATGATGTGGGCTGTCTGGTGTTAGTTCACTCCGGCCTGGATCCCATAGCCTCTGAGCTCTGGGCCGCCTGCTGGGAGGTTCCAAATGCTGGATTCCTCACCTTTCTTATTTTTGGGCCCTCTGTTATGAGGCTCCTCCTGCCTGCCTCACTCCCAGCCCCTTGGTGATGGGTGTCCTATGGTTTGAAGCCACATGTTCTGGGTTCCTCACCTTTAGATGATGTGGCCCTACTCATGTGAGGACACTCCTGCCTGGTTCCAATCCATTTGGTGATGTGGGCCCTCTGGTGCGAGTCTGATCCTGACTGGGTTCGTCACACTTCTCTGAGGTGGGCCCTCTGCTGTGAGGTCATTCGTGCCTGGTTGGCACACATCACCTTGGCGACGTCAGCCCTCTGGTGGCAGTTGGAGCCTGCTGGGAGCCTCCTTCCCTTGGTGATGAGGGTCCTCTGGCATCAGGCCCTAACTGCTGGTCTCCCAAAATTTTCTGATACGTTCTCAGTGGTGCGAGGACACTCCTACCAGATTTCCATCCCCATGGGGATGTGGGCCTCTTGCTCTGAGGTCCCAATGGCTGGGTTGCTCAGTTTCATGACATGGGCCCTCTTCTGTGAGTTCACTGTGGCCTGGATCCCATAGCCTCGGTGCTCTGGGCCGCCTGCTGGGAGGTTCCAACTGCTGGATTCCTCACTTTTTTATTCTATGGGCCCAGTGTTGTGAGGCTACTCCTGCCTGCCTCACTCCGAGGCCCTTGGTGATGTGGGTCCTCTGGTTTGAGGACACATGTGCTGAGTACCTCACCTTTAGATGATGTGGCCCCACTGGTGTGAAGACACTCCTGCCTGGTTACCATCCCCTTGGTGATGTGGGCCCTCTGGTGAGAGTCTGATGTTGGCTGGGTTTCTCACCCTTCTGTAAGGTGGGACCTCTGCTGTGAGGTAACTCCTGCCTGGCTTGCTCACGTTGCCTTGGCAATGTGAGCCCTCAGGTGGCAGTTAAACATGCTGGGAATCTCCTCCCCTCAGTTATGAGAGCTCTGGATAAAACACATATGCCCTTTTTGCCAAGTCCATTATTTTCCAAGTTCTGTCTCTTTCCTATGCTTTACGAGCGACTCCCGTGTACCTTCTGAAATCGGTTTCCAGCAATTCTGCCCCGCATTCAAGTCCTCTTCGCAGCCTTACTTCAGTATAATTTTGGATGATAGCTGTCATTTATAACTCCGCAGGTTTGTGAATTACAGTGTCCCTGAGCTCCTTTCTTCAACTCGATTTCTTGTGAGCTGGCTGCAAAACGGCAGGATCTCTTCAGGCCCTAATCTGGTTCCGGCACGGCATGCTGAGCCTTTGGTTATTTCCTCTTCCGGGTGGGAAATGAGAGTTAAATTTGCCCGTCCAGACACCTCCAGCTAGTCTCTCATTGGTTCTCCCTATTCCTGTTCAAGTTTCGCAGAAATTGCAAACTGGGCCAAACAGGAGGTTAAAGTGACTGACTCTCCAAGTCGGGAGAGTGTTAATAAAGCGTCTGGAATGTTGCACCCGAGTACCAGGGTACAAAAACTGAGACATATTTGAACACGTCTCCTGTTCACATGGTTGATCATACTCTAGGTTCCACATGCATGTTTTAGCTGAAGGAAGAATACCTTAAACCTGGGTAGTTGAAACCCGTGGAATGGGTACCATGCAATATGACTTCAAAGGGTCTTCATTTGCTCACCGAACCTCTCCAATCCTATCACTGCTGCGTTTATGCCCCTGTACACATGCTTGATTCTCTTTCGGAGACATAGCAATCCATAGGTTTTAAGATACTTACTAGTCAGGTACATTCTTAGGCGTTTAATATGGGGTGTTGAGTCCATTTCGTTGAGCAAGGAGTAGCTCTTGTCTATTCCATATTTGGCTTAAGAACTTTATCTGTGCTCATTTCAATCTCTGGTTTTATGCAGCACCCCAACTCACCTTTCCCCTTAAGCAAGCATAAGTTGGTTTTCTAAATTTGAGACCCTGTTCTGTTTTGGAATTCAGTTCCTGTGTAGCCAAGTTTACATTCCGTGTATTAGTGATATCTTATGATGTTTCTTTTACTGTGTGACTTATTTCAGTTAGAATCATCGTGCCTGAATCCACTCATTATGCTGCTACGGGCCTGATGACATAGATTTCATTGCTGAGTGATATTGCTTTGTAAGTAAATACCACACTTCTTTATCCATTTTTCACTTTCTGTGATATTGAACTTGTACCGTAAACGAGGTTCTTGTAAACAGAGGCGTCCCAAACTTTGGGGTGGCTGTGTCTTTTTGATTTTAATTTCCCTAAGCTATAGGACCATAAGTGGAAGTGCCCTAGGCTCTGTTGCTTTGTTTCTTAGATGTTTCAGGAAACACCATACACTTCTCCCAAGTGTGGGTTGGCAATTTACATCCCGCCCATCAGCCTAACAAGGCTCCCAGTTCTCCATGGCCTGTCCTGCCTTTCTGGATTTTACACTTTTTTCAGATGGCCCCTTTGACCGGGGGGAAGTGAGACTTCATTGTAGTGCAGTTTTCCTTTGCAAGCTTGCTTGGTTGGCCAAAAAGGGCGTATGCGTTTTCCCTGAATATATACAGGAAAAAACGCATATGCCCATTTTGGCCAAGTGCATCATTGTGGACGTTCTGCCTCTTTTCCTATGCTTTCAATGCAATTCCAGTCTACCTCCTGAAATCGGTTTCCTGCAATTCTGCCCCGCTTTCAAGTCCTCTTGGCAGCCTTACTTCAGTATATTTTTGGACGATAGCTGTCATTTATAACTCTGCAGGTTTGTGAATTACAGTGCCCCTGAGCTCCTTTCTTCAACTCGCTTTCTTGTGAGCTGGCCGCAACACCGCAGGATGGCTTCAGGCCCTAATCTGGTTCCGGCATGGCACGCTGAGCCTTTGGTTAATTCCTCTTCCTGCTGGGAAATGAGAGTTAAATTTGCCCGTCCAGACACCTCCAGCTAGTCTCTCATTGGTTCTCCCTATTCCTATTCATCTTCCGGAGAAATTGCAAATTGGGCCAAATAGGAGGTTAAACGGACTGACTCTCCACGTCGGGAGAGTGTTAATAAAGCGTCTGGAATGTTGCACCCGAGTACCAGGGTACGAAAACTGAGACATATTTGAACACGTCTCCCGATCACATGGTTGATCATACTGTAGGTTCCACATGCATGTTTTAGCTGAAGGAAGAATCCCTTAAACCTGGAGAGTTGAGACCCGTGGAATGGGTACCATGCAATATGACTTCAAAGGGTCTTCATTTGCTCACCGAACCTCTCCAATCCTATCACTGCTGCCTTTATGCCCCTGTACACACGCTTGATTCTCTTTCGGAGACACAGCAATCCATAGGTTTTAAGATACTTACCAGTCAGGTACATTCTTAGGTGTTTAATATGGGGTGTTGAGTCCATTTCGTTGAGCAAGGAGTAGCTCTTGTCTATTCCATATTTGGCTTAAAGAACTTTATCTGTGCTCATTTCAATCTGTGGTTTTATGTAGCACCCCAACTCACCTTTCCCCTTAAGCAAGCATAAGTTGGTTTTCTAAATTTGAGACCCTGTTCTGTTTTGTAATCCAGTTCCTGTGTAGCCAAGTTTACATTCCGTGTATTAGTGATATCTTATGATGTTTCATTTTCTGTGTGACTTATTTCAGTTAGAATCATCATACATGAATCTACTCATTATGCTGCTACGGGCCTGAAGACATAGATTTCATTGCTCAGGGATATTGCATTGTACGTAAGTACCACAACTTCTTTATCCATTTTTCACTTTCTGCGATACTGAACTTGTACCGTAAACGAGGTTCTTGTAAACAGAGCCGTCCCAAACTTTGGGGTGGCTGTGTCTTTTTGATTTAAATTTCCCTAAGCTATACGACCATAAGTGGAAGTGCCCTAGGCTCTGTTGCTTTGTTTCTTAGATGTTTCAGGAAACACCATACACTTCTCCCGAGTGTCTGTTGGCAATTTACATCCCGCCCATCAGCATAACAAGGCTCCCAGTTCTCCATGGCCTGTCCTGCCTTTCTGGATTTTACACTTTTTTCAGATGGCCCTTTTGACCGGGGGGAAGTGAGACTTCATTGTAGTGCAGATTTCCTCTGCAAGCTTGCTTGGTTGGCCAAAAAGGGCGTATGCGTTTTTTCCTCAGGAAGAAACGCATATGCACTTTTTGGCCAAGTGCATCATTGTGGACGTTCTGCCTCTTTTCCTATGCTTTCAATGCAATTCCAGTCTACCTCCTGAAAGCGGTTTCCTGCAATTCTGCCCCGCTTTCAAGTCCTCCTGGCAGCCTTACTTCAGTATATTTTTGGACGATAGCTGTCATTTATAACTCTGCAGGTTTGTGAATTACAGTGCCCCTGAGCTCCTTTCTTCAACTCGCTTTCTTGTGACCTGGCCGCAACACCGCAGGATGGCTTCAGGCCCTAATCTGGTTCCGGCACGGCACGCTGAGCCTTTGGTTATTTCCTCTTCCTGGTGGGAAATGAGAGTTAAATTTGCCCGTCCAGACACCTCCAGCTAGTCTCTCATTGGTTCTCCCTATTCCTGTTCATCTTCCGCAGAAATTGCAAACTGGGCCAAACAGGAGGTTAAAGGGACTGACTCTCCAAGTCGGGAGAGTGTTAGTAAAACGTCTGGAATGTTGCACCCGAGTACCAGGGGAGGAAAACTGAGACATATTTGAACACGTCTCCTGTTCACACGGATGATCATACTCTAGGTTCCACATGCATGTTTTAGCTGAAGGAAGAATACCTTAAACCTGGGTAGTTGAGACCCGTGGAATGGGTACCATGCAATATGACTTCAAAGGGTCTTCATTTGCTCACCGAACCTCTCCAATCCTATCAGTGTTGCGTTTATGCCCCTGTACACACGCTTGATTCTCTTTCGGAGACATAGCAATCCATAGGTTTTAAGATACTTACTAGTCAGGTACATTCTTAGGCGTTTAATATGCGGTGTTGAGTCCATTTCGTTGAGCAAGGAGTAGCTCTTGTCTATTCCATATTTGGCTTAAGGAACTTTATCTGTGCTCATTTCAATCTCTGGTTTTATGCAGCACCCCAACTCACCTTTCCCCTTAAGCAAGCGTAAGTTGGTTTTCTAAATTTGAGACCCTGTTCTGTTCTGTAATTCAGTTCCTGTGTAGACAAGTTTACATTCCGTGTATTACTGATATCTTATGATGTTTCTTTTTCTGTGTGACTTATTTCAGTTAGAATCATGATACCTGAATCCACTCATTGTGCTGCTAAAGGCCTGATGACATAGATTTCATTGCTGAGTGATACTGCATTGTACGTAAGTACCACAAGTTCTTTATCCATTTTTCACTTTCTGTGATGTTGAACTTGTACTGTTAACGAGGTTCTTGTAAACAGAGGCGTCCCAAACATTGGGGTGGCTGTGTCTTTTTGATTTTAATTTCCCTAAGCTATAGGACCATAAGTGGAAGTGCCCTAGGATCTGTTGCTTTGTTTTTTAGATGTTTCAGGAAACACCATACACTTCTCCCAAGTGTCTGTTGGCAATTTACATCCCGCCCATCAACATAACAAGGCTCCCAGTTCTCCATGGCCTGTCCTGACTTTCTGGATTTTACACTTTTTTCAGATGGCCCTTTTGACCGGGGGGAAGTGAGACTTCATTGTAGTGCAGATTTCCTTTGCAAGCTTGCTTGGTTGGCCAAAAAGTGCGTATGCGTTTTTTCCTGAATATATTCAGGAAAAAACGCATACGCCCTTTTTGGCCAAGTGCATCATTGTGGACGTTCTGCCTCTTTTCCTATGCTTTCAATGCAATTCCAGTCTACCTCCTGAAATTGGTTTCCTGCAATTCTGCCCCGCTTTCAAGTCCTCTTGGCAGCCTTACTTCAGTATATTTTTGGACGATAGCTGTCATTTATAACTCTGCAGGTTTGTGAATTACAGTGCCCCTGAGCTCCTTTCTTCAACTCGCTTTCTTCTGACCTGGCCGCAACACGGCAGGATGGCTTCAGGCCCTAATCTGGTTCCGGCACGGCATGCTGAGCCTTTGGTTATTTCCTCTTCCTGGTCGGAAATGAAAGTTAAATTTGCCTGTCCAGACACCTCCAGCTAGTCTCTCATTGGTTCTTCCTATTCCTGTTCATCTTCCGCAGAAATTGCAAACTGGGCCAAACAGGAGGTTAAAGGCGCTGACTCTCCAAGTGGGGAGAGTGTTGGTGAAGCGTCTGGAATGTTCAACCCGAGTACCAGGGGAGGAAAACTGAGACATATTTGAACACGTCTCCCGATCACATGGTTGATCATACTCTGGGTTCCACATGCATGTTTTAGCTGAAGGAAGAATACCTTAAACCTGGGTAGTTGAAACCCGTGGAATGGGTACCATGCAATATGACTTCAAAGAGTCTTTATTTGCTCACCGAACCTCTCCTATCCTATCACTGCTGTGTTTATGCCCCTGTACACACGCTTGATTCTCTTTTGGAGACATAGCAATCCATAGGTTTTAAGATACTTACTAGTCAGGTACATTCTTAGGCGTTTAATATGCGGTGTTGAGTCCATTTCGTTGAGCAAGGTGTAGCTCTTGTGTATTCCATATTTGGCTTAAGGAACTTTATCTGTGCTCATTTCAATCTCTGGTTTTATGCAGCACCCCAACTCACCTTTACCCTTAAGCAAGCATATGTTGGTTTTCTAAATTTGAGACCTTGTTCTGTTTTGGAATTCAGTTCCTGTGTAGCCAAGTTTACATTCCATGTATTAGTGATATCTTATGATGTTTCTTTTTCTGTGTGACTTATTTCAGTTAGAATCATCGTACCTGAATCCACTCATTATGCTGCTACGGGCCTGATGTCATAGATTTCATTGCTGAGTGATACTGCATTGTACGTAAGTACCACAAATTCTTTATCCATTTTTCACTTTCTGTGATATTGAACTTGTACAGTAAATGAGGTTCTTGTAAACAGAGGCGTCCCAAACTTTGGGGTGGCTGTGTCTTTTTGATTTTAATTTCCCTAAGCTATAGGACCATAAGTGGAAGTGCCCTAGGCTCTGTTGCTTTGTTTTTTAGATGTTTCAGGAAACACCATACACTTCTCCAGAGTGTCTGTTGGCAATTTACATCCCGCCCATCAGCATAACAAGGCTCCCAGTTCTCCATGGTCTGTCCTGCCTTTCTGGATTTTACACTTTTTTCAGATGGCCCTTTTGACCAGGGGGAAGTGAGACTTCATTGTAGTGCAGATTTCCTTTGGAAGCTTGCTTGGTTGGCCAAAAAGGGCGTATGCGTTTTTTCCTGAATATATTCAGGAAAAAACGCATACGCCCTTTTTGGCCAAGTGCATCATTGTGGACGTTCTGCCTCTTTTCCTATGCTTTCAATGCAATTCCAGTCTACCTCCTGAAATCGGTTTCCTGCAATTCTGCCCCACTTTCAAGTCCTCTTGGCAGCCTTACTTCAGTATACTTTTGGACGATAGCTGTCATTTATAACACTGCAGGTTTGTGAATTACAGTGCCCCTGAGCTCCTTTCTTCAACTCGCTTTCTTTTGAGCTGGCCGCAACACCGCAGGATGGCTTCAGGCCCTAATCTGGTTCCGGCACTGCACGCTGAGCCTTTGGTTATTTCCTCTTCCTGGTGGGAAATGAGAGTTAAATTTGCCCGTCCAGACACCTCCAGCTAGCCTCTCATTGGTTCTCGCTATTCCTGTTCATCTTCCGCAGAAATTGCAAACTGGGCGAAACGGGAGGTTAAAGGGACTGACTCTCCAAGTCGGTAGAGTGTTAGTAAAGCGTCTGGAATGTTGCACCCGAGTACCAGGGTACGAAAACTGAGACATATTTGAACACGTCTCCCGATCACATGGTTGATCATACTCTAGGTTCCACATGCATGTTTTAGCTGAAGGAAGAATACCGTAAACCTGGGTAGTTGAAACCCGTGGAATGGGTACCATGCAATATGACTTCAAAGGGGCTTCATTTGCTCACCGAACCTCTCCAATCCTATCACTGCTGCGTTTATGCCCCTGTACACACGCTTGATTCTCTTTTCGAGACATAGCAATCCATAGGTTTTAAGACACTTACTAGTCAGGTACATTCTTAGACGTTTAATATGGGGTGTTGAGTCCATTTTGTTGAGCAAGGAGTAGCTCTTGTCTATTCCATATTTGGCTTAAGGAACTTTATCTGTGCTCATTTCAATCTCTGGTTTTATACAGCACCCCAATTCACCTTTCCCCTTAAGCAAGCATAAGTTGGTTTTCTAAATTTGAGACCCTGTTCTTTTTTGGAATTCAGTTCCTGTGTAGCCAAGTTTACTTTCCGTGTATTAGTGATATCTTATGATGTTTCTTTTTCTGTGTGACTTATTTCAGTTAGAATCATCATACCTGAATCCACTCATTATGCTGCTACGGGCCTGATGACATAGATTTCATTGCTGAGTGATACTGCATAGAACGTAAGTACAACAAGTTCTTTATCCATTTTTCACTTTCTGTGATATTGAACTTGTACGGTAAATGAGGTTCTTGTAAACAGAGGCGTCCCAAACTTTGGGGTGGCTGTGTCTTTTTGATTTTAATTTCCCTAAGCTATAGGACCATAAGTGGAAGTGCCCTAGGCTCTGTTGCTTTGTTTTTTAGATGTTTCAGGAAACACCATACACTTCTCCCGAGTGTCTGTTGGCAATTTCCATCCCGCCCATCAGCATAACAAGGCTCCCAGTTCTCCATGGCCTGTCCTGCCTTTCTGGATTTTACACTTTTTTCAGATGGCCCTTTTGACCGCGGGGAAGTGAGACTTCATTGTAGTGCAGATTTCCTTTGCAAGCTTGCTTGGTTGGCCAAAAAGGGCGTATGCGTTTTTTCCTGAATATATTCAGGAAAAAACGCATACGCCCTTTTTGGCCAAGTGCATCATTGTGGACGTTCTGCCTCTTTTCCTATGCTTTCAATGCAATTCCAGTCTACCTCCTGAAATCGGTTTCCTGCAATTCTGCCCCGCTTTCAAGTCCTCTTGGCAGCCTTACTTCAGTATATTTTTGGACGATAGCTGTCATTTATAACTCTGCAGGTTTGTGAATTACAGTGCCCCTGAGCTCCTTTCTTCAACTCGCTTTCTTTTGAGCTGCCCGCAACACCGCAGGATGGCTTCAGGCCCTAATCTGGTTCCGGCACGGCACGCTGCGCCTTTGGTTAATTCCTCTTCCTGGTGGGAAATGAGAGTTAAATTTGCCCGTCCAGACACCTCCAGCTAGTCTCTCATTGGTTCTCCCTATTCCTGTTCATCTTCCGCAGAAATTGCAAACTTGGCCAAACAGGATGTTAAAGGCGCTGACCCCCCAAGTGGGGAGAGTGTTAGTAAAGTGTCTGGAATGTTGCACCCGAGTACCAGGGGAGGAAAACTGAGACATATTTGAACACGTCTCCTGTTCACACGGTTGATCATACTCTGGGTTCCACATGCATGTTTTAGCTGAAGGAAGAATACCTTAAACCTGGAGAGTTGAGACCCGTGTAATGGGTACCATGCAATATGACTTCAAAGGGTCTTCATTTGCTCACCGAACCTCTCCAATCCTATCACTGCTGCGTTTATGCCCCTGTACACACGCTTGATTCTCTTTTGGAGACATAGCAATCCATAGGTTTTAAAATACTTACTAGTCAGGTACATTCTTAGACGTTTAATATGGGGTGTTGAGTCCATTTTGTTGAGCAAGGAGTAGCTCTTGTCTATTCCATATTTGGCTTAAGGAAATTTATCTGTGCTCATTTCAATCTCTGGTTTTATACAGCACCCCAATTCACCTTTCCCCTTAAGCAAGCATATGTTGGTTTTCTAAATTTGAGACCCTGTTCTGTTTTGGAATTCAGTTCCTGTGTAGCCAAGTTTACATTCCGTGTATTAGTGATATCTCATGATGTGTCTTTTTCTGTGTAACTTATTTCAGTTAGAATCATCGTACCCGAATCCACTCATTATGCTGCTACAGGCCTGATGACATAGATTTCATTGCTGAGTGATATTGCTTTGTAAGTAAATACCACAAGTTCTTTATCCATTTTTCACTTTCTGCGATGTTGAACTTGTATTGTAAACGAGGTTCTTGTAAACAGAGCCGTTCCAAACTTTGGGGTGGCTGTGTCTTTTTGATTTTAATTTCCCTAAGCTATAGGACCATAAGTGGAAGTGCCCTAGGCTCTGTTGCTTTGTTTTTTAGATGTTTCAGGAAACACCATACACTTCTCCAGAGTGTCTGTTGGCAATTTACATCCCGCCCATCAGTATAACAAGGCTCCCAGTTCTCCATGGCCTGTCCTGCCTTTCTGGATTTTACACTTTGTTCAGATGGCCCTTTTGACCGGGGGGAAGTGAGACTTCATTGTAGTGCAGATTTCCTTTGCAAGCTTGCTTGGTTGGCCAAAAAGGGCGTATGCGTTTTTTCCTGAATATATTCAGGAAAAAACGCATACGCCCTTTTTGGCCAAGTGCCTCATTGTGGACGTTCTGCCTCTTTTCCTATTCTTGCAAGGCAATTCCAGTCTACCTCCTGAAATTGGTTTCCTGCAATTCTGCCCCGCTTTCAAGTCTTCTTGGCAGCCTTAGTTCAGTATATTTTTGGACGATAGCTGTCATTTATAACTCTGCAGGTTTGTGAATTACAGTGCCCCTGAGCTCCTTTCTTCAACTCGCTTTCTTGTGACCTGGCCGCAACACGGCAGGATGGCTTCAGGCTCTAATCTGGTTCCGGCACGGCACGCTGAGCCTTTGGTTAATTCCTCTTCCTGGTGGGAAATGAGAGTTAAATTTGCCCGTCCAGACACCTCCAGCTAGTCTCTCATTGGTTCTCGATATTCCTGTTCATCTTCCGCAGAAATTGCAAACTGGGCCAAACAGGAGGTTAAAGGGACTGACTCTCCAAGTCGGGAGAGTGTTAGTAAAGCGTCTGGAATGTTGCACCCGAGTACCAGGGTACGAAAACTGAGACATATTTGAACACGTCTCCCGATCACATGGTTGATCATACTCTAGGTTCCACATGCATGTTTTAGCTGAAGGAAGAATACCTTAAACCTGGGTAGTTGAAACCCGTGGAATGGGTACCATGCAATATGATTTCAAGGGGTCTTTATTTGCTCACCGAACCTCTCCAATCCTATGACTGCTGCGTTTTTGCCCCTGTACACATGCTTGATTCTCTTTCGGAGACATAGCAATCCATAGGTTTTAAGATACTTACTAGTCATGTACATTCTTAGGCGTTTAATATGCGGTGTTGAGTCCATTTCGTTAAGCAAGGAGTAGCTCTTGTCTATTCCATATTTGGCTTAAGGAACTTTATCTGTGCTCATTTCAATCTCTGGTTTTATGCAGCACCCCAACTCACCTTTCCCCTTAAGCAAGCATAAGTTGGTTTCCTAAATTTGAGACCCTGTTCTGTTCTGTAATTCAGTTCCTGTGTAGCCAAGTTTACATTCCGTGTATTACTGATATCTTATGATGTTTCTTTTTCTGTGTGACTTATTTCAGTTAGAATCATCATACCTGAATCCACTCATTTTGCTGCTAAGGGCCTGATGACATAGATTTCATTGCTGAGTGATATTGCTTTGTAAGTAAATACCACAAGTTCTTTATCCATTTTTCACTTTCTGTGATGTTGAACTTGTACTGTAAACGAGGTTCTTGTAAACAGAGGCGTCCCAAACTTTGGGGTGGCTGTGTCTTTTTGATTTTAATTTCCCTAAGCTACAGGACCATAAGTGGAAGTGCCCTAGGCTCTGTTGCTTTGTTTTTTAGATGTTTCAGGAAACACCAT
The DNA here is from genome assembly GCF_949987515.2 of Delphinus delphis. Classification (NCBI taxonomy): domain Eukaryota; kingdom Metazoa; phylum Chordata; class Mammalia; order Artiodactyla; family Delphinidae; genus Delphinus; species Delphinus delphis. The sequence continues at coordinate 1,221,923 of NW_027192670.1, read as the reverse complement.
ACACTTGTCCCAAGTGTCTGTTGGCAATTTACATTCCGCCCATCAGCATAACAAGGCTCCCAGTTCTCCATGGCCTGTCCTGCCTTTCTGGATTTTACACTTTTTTCAGATGGTCCTTTTGACTGAGGGGAAGTGAGACTTCATTGTAGTGCAGATTTCCTTTGCAAGCTTGCTTGGTTGGCCAAAAAGGGCGTATGCGTTTTTTCCTGAATATATTCAGGAAAAAGCGCATACGTCCTTTTTGGCCAAGTGCATCATTGTGGACATTCTGCCTCTTTTCCTATGCTTTCAATGCAATTCCAGTCTACCTCCTGAAATCGGTTTCCTGCAATTCTGCCCCGATTTCAAGTCCTCTTGGCAGCCTTACTTCAGTATATTTTTGGACGATAGCTGTCATTTATAACTCTGCAGGTTTGTGAATTACAGTGTCCCTGATCTCCTTTCTTCAACTCGTTTTCTTGTGAGCTGGCCGCAACACCGCAGGATGGCTTCAGGCCCTAATCTGGTTCCGGCACGGCACGCTGAGCCTTTGGTTATTTCCTCTTCCTGGTGGGAAATGAGAGTTAAATTTGCCCGTCCAGACACCTCCAGCTAGTCTCTCATTGGTTCTCCCTATTCCTGTTCATCTTCCGCAGAAATTGCAAACTGGGCCAAACAGGAGGTTAAAGGCGCTGACTCTCCAAGTCGGGAGAGTGTTAGTAAAGCATCTGGAATGTTGCACCCGAGTACCAGGGGAGGAAAACTGAGACATATTTGAACACGTCTCCCGTTCACACAGTTGTTCATACTCTGGGTTCCACATGCATGTTTTAGCTGAAGGAAGAATACCTTAAACCTGGAGAGTTGAGACCCGTGGAATGGGTACCATGCAATATGACTTCAAAGGGTCTTCATTTGCTCACCGAACCTGTGCAATCCTATCACTGCTGCGTTTATGCCCCTGTACACACGCTTGATTCTCTTTTGGAGACATAGCAATCCATAAGTTTTAAGATACTTACTAGTCAGGTACATTCTTAGGCGTTTAATATGGGGTGTTGAGTCCATTTCGTTGAGCAAGGAGTAGCTCTTGTCTATTCCATATTTGGCTTAAGGAACTTTATCTGTGCTCATTTCAATCTCTGCTTTTATGCAGCACCCCAACTCACCTTTCCCCTTAAGCAAGCATAAGTTGGTTTTCTAAATTTGAGACCCTGTTCTGTTTTGGAATTCAGTTCCTGTGTAGCCAAGTTTACATTCCGTGTATTAGTGATATCTTATGATGTTTCTTTTTCTGTGTGACTTATTTCAGTTAGAATCATCATACCTGAATCCACTCATTATGCTGCTACGGGCCTGATGACATAGATTTCATTGCTGAGTGATACTGCATTGTACGTAAGTAACACAAGTTCTTTATCCATTTTTCAAATTCTGCGATATTGAACTTGTACGGTAAACGAGGTTCTTGTAAACAGAGACGTCCCAAATTTTGGGGTGGCTGTGTCTTTTCAATTTTAATTTCCCTAAGCTATAGGACCATAAGTGGAACTGCCCTAAGCTCTGTTGCTTTGTTTTTTAGATGTTTCAGGAAACACCATACACTTCTCCAGAGTGGCTGTTGGCAATTTTCATCTCACCCATCAGCATAATAAAGCTCCCAGTTCTCCATGGCCTGTCCTGCCTTTCTGGATTTTACACTTTTTTCAGATGGCCCTTTTGACTGGGGGGCAGTGAGACTTCATTGTAGTGCAGATTTCCTTTGCAAGCTTGCTTGGTTGGGCAGAAAGTGTGTATGCGTTTCTTCCTTAATATATTCAGGAAAAAACGCATACGCCCTTTTTGTCCAAATGCATGATTGTTGATGTTCTGAGTCTTTTCATATGTTTTCGATGCAATTCCAGTCTACCTCCTGAAATCGGTTTCCTGCAATTCTGCCTTGCTGTCAGTGCCTCTTCATAGCCTTACCTCAATATACTTTTGGAAAATAGTTGTCGTTTATAACTCTGCAGGTTTTTGAATTGCAGTTGCCCTTAGTTCCGTTTTTCAGGTCTTATTTTTGTGATCTTGCCTCATATCCACAGTATTTCTTCAGGCCCTATTCTTCTTCTGGGGCACCTTGCTGTGCCTTTGGTTAATTCTTCTTCCTATGTGAAATTAGAGTGACATGTGGCCATTGAAACCGCTACAGCTATTTTCTCACTGGTTCCCCCTATTCCCATTCATCCTCCACACTAACTGCAGACTGTGCGATACTGGAACTTAAAGGCATTCACTCTCCATGTGGGGATGTTGTTAGTAAAGTGGCTGGAATGTTGATCCGGAGCCCCAGGAGAGGAAAATGAGGTGCGTTTTAGAAACCTTTCCCGATCATATGGTATACCATCTGCTGGATTTCCCATGCAAGGTTTAGCTGTAGGAAGATTCCCTTCAACCTGGAGTGTTGGGACCCTTGGAATGAGTAGCATGAAGTATTGCATTAAACTTTCGGCAGTTGCTCACCAAAGCTCACCAATCCTCTCAACCCCAAGTGTCCAGTCTTATGTCTTATCCAGCTGTGGGTTTATATGTGGTCATTCCAGGTTGCATCACAGCCCCTGAGCGAATTTTGTAAGAATTTTTCTCTCTTTCATTGTTTCTGCGTTTTGGTTTTAAAATTTATTTCTATAATGGGGTTTAGCTCATTTTCACTGCTGTGTTTGTGCCGTTTTGCACACACTTGATTCCCTTATGGAGATATATCAATACATGGGTTTTAAGATTCTTATTACTCAGATATATTTCTCTGCGGTGTATAGGGTGTGTTGAGTCCAGTTCATTGAGCAAGGTGTAGATCTTGTCTAATACCTATTTGGTTTATTGAACGGTATCTGTGCTAATTTCAAACTCTGGTTTTATGCATCACCCCACCTCTCCTTTCCCCTTAAGCTGACATAAGTGTGTTTTCTAAATGTGAGACACTGTTCTGTTTTGTAATTCATTTTTAGTGCAGCCATATTTATCCTCCCTCTATAAGTGATATCTTATGATATGTTTCTTTTTCTGTTTGACTTATTTCAAGTAGTATTATCGGACCTAAATCCACTCTTTATCCTTCTACTAGCCTTATTACATTGATTTCATGGTGAAGAGATATTCCATTGTACATAAGTACCACATCTTCTTTATCCATTGTTCTCTTTCCTGGGATATTTAAGGTGTACTGAAGTTGAGGTTCTTGTAAACAGAGTAGCCCTAAACTGTGGTGTGCTTGTGTCTTGTTGATTTTTAGACTTCCCTAGATATACTCCCGTGATTGGAAGTGCCCTATGCTCTGTAGCTCTGTTTTTTAGATGATTTAGGAACCACCATACACTTCTCCAGAGTGGCTCCCGGCAGTTCACACACTGTCCATCAGCGTATAAAGGCTCCCTGTTCTCCATGGCCTGTCCTGCATTTCTGGTTTTTACAATTTTTTCGGGTGGCCCTTTTGACCGGTGGGAAATGAGACTTCTTTGTTGTGCACATTTGCATTGCTTGCTTGCTTGGTTGCCCATAAAGTGCGTATGCGTTTTTTCCTGGATATAATCAGGAAAAAACGCATACTCCCTTTTGGGCCAACTGCATCATTGTCGAAATTCTGCCGCTTTTCATGTGCTTTAAAGACGAGTCCAATCTATCTCTTGAAATCTGTTTCTTGCAATTCTGTCTTGCATTCAGATCCTCTTCTTTGCCTTACCTCAACATATTTTTGGACGTTAGTTTTCATTTATAACTCTGCAGGTTTGTGAATTGCAGTGACCCTGAGCTCCATTTTTTAAGTTGCTCTTTTGTGAGCTGGCCTCAAAGCCGCAGGATTGCTTCAGGCCCTATTTTGGCTCCGGTGAGGCAGGCTGAGCCTTTTTTTAATTCTTATTCTTAATGGGATATTAGAGTGACATGTGCCCGTCCAAACCCCTACAACTATTCTCTCATTGGTTCCCCCTCTTCCCGTTCATCCTCCTCACAATTTGCAAAATGTGTGAAACAGAAGTTTAAATGTGCTGATTCTCTAAGTGGGGAGATTCTAAGTAATGTGGCTGGAATGATGAACAGGAGCACCAGGAGAGGATAAATGAGCTGCATTTTAGACACATCTCCCGATCACATGGTGTACAGTCCTCTGGGTTTTCCATGCATGTTTTAGCTGTAGGAAGATTCCTTGAACCTGCAGATTTGGGACCCATTGAATGGGTACCAGGTAGTATTACTTTAAAGGGTGTGCATTTCCTCACCCAACGTCACATTTCTCTTAGCGTGAACAGTTTCCAGCCTTATGTCTCATCCTGCTGTGGGTCTAGATGTGTTCAATCCATGTTGCATCACCGTCCCTGAGGAAAAGTTGTAAGAGGTTTTCTCTGTCTCTCTGTCGTTTATTTTTTTCAATTTATTACTATATTGGTTACAGCTGATTTTCAAAGCTCTGTTTCTTGCTGCTGTACATCCACTTGATTCACGTACAGAGAGACATCAATAAATTCTTTTTCAGATTCTTACCAGTCATAGATATTCTTTTCCGGTGACTTGAGTGTGCTGAGTGCAGTTCTTTTAGCTACCGTGTAGGCCTTGTTGATTATCAGTTTGGTATTTGGAATGGTATCTTTGCTAATTTCAACCTCTTGGATGATGCCTCACCCCTCCCCACCTTTCCGTTTAGCAGCCTTATGCGTGTTTTCTACATATTTGACTATGTTTTTGTTTTGTAATTTATTTCATGTGTAGCCATTTTGGATTCCACCTTTAAGTGATATCTTATGATATGTGTCTTTTTCTTTTTGAATTATGTCACTTAGAAAGATCATACGTAACTCCTCCGGAGTTGTTACAACTGGCCATATTTCATTGATTTCCAGGCTGAGTAATATTCCACTCTACATAAGTACCACATCTCTATCCATTTTTTCCCTCCAGAGACATTTAAGTTATATCCTAGTTGAGGATCTTTTAAACAGAGAGGCAGTAAACATTGGGGTGCCTGTGTCCTCTCGATTTTTGTTTTTCCCAGGATATACGCCCATGAGTGCAAGTGCCCTATGCTCTGTAGCTCATTTTTTAGATGCTTTAGTAAACACAATACACTTCTCCAGAATGGCCGTTGGCAATATACATTTCCACTATAAGCCTCACAGGGCTCCCTCTTCTCCTTGCCCTGTCCTGCATTTCTGGTGTTTACACTTTATGAGGATGGCTCTTCTGACTGATGCGAAGTGATATCTTTTGTAGTATTGACCTCCAGTGCCCACCTGTTTGGTTGGCTAAAAAAGTGTATGCCCTTTTCTTGAATATATACAGAAAAAAACGCATACAGCCTTTTTGGCCAACTGCAATGTTGGCAATGTTCAGCTCCTTTTCTTGTGCTTAATGGCGAGTCCTTTCTACCTCCTCAAATCCCTTTCCTGCCATTCTCCCTTGCTTACCAATCCTTTTCTCTGACTTTCCTCAAGACATTTTTCAGTGATAGATATTTTCAACTCTGCAGTTTCGTGAATTTTACTGCCCCTGAGTTCCATTGTTCAACTTGTGTTTATGGGAACTGGCCACAAAGCAGTGGGATTTCCTCAAGCCCCATACTGTTTCCATGGGCAACCCTAGCCTTTGGTCAATTCATCTTCCTGATTGGAAATTAGAGTGACATGTGCCTGTCTGAACACCTAGGACTTGTCTCTCATTGTTCCTCATCCTCCCGCTTCATCCTCTGGACAAATTCCAAACTGTACGCAACAGGATGTTGACAGTGCTGACATCTCCAAGTGGGGAGACTGTTAGTAAAGACGCTGGAGGGGTGAACCCGAGCACCAGGAGATGAGGAGATGAGATGCCTTTTCCAAACTCTTCCCGATCAGACGGTATACCATCCTCTGGGTGTGACAGACATGTTTTAGCAGTAGGAAGAGTCCCATTCATGTAAGGAGAACACCAGGGCTTTTTCAAAATCAGTGTCTCCCCGAAACCCAAACTGGGGAATTTTTTAAGCTACGGCTACAGATATGTTCATTAAGGGCCTTGGGAAGTAGGCAGAGTCCAAACTTTAGATGATTGAAGTCTTCAGGGTCAGAAGCACTCACCACCGGCTTCCCTTAGGTTACACTTTAACTGTCATTGATAGATGATGTCAATAAAAATATCTATTCTTTTTCCGATTATTTCCCCTTATAAGTTATTGCAAAATATTGAGTGTAGTTCCCTGTGCTATACAGTAGTTCCTTGTTGATGATCTATTTTATACATAGCAGTGTGTATGTGTTAATTCCAAACTGTTAATTTATCCCTCCTCCCACCTTTCCCCTTTGGTAATAATAAATTATAAGATTTTATACTTCTCAGAAATGGGGGAGCTGAAAGAGAGGTATCATTTTCAATGGAAAAGCATTTAAAACAAGATTGAAGCTTTAACCAAGATTATTAGATGTACATCCTTGGAAAGAAATCACTTCATTTGCCTAATATTGACCTGACAAATAAGACAAACCTTTTCACTGAACTTGCTTATAATAAAGTGATGGAAATATCAAATGGAAGTGTTAGAAACATCTTATTTTACCCGAGCCTTATACACTGTTCTATGTTAACTACAGTTTGGCTCACACATCTGTTCATTGAAGTTACAATAGTCTCAATTTCTGTTACTGATCCTCCAGAGTGGACCCCAACAAGTGTCCCCCTGCCCAGTGTCATTGGGGCCAACAGATCGAGACTGAGTTTGGTTCACAAGCAAAGGAAACTTTATATTTTGATCAGAGAATGGAGAGGTGAGAGCATGCACTACCCCGTGGGCTGTGGGCTGGGCTGCTGTGTAGAGATCCTGTCAGAGTCAGTGGGAGGGAGGGGGCGGAGCTCTCGAGGGTCGGGTTGGCTGCAGCTCAGGCTCTATATCTCGGAGTCTGCACTGGGCCCCAGGAGCTGAGGTGTCGACCCAGCCATTCTGCACTAGGAAATCTGGTCTGAAGTGCCGGGTGTGGAACCTCTGCATGCGGGACCCTAGGAGCACATGAAATTAGACAAAGCACAAAGGATAAAAAAGGTCAGACTTGACTTTATTGCCCAGATTCTATTTTTATCTCCCAGGGATTTTTAATGGGCTTTGCTGGGGACAAACCCCTCCTCTGCCTTTTGTCCCGTTCCTCATTCTTGGAGTGCTGAGGGTGCAGACCCTTCTTCTGTAACTGCTGAGTGCTGAGTTGGGAGCCCTCATACCAGGGGACGAGGGTCAGAACTTCTTTCCAGCAGCCTCCAGGTGACGTTGATTGGCCCCAGGACCCCTGCCTCCCTGCTCGTCCGCCTGAGCACCAGCATTGGAAGTGTTATAGATTCTAATGACCTTTAAGGGTCCAGGAAAGAGATGTGCAGAGACGCTGTGGGGGCCGATTTCACCCCGCCCCACATTTGTTCGGCCACCTTAGGCTGACCGTTTCTGCCAGCCTAGATGCTCTGGCCAGTAGTCTGCGCTTTCTTCAATTAGGCCCCTGAATTAACGTACAAACAGCACCAGGTGTCAGAGCCCTGCCTGCTCAACTCCCAGACAGTCCAGGGTCAGTGGTGATCAAGGACCATGATGGCCACTGAGTCAACAGCCTTTTGAAGTAAACAGGAGTCCAGCCGGTCTTATTGGCCACCATCATCACGGTGTCTGTAGGCTTTTCTATGGTGACAGTGTGATATACGGTTCCCCCGCCAAGATTATTAGCTCCCCTCCGGGTGCAGTAAGTCCTGCAAGCAGTAGTCTACTCCTTTGGGACACACTATTGTTGTTTTATGAGAGAAACTCCAGGTCAAGTGATGTTCACACGAGTCGTCATGGTGCCCTGTTGCCCCCGGTTATCTCTCTGGATGTTGGAGTTGGAGGGCCTCCTCAGTCGAGGTCGGTGTGCCCACGGAGCAAACCCTGCAACTTCAGGGCATGGTTAGTGATTAGGATCACCACGTGGGGTCCTTTTCCCTTAGGAGGGAGGTGGCCTTTTGGGCTGCTGATTTCCAGGTTTTTAGATACCGCCAGTATCTTGGCCAGATGTGGCAGTGGGCCAAGCCCCTTGGTGACTCTAGTTTATCCTACCTGGATAGCATTCTTGCGTTGTTCCATTTCAAGTGGTCCCAGTTTTTGCACTAATTCTCCAATGGCGATTCACCTTTCACCGGGAATGTAAAGGTCAAAGGGTTTAGCTCAATTAGAGAGTTCCAGGGCAAGGGTCTGAATTGACTGCTCTTTCCATTCTTGAAAGGCCACTTCTGGATTCTGTTCAAAAGGATCATCATCTTTTCCTTTCAGTGTTTCATATAGAGGCCCAGCTAGTAGACTGTAGTTAGGGATCCAGAAGCAGCAAACCCTGGCCTCCCCAGGAACCCCTAAGCTGTCTTCTAGTTTTAGAAAGGGGTAAGGCTGAAAATGGTTTCTTCCCTTTCCTGGGATGGGCTTCTCTGACCTTGTGTGAGAATGAAGCCCAGGCAGGTCACTGCAGTCTGTGATATTTGAGCTTTTTCTTGGACAACTTCTATCCTTTATTGGCTTGGTAGTTCAGAGGCCTCCTTAGTAGGGCTGGCAATCAGAATGTCATCTGCATATTGAAGGAGGGTTTCCTTTTCCAGAGGTAGAACTTTTCGGTCTTTAGCTAAGCTTTCCCCAAAGATGGTGTGGGAATTTTTGCACCCTTGGGGCAAGACGGCCCGGAAGTATTGTTTTAGTTGTATGTTGAGTCCTGCCACTCACAAGCCAAAATTTCTTGTGACTCTGGGACTAATGGAATACAAAAGAAGGCATCATTGAAGACTAATACAGAATACCATGTCCTGGTGGTTGGTAGAATGACCAGCAGGGTGTAGGAATCAGGAGCAACTGGAGGTATATCCTCGGTGGCTTCACTGACTGTCCTGACATCCTTTACCAGGTACCCAGCAGCCCATGGGGCTCTCGTGGTCAGGCCAATCCCAGGATATGGAGCTCTCCTGGGCAGGTACCCCACCCCCAACCCAGCCCACGGGGCTCTCATGGTCAGGCCCCTCCCAGGATACAGAGCTACCCTTGCAGGTACCGTGGCAGGGCTGGGCACACAGGAACCGTGCACATAGCCCTCATTGCAGAGCACCCCCAGCTCACCTGTCGCTCAGAGCTGACACAGAGAACCTCAGAGCAGGACTTGAACTAACAAACAGCAGCTCCGACAGGTCTGTGACCCTGGGCATCACTCTGTGTGGCCTCCCTCCACCTGGTCTTCCAGAGACTTCCACTGCACCCAGGGCACCAGGCCTCTGTCTCCAACCACCACCCACCCCTCCTCTCCGTGACTCCTGGGTTCCTCTCATTAGGAGAGGGTTTTCTTGAAGTTGTCTCCCACTCATGGGCCAGATAAAATGATTAGAAAACAAGCCAAAGCTGCAGCCCCTTGTCTATCCTGACTCTCAGGAGCCCACACCTGTTCCTTGGACCTGGCCGGTTCAGCAAGTTCCATTTTCTGCAACTGTGAGCCCCTGAGGGGTGATGATTGGCTGACCTGGGCAGCCTTACCATGCCAGCCAGCCCTCCCCAGGTGTGCCTGGGTTGAGATCAATATAAATACCACTCCAGGCAGCAAGAGCCCCTGCAGCTGTGCCTGACGCCATTTTCTCTGCCCTGTCAGCAGTCTCGGGGCTGGGCTGGTGGGAGGGAGTGAGAGGCCACGGCTTTGTGGGTGGCCCAGTGTGAGTGGGGCTCTGCTGGACTTTCTGCAGCAGTTGCCAGGCTGCCACCTGCTAAAGAAGAGGATGTGTCACCCATACCTGCTGCTGGAATTTCTCCCTGGGCAGAGGTGAGGAAGGAAAAAAGCAGTGGGGGCAGGGACAGGACGGGTATCTCAGGCAGGGAATTGGAAATCTTCCAGAAGAGCACCCAGGGCCAGGACCATCCTGGCTGGCCTGCAGGCACCAAGTCAGCTGGCATCCTGTCACTCGTGTGGCTCCATGGCCCTTCCTCTAGGCTTTCAAGTCCTTGTATATATTCAGGTGTTTTACCTGGGAAGGGTGGGAACAGTTCAGCAGCAACTGGCCTGGGGCTCAGCTCACGTTTACTCACAGATGCCTCGGCACGGTGCCCCAGCTTTGCAATGAGGACGCTTGTTGTGTGGGGGCTGCTGGCTGAATGGGAGACGATTCCCCACCACTGACCAAATTCAGAATTGTTTACAACTGGAGTAAGTGCCTTGATACGGTTTTCCTCTGAGTAACTGGTGGGTTCTGTTTTTTTTTTTTCTCTTTTTCCTTTTTGGTTCAAGGTAGATTTTATTCCTCTTTTTTGTATTTACAGATATAAGCATGGAAATAATTTATTCATATAAATACATGTATGTGAAGGGAATAATTGTTTTTTCTGTTTTATTTTTTAAATTTTATTTCTTTTTAATTTTGAATTTTATTTTATATTTTTATACAGCAGGTTCTTATTGGTTATCTATTTTATACATATAAATGTTTACATGCCAATCCCAATCTCTCAAATCCTCCCACCACCACCCTCCCAAGAGCTTTCCCCCCTTGTTGTCCATACGATTGTTGTCTACATCTGTTGCTCTATTTATGCCTTGCAAAATGGTTAATCTGTACAGTTTTTCTAGGTTCCACATATATGCATGAATATACAAGATTTGTTTTTCTCTTTCTGACTTACTTCACTCTGTATGACAGTCTCTAGATCCATCGACGTCTCTACAAATGACCCAATTTCATTCCTTTCATGGCTTAGTAATATTCCATTTTATATATGTACCACAGCTTTATGCATTCGTCTGTCTGTGGGCATTTAGGTTGCTTCCATTACCTCGATATTGTAAATAGTGATGCAATGAACATTGCAGTGAATGTCTCTTTTTGATTTCTGGTTTTGTCTGGGTATATGTCCAGTACTGGGATTGCTGTATCATATGGTAATTCTATTATTAGTTTCTTAAGAAACTCCATATTGTTCTCCATAGTGACTGTATCAATTTATATTCCCAACAATAGTGGAAGAGGCTTCCTTTTCTCCACACCCTTTCCAGCATTTGTTGTTTGTAGATTTTCAGATGATGCCCATTCTAACAGGTGTGAGGTGATACCTCATTGTTGAGTCCATTTCGTTGAGCAAGGGGTAGGTCTTGTCTATTACATATTTGGCTTATGGAACGGTATCTGTGCTAATTTCAAACTCTGGTTTTATGCAGCACCCCAACTCACCTTTCCCCTTAAGCAAGCATAAGTTGGTTTTCTAAACTTGAGACCCTGTTCTGTTTTGTAATTCAGTCCATGTGTAGCCAAGTTTACATTCCATGCATTAGTGATACCTTATGATGTTTCTTTTTCTGTGTGACTTATTTCACTTAGAATCATCGTGCCTCAATCCACTCATTATGCTGGTACAGGCATGGTGACACAGATTTCATTGCTGAGTGGTATTCTGTTGTACGTAAGTACCGCAACTTCTTTATCAATTATTTGTTCTCTGGGATATTTAACGTGTATTGTAGAAGAGGTTCCTGTAAACAGATCCGTCCCAAATTTTGGGGTGGCTGTGTTTTTGATTTTAATTTCCCTAAGCTATAGGACCATAAGTGGAAATACCCTAGACTCTGTTGCTTTGTTTTTCAGATGTATCAGGAAACACCATACACTTCTCCAGAGTGGCTGTTGGCAATTTACATCCTGCCCATCAGCATAACAAGGCTCCTTTTCCCCCATGGCCTGTCTTGCCTTTCTGGATTTTACACTTTTTTCAGATGGCCCTTTAGACCGGGGGGAAGTGACACTTCATAGTAGTTCGGATTTCCATTGCAAGCTTGCTTGGTTTGCCAAAACGGGCGTATGCGTTTTTTCCTGAATATATTCAGGAACAAACTCATACGTCCTTTTTTGCCAAGTGCATCATTGTCGATGTTCTGCCTCTTTTCCTATGCTTTAAATGCAAATCCAGTCTACCTCCTGAAATCGGTTTCCTGAAATTCTGCCCCGCTTTGAAGTCCTCTTCGCAGCCTTACTTCAATATATTTTTGGACGTTATCTGTCATTTATAACTCTGCAGGTTTGTGAATTACAGGGTCCCTGAGCTCCTTTCTTCAACTCGCTTTCTTGTGAGCTGGCCGCAAACCCACAAGACTGCTTCAGGCCCTAATCTGCTTCTGGCAGGGCATGCTGAGCCTTTGGTTAATTCCTCTTCCTGGTGGGAAATGAGTGTTAAAAATGCCCGTCCAGACACCTACCTCACTCTCAACCCCTTGGTGATGTGGGTCCTCTGGTTTGTGGCCACCTTTGCTGGGTTCCTCACCTTTCGATGATGTGGCCCCACTAGTGTGAGGACACTCCTGCCTGGTTCCTATCCACGTGGTTATGTGGACCCCCTGGTGAGAGTCTGTTCCTGGCTGTGTTCCTCACCCTTCTGTGAGGGAGACCCTTTGCTGATAGGTCACTCCTGCATGGCTGGCACACATTGCCTTGGTGAAATCAGCCGTGTGGTGGCAGTTGGAGCGTGCTGGGAATCTCCTCCCCCCGGTGATGAGGGCCCTCTTGCGTCAGGCCCTAACTGCTGGGCTCACCAACTTTTCTTAGTGAGCCCAGTGATGCTTTGGCACTCCTCTTAGGATCCCATCTCCATGGGGATGTGGGCCTTCTGCTCTGAGGTCCCAACGGCCGGGTTGTTCACATTTTCATGATGTGGGCTCTCTGGTGTTAGTTCACAGAGGCCTGGATCCCATAGCCTCTGTGCTCTTGGCCACCTGCTGGGAGGTTCCAACTGCTGGATTCCTCACTTTTTTAATTTTTGGGGCCCTCTGTTGTGAGGATCCTCCTGTCTGCCTCACTCCCAGCCCCTTCGTGATGTGTGTCGTCTGGTTTGAGGCCACATGTGCTGGGTTCCTCACCTTTCGATGATGTGGGACCAATGGTCTTAGGAGACTCCTGCCTGGTTCACATCCCCTTGGTGATGTGGGCCCTCTGTTGAGAGTCTGATCCTGGCTGGGTTCCTCACCCATCTGTGAGGTGGGCCGTCTGCTGTGAGGTCACTCCTGCGTGGCTTGCTCACCTCGCCTTGTGGACATGAGACCTCTGGTGGCACTTGGAGCCTGCTGGGAGCCTCCTTCCCTCGGTGATGAGGGCCCTCTGGCGTCAGGCCCTAACTGCTGGGCTCCCCACATTTTGTGATGTGCGCCCAGTGGTGCGAGGACACTCCAGCCAGGTTCACATCCCCATTGGGATGTGGGCCTTCTGCTCTGAGGTCCCAACGCCTGGGTTGCTCACAGTTTCATGATGTGGGTTCTCTGCTGTTAGTTCACTCCTGCCTGCATCCCATAGCTTCTGTGCTCTCGGCCGCCTGCGGGGAGGTTCCAACTGCTGGATTCCTCCCCTTTCTTATTCTTTGGGCCCTCTGTTTTTAGGCTACTCCTGCCTGCCTCACTCCCATTCCCTTTGTGATATGTGTCCTCTGATTTGAGGCCACATGTGCTGGGTTCCGCACCTTTCGATGATGTGGCCCCACTGGAGGGAAGACAGTCCTGACTGGTTCCCATCCCCTTGCTGATGTGGGCCCTCAGGTGAGAGTCTGATCCTGCCTGGGTTCCTCACCCTTCTGTGAGGTGGGCCCTCTGCTGTGAGGTCAATCATGCCTGTCTGGCACACGTCACCTTGGCGACGTGAGCCCTCTGGTGGCAGTTGGAGTGTGCTGGGATCCTCCTCCCCTCGGTGATGAGGGCCCTCTTGCCTTAGGCCATAACTGCTGGGCTCCCCACATTTTCTGATGTGCGCCAAGTGAGTGAGGACACTCTTGCCAGGTTCCCATCCCCATGGGGATATGGGCCTTCTGCTCTGAGGTCAAAACGGCTGGCTTGCTCACAGTACCATGATGTGGGCCCTCTGCTGTGAGTTCACTCCGGCAAGGATCCCTTATCATCGGTGCTCTGAGCCGCCTGCTGGGAGGTTCCAACTGCTGGATTCCTCAACTTCTTTATTCTATGTGCCCTCTGTTGTGAGGCTCCTCCTGCCTGCCTCACTGCCAGCCCCTTGGTGATGGCTGTCCTATGGTTTGAGACCACATGTGCTGCATTCCTCACCTTTCGATGATGTGGCCCCACTCGTGTGAGGACACTCCTGCCTGGTTCCCATCCCCTTGGTGAGGTGGGCCCTCTGGCGAGAGTCTAATCCTGGCTGGGTTCCTCAACGTTCTGTGAGGTGGGCCCTCTTCTGTGAGGTCACTCCTGCCTGGCTGGCACACGTCACCTTGCAGACGTGAGCTCTCTGGTGGCAGTTGGAGCGTGCAGGGTGCCTCGTCCTCTCGGTGATGACGGCCCTCTGGCGTCAGGCCCTAAATGGTGGGCTCCCCACATTTTCTGATGTGCGCCCAGTGGTGCGAGGACACTCCAGCCAGGTTCCCATTCCCATGGGGATGTGGGCCTTCTGTGCTGAGGTCCCAACGCCTGGGTTGCTCACAGTTTTATGATGTGGGCCCTCTGCTGTGAGTTCACTGTGGCCTGGATCCCATAGCCTTGGTGTTCTGGGCCGCCTGCTGGAAGGTCTAAATGCTGGAATCCTCATGTTTTTTATATTATGTGCCCTGTGTTGTGAGGCTACTCCTGCCTGCCTCACTCCAAGGCCCTTGGTGATGTGGGTCCTCTGGTTTGAGGACACATGTGCTGGGTTCCTCACCTTAAGATGATGAGGCCCCACTTGTGTGAGGATAATCCTGACTGGTTCCCATCCCCTTCGTGATGTGGGCCCTCTGGTAAGAGTCTGATCCTGGCTCGGTTCCTCACCCTTCTGTGAGATAGGCCCTCTGCTGTGAGGTCACTACTGCCTGGCTGGCGCATGCCACCTTGTAGACGTGGGCCCTCTGTTGGCAGTTGAAACCTGCTGGGAGTCTCCTCCCCTCAGTTATGAGGGCCCCCTGGCGTCAGGCCCTAACTGCCGGGCTCCTAACATTTTCTGATATGTGCTAAGTGGTGCGAAGCCACTCCTGCCAGGTTCCCATCCCAATGGGGATGTGGGCCTTCTGTTCTGAGGTCCCAACGGCTGGGCTGCTCACAGGTTCATGATGTGGGTCCTCTGCTGTGAGTTCACTGTGGCCTGGATCCCATAGCCTCGGTGCTCTGGGCCACTTGCTGGGAGGTTCCAACTGCTGGATTCCTCAACTTTTATATTCTATGGACCCTGTGTTGTGAGGCCGGTCCTGCCAGCCTCATTCCGAACCCCTTGGTGATGTGGTTCCTCTGGTTTGAGGCTACATGTGCTGGGATCCTCACCTTTCGATGATGTTGTCCCACTGGTGTGGGGACACTCCTGCCTGGTTCCCATCCCCTTGGTGATGTGGGCCCTCTGGTGAGAGTCTGATCCTGGCTGTGTTCCTCACCCTTCTGTGAGGTGGGCCCTCTGCTGTGAGGTCACTCCTGCCGGGCTGGCACACATCGCCTTGGCGACGTTGGCCCTCTGTTGGCAGCTGGAGCCTGCTGGGAGCCTCCTCCTCTCAGTGATGAGTGCCCTCTAGCGTCAGGCCCTAACTTCTGAGCACCCCACGTTTTCTGATGTGAGCCCAGTGATGCCAGGACACTCCTGTCATGTTCCCATCACCATGGGGATGTGGGCCTTCTGCTCTGAGGTCCCAATGTCTGGGTTGCTCACAGTTTCATGATGTGGGCTGTCTGGTGTTAGTTCACTCCGGCCTGGATCCCATAGCCTCTGAGCTCTGGGCCGCCTGCTGGGAGGTTCCAAATGCTGGATTCCTCACCTTTCTTATTTTTGGGCCCTCTGTTATGAGGCTCCTCCTGCCTGCCTCACTCCCAGCCCCTTGGTGATGGGTGTCCTATGGTTTGAAGCCACATGTTCTGGGTTCCTCACCTTTAGATGATGTGGCCCTACTCATGTGAGGACACTCCTGCCTGGTTCCAATCCATTTGGTGATGTGGGCCCTCTGGTGCGAGTCTGATCCTGACTGGGTTCGTCACACTTCTCTGAGGTGGGCCCTCTGCTGTGAGGTCATTCGTGCCTGGTTGGCACACATCACCTTGGCGACGTCAGCCCTCTGGTGGCAGTTGGAGCCTGCTGGGAGCCTCCTTCCCTTGGTGATGAGGGTCCTCTGGCATCAGGCCCTAACTGCTGGTCTCCCAAAATTTTCTGATACGTTCTCAGTGGTGCGAGGACACTCCTACCAGATTTCCATCCCCATGGGGATGTGGGCCTCCTGCTCTGAGGTCCCAATGGCTGGGTTGCTCAGTTTCATGACATGGGCCCTCTTCTGTGAGTTCACTGTGGCCTGGATCCCATAGCCTCGGTGCTCTGGGCTGCCTGCTGGGAGGTTCCAACTGCTGGATTCCTCACTTTTTTATTCTATGGGCCCAGTGTTGTGAGGCTACTCCTGCCTGCCTCACTCCGAGGCCCTTGGTGATGTGAGTCCTCTGGTTTGAGGACACATGTGCTGAGTACCTCACCTTTAGATGATGTGGCCCCACTGGTGTGAAGACACTCCTGCCTGGTTACCATCCCCTTGGTGATGTGGGCCCTCTGGTGAGAGTCTGATGTTGGCTGGGTTTCTCACCCTTCTGTAAGGTGGGACCTCTGCTGTGAGGTAACTCCTGCCTGGCTTGCTCACGTTGCCTTGGCAATGTGAGCCCTCAGGTGGCAGTTAAACCTGCTGGGAATCTCCTCCCCTCAGTTATGAGAGCTCTGGATAAAACACATATGCCCTTTTTTGCCAAGTCCATTATTTTCCAAGTTCTGTCTCTTTCCTATGCTTTAAGAGCGACTCCCGTGTACCTTCTGAAATCGGTTTCCAGCAATTCTGCCCCGCATTCAAGTCCTCTTCGCAGCCTTACTTCAGTATAATTTTGGATGATAGCTGTCATTTATAACTCCGCAGGTTTGTGAATTACAGTGTCCCTGAGCTCCTTTCTTCAACTCGATTTCTTGTGAGCTGGCTGCAAAACGGCAGGATCTCTTCAGGCCCTAATCTGGTTCCGGCACGGCATGCTGAGCCTTTGGTTATTTCCTCTTCCGGGTGGGAAATGAGAGTTAAATTTGCCCGTCCAGACACCTCCAGCTAGTCTCTCATTGGTTCTCCCTATTCCTGTTCATCTTCCGCAGAAATTGCAAACTGGGCCAAACAGGAGGTTAAAGTGACTGACTCTCCAAGTCGGGAGAGTGTTAGTAAAGGATCTGGAATGTTGCACCCGAGTACCAGGGGACGAAAACTGAGACATATTTGAACACGTCTCCCGATCACACGGTTGATCATACACTGGGTTCCACATGCATGTTTCAGCTGAAGGAAGAATCCCTGAAACCTGGAGAGTTGAGACCCGTGGAATGGGTACCATGCAATATGACTTCAAAGGGTCTTCATTTGCTCACCGAACCTCTCCAATCCTATCACTGCTGCGTTTATGCCCCTGTACACACGCTTGATTCTCTTTCGGAGACATAGCAATCTATAGGTTTTAAATTACTTACTAGTCAGGTACATTCTTAGGTGTTTAATATGGGGTGTTGAGTCCATTTCGTTGAGCAAGGAGTAGCTCTTGTCTGTTACATATTAGGCTTAAGGAACTTTATCTGTGCTCATTTCAATCTCTGGTTTTATGCAGCACCCCTACTCACCTTTCCCCTTAAGCAAGCATAAGTTGGTTTTCTAAATTTGAGACCCTGTTCTGATTTGTAATTCAGTACCTGTGTAGCCACGTTTACATTCCGTGTATTAGTGATATCTTATGATGTTTCTTTTTCTGTGTGACTTATTTCAGTTAGAATCATCATACCTGAATCCACTCATTTTGCTGCTAAGGGCCTGATGACATAGATTTCATTTCTGAGTGATATTGCTTTGTAAGTAAATACCACAACTTCTTTATCCATTTTTCACTTTCTGCAATGTTGAACTTGTACTGTAAACGAGGTTCTTGTAAACAGAGGCGTCCCAAACTTTGGGGTGGCTGTGTCTTTTTGATTTTAATTTCCCTAAGCTATAGGACCATAAGTGGAAGTGCCCTAGGCTCTGTTGCTTTGTTTTTTAGATGTTTCAGGAAACACCATACACTTCTCCCAAGTGTCTGTTGGCAATTTACATCCCGCCCATCAGCATAACAAGGCTCCCAGTTCTCCATGGCCTGTCCTGCCTTTCTGGATTTTACATTTTTTCAGATGGCCCTTTTGACCGGGGGGAAGTGAGACTTCATTGTAGTGCAGATTTCCTTTGCAAGCTTGCTTGGTTGGCCAAAAAGGGCGTATGCGTTTTTTCCTGAATATATTCAGGAAAAAACGCATACGCCCTTTTTGGCCAAGTGCATCATTGTGGACGTTCTGCCTCTTTTCCTATGCTTTCAATGCAATTCCAGTCTACCTCCTGAAATCGGTTTCCTGCAATTCTGCCCCGCTTTCAGGTCCTCTTGGCAGCCTTACTTCAGTATATTTTTGGACGATAGCTGTCATTTATAACTCTGCAGGTTTGTGAATTACAGTGCCCCTGAGCTCCTTTCTTCAATTCGCTTTCTTGTGAGCTGGCCGCAACACCGCAGGATGGCTTCAGGCCCTATTCTCGTTCCGGCACGGCACGCTGAGCCTTTGGTTAATTCCTCTTCCTGGTGGGAAATGAGAGTTAAATTTGCCTGTGCAGAAACCTCCAGCTAGTCTCTCATTGGTTCTCCCTATTTCTGTTCATCTTCCGCAGAAATTGCAAACTGGGCCAAACAGGAGGTTAAACGGACTGACTCTCCAAGTCGGGAGAGTGTTAGTAAAGCGTCTGGAATGTTGCACCCGAGTACCAGGGTACGAATACTGAGACATATTTGAACACGTCTCCCGTTCACACGGTTGATCATACTCTGGGTTCCACATGCATGTTTTAGCTGAAGGAAGAATACGTTAAACCTGGGTAGTTGAAACCCATGGAATGGGTACCATGCAATATGACTTCAAAGGGTCTTCATTTGCTCACCGAACCTCTCCAATCCTATCACTGCTGCGTTTATGCCCCTGTACACATGCTTGATTCTCTTTCGGAGACATAGCAATCCATAGGTTTTAAGATACTTACTAGTCAGGTACATTCTTAGGCGTTTAATATGCGGTGTTGAGTCCATTTCGTTGAGCAAGGAGTAGCTCTTGTCTATTCCATATTTGGCTTAAGGAACTTTATCTGTGCTCATTTCAATCTCTGGTTTTATGCAGCACCCCAACTCACCTTTCCCCTTAAGCAAGCATAAGTTGGTTTTCTAAATTTCAGACCCTGTTCTGTTCTGTAATTCAGTTCCTGTGCAGCCAAGTTCACATTCCGTGTATTAGCGATATCTTATGATGTTTCTTTTTCTGTGTGACTTATTTCACTTAGAATCATCATACCTGAATCCACTCATTGTTCTGCTAAGGGCCTGATGACATAGATTTCATTGCTGAGTGATATTGCTTTGTAAGTAAATACCACAACTTCTTTATCCATTTTTCACTTTCTGCGATGTTGAACTTGTACTGTAAACGAGGTTCTTGTAAACAGAGGCGTCCCAAACTTTGGGGTGGCTGTGTCTTTTTGATTTTAATTTCCCTAAGCTATAGGACCATAAGTGGAAGTGCCCTAGGCTCTGTTGCTTTGTTTTTTAGATGTTTCAGGAAACACCATACACTTCTCCCAAGTGTCTGTTGGCAATTTACATCCTGCCCATCAGCATAACAAGGCTCCCAGTTCTCCATGGCCTGTCCTGCCTTTCTGGATTTTACACTTTTTTCAGATGGCCCTTTTGTCCGGGGGGAAGTGAGACTTCATTGTAGTGCAGATTTCCTTTGCAAGCTTGCTTGGTTGGCCAAAAAGGGCGTATGCGTTTTTTCCTGAATATATTCAGGAAAAAACGCATACGCCCGTTTTGGCCAAGTGCATCATTGTGGACGTTCTGCCTCTTTTCCTATGCTTTCAATGCAATTCCAGTCTACCTCCTGAAATCGGTTTCCTACAATTCTGCCCCGCTTTCAAGTCCTCTTGGCAGCCTTACTTCAGTATATTTTTGGACGATAGCTGTCATTTATAACTCTGCAGGTTTGTGAATTACAGTGCCCCTGAGCTCCTTTCTTCAACTCGATTTCTTTTGAGGTGGCCGCAACACCGCAGGATGGCTTCAGGCCCTAATCTGGTTCCGGCTCTGCACGCTGAGCCTTTAGTTATTTCCTCTTCCTGGTGGGAAATGAGAGTTAAATTTGCCCGTCCAGACACCTCCAGCTAGTCTCTCATTGGTTCTCCCTATTCCTGTTCATCTTCCGCAGAAATTGCAAACTGGGCCAAACAGGAGGTTAAAGGCGATGACTCTCCAAGTGGGGAGAGTGTTAGTAAAGCGTCTGGAATGTTGCACCCGAGTACCAGGGGAGGAAAACTGAGACATATTTTAACACGTCTCCCATTCACACGGTTGATCATACTCTGGGTTCCACATGCATGTTTTAGCTGAAGGAAGAATACCTTAAACCTGGAGAGTTGAGACCCGTGTAATGGGTACCATGCAATATGACTTCAAAGGGTGTTCATTTGCTCACTGAACCTCTACAATCCTATCACTGCTGCGTTTATGCCCCTGTACACACGCCTGATTCTCTTTTGGAGACATAGCAATCCATAGGTTTTAAGATACTTACTAGTCAGGTACATTCTTAGGCGTTTAATATGGGGTGTTGAGTCCATTTCGTTGAGCAAGGAGTAGCTCTTGTCTATTCCATATTTGGCTTAAGGAACTTTATCTGCGCTCATTTCAATCTCTGGTTTTATGCAGCACCCCAACTCACCTTTCCCCTTAGGAAGCATAAGTTGGTTTTCTAAATTTGAGACCCTGTTCTGTTTTAGAATTCAGTTCCTGTGTAGCCAAGTTTACATTCCGTGCATTAGTGATATCTTATGATGTTTCTTTTTCTGTGTGACTTATTTCAGTTAGAATCATCGTACCTGAATCCACTCATTATGCTGCTATGGGCCTGATGACATAGATTTCATTGCTGAGTGATACTGCATTGTACGTAAGTACCACAAGTTCTTTATCCATTTTTCACTTTTTGTGATATTGAACTTGTACGGTAGACGAGGTTCTTGTAAACAGAGGCGTCCCAAAATTTGGGGTGGCTGTGTCTTTTTGATTTTAATTTCCCTAAGCTATAGGACCATAAGTGGAAGTGCCCTAGGCTCTGTTGCTTTGTTTTTTAGATGTTTCAGGAAACACCATACACTTCTCCCGAGTGTCTGTTGGCAATTTACATCCCGCCCATCAGCATAACAAGGCTCCCAGTTCTCCATGGCCTGTCCTGCCTTTCTGGATTTTACAGGTTTTTCAGATGGCCCTGTTGACCGGGGGGAAGTGAGACTTCATTGTAGTGCAGATTTCCTTTGCAAGTTTGCTTGGTTGGCCAAAAAGGGCGTATGCGTTTTTTCCTGAATATATTCAGGAAAAAACGCATACGCCCTTTTTGGCCAAGTGCATCATTGTGGACGTTCTGCCTCTTTTCCTATGCTTTCAATGCAATTCCAGTCTACCTCCTGAAATCGGTTTCCTGCAATTCTGCCCCACTTTCAAGTCCTCTTGGCAGCCTTACTTCAGTCTATTTTTGGACGATAGCTGTCATTTATAACTCTGCAGGTTTGTGAATTACAGTGCCCCTGAGCTCCTTTCTTCAACTCGCTTTGTTTTGAGCTGGCCGCAATACCGCAGGATGGCTTCAGGCCCTAATCTGGTTCCGGCACGGCACGCTGAGCCTTTGGTTATTTCCTCTTCCTGGTGGGAAATGAGAGTTAAATTTGCCCGTCCAGACACCTCCAGCTAGTCTCTCATTGGTTCTCGCTATTCCTGTTCATCTTCCGCAGAAATGGCAAACTGGGCCAAACAGGAGGTTAAAGGCGCTGACTCTCCAAGTGGGGAGAGTGTTAGTAAAGTGTCTGGAATGTTGCACCCGAGTACCAGGGGAGGAAAACTGAGACATATTTGAACACGTCTCCCGTTCACACGTTTGATCATACTCTGGGTTCCACATGCATGTTTTAGCTGAGGGAAGAATACCTTAAACCTGGGTAGTTGAAACCCGTGGAATGGGTACCATGCAATATGACTTCAAAGGGTCTTCATTTGCTCACCGAACCTCTCCAATCCTATCACTGCTGCGTTTATGCCCCTGTACACATGCTTGATTCTCTTTCGGAGACATAGCAATCCATAGGTTTTAAGATACTTACCAGTCAGGTACATTCTTAGGCGTTTAATATGGGGTGTTGAGTCCATTTCGTTGAGCAAGGAGTAGCTCTTGTCTATTCCATATTTGGCTTAAGGAACTTTATCTGTGCTCATTTCAATCTCTGGTTTTATGCAGCACCCCAACTCACCTTTACCCTTAAGCAAGCATAAGTTGGTTTTCTAAATTTGAGACCCTGTTCTGTTCTGTAATTCAGTTCCTGTGTAGCCAAGTTTACGTTCCGTGTATTACTGATATCTTATGATGTTTCTTTTTCTGTGTGACTTATTTCAGTTAGAATCATCATACCTGAATCCACTCATTGTGCTGCTAAGGGCCTGATGACATAGATTTCATTGCTGAGTGATACTGCATTGTACGTAAGTACCACAAGTTCTTTATCCATTTTTCACTTTCTGCGATATTGAACTTGTATGGTAAACGAGGTTCTTGTAAACAGAGGCATCCCAAACTTTGGGGTGGCTGTGTCTTTTTGATTTTAATTTCCCTAAGCTATAGGACCATAAGTGGAAGTGCCCTAGGCTCTGTTGCTTTGTTTTTTAGATGTTTCAGGAAACACCATACACTTCTCCCGAGTGTCTGTTGGCAATTTACATCCCGCCCATCAGCATAACAAGGCTCCCAGTTCTCCATGGCCTGTCCTGCCTTTCTGGATTTTACACTTTTTTCAGATGGCCCTGTTGACCGGGGGGAAGTGAGACTTCATTGTAGTGCAGATTTCCTTTGCAAGTTTGCTTGGTTGGCCAAAAAGGGCGTATGCGTTTTTTCCTGAATATATTCAGGAACAAACGCATACGCCCTTTTTGGCCAAGTGCATCATTGTGGACGTTCTGCCTCTTTTCCTATGCTTTCAATGCAATTCCAGTCTACCTCCTGAAATCGCTTTCCTGCAATTCTGCCCCGCTTTCAAGTCCTCTTGGCAGCCTTACTTCAGTATATTTTTGGACGATAGCTGTCATTTATAACTCTGCAGGTTTGTGAATTACAGTGCCCCTGAATTCCTTTCTTCAACTCGCTTTCTTGTGAGCTGGCCGCAACACCGCAGGATGGCTTCAGGCCCTAAAGTGGTTCCGGCACGGCACACTGAGACTTTGGTTAATTCCTCTTCCTGGTGGGAAATGAGAGTTAAATTTGCCCGTCCAGACACCTCCAGCAAGTCTCTCATTGGTTCTCGCTATTCCTGTTAATTTTCTGCAGAAATTGCAAACTGGGCCAAACAGGAGGTTAAAGGGACTGACTCTCCAAGTCGGGAGAGTGTTAGTAAAGCGTCTGGAATGTTGCACCCGAGTACCAGGGTACGAAAACTGAGACATATTTGAACTCGTCTCCCGATCACATGGTTGATCATACTCTAGGTTCCACATGCATGTTTTAGCTGAAGGAAGAATACCTTAAACCTTGGTAGTTGAAACCCGTGGAATGGGTACCATGCAATATGACTTCAAAGGGTCTTCATTTGCTCACCGAACCTCTCCAATCCTATCACTGCTGCGTTTATGCCCCTGTACACATGCTTGATTCTCTTTCGGAGACATAGCAATCCATAGGTTTTAAGATACTTACCAGTCAGGTACATTCTTAGGCGTTTAATATGGGGTGTTGAGTCCATTTCGTTGAGCAAGGAGTAGCTCTTGTCTATTCCATATTTGGCTTAAGGAACTTTATCTGTGCTCATTTCAATCTCTGGTTTTATGCAGCACCCCAACTCACCTTTACCCTTAAGCAAGCATAAGTTGGTTTTCTAAATTTGAGACCCTGTTCTGTTCTGTAATTCAGTTCCTGTGTAGCCAAGTTTACATTCCGTGTATTACTGATATCTTATGATGTTTCTTTTTCTGTGTGACTTATTTCGGTTAGAATCATCATACCTGAATCCACTCATTGTGCTGCTATGGGCCTGATGACATAGATTTCATTGCTGAGTGATACTGCATTGTACATAAGTACCAGAAGTTCTTTATCCATTTTTCACTTTCTGTGATATTGAACTTGTATGGGAAACGAGGTTCTTGTAAACAGAGGCGTCCCAAACTTTGGGGTGGCTGTGTCTTTTTGATTTTAATTTCCCTAAGCTATAGGACCATAAGTGGAAGTGCCCTAGGCTCTGTTGCTTTGTTTTTTAGATGTTTCAGGAAACACCATACACTTCTCCCGAGTGTCTGTTGGCAATTTACATCCCGCCCATCAGCATAACAAGGCTCCCAGTTCTCCATGGCCTGTCCTGCCTTTCTGGATTTTACACTTTTTTCAGATGGCCCTTTTGACCGGGGGGAAGTGAGACTTCATTGTAGTGCAGATTTCCTTTGCAAGCTTGCTTGGTTGGCCAAAAAGGGCGTATGCGTTTTTTCCTGAATATATTCAGGAAAAAACGCATACGCCCTTTTTGGCCAAGTGCATCATTGTGGACGTTCTGCCTCTTTTCCTATGCTTTCAATGCAATTCCAGTCTACCTCTAGAATTCGGTTTCCTGCAATTCTGCCCCGCTTTCAAGTCCTCTTGGCAGCCTTACTTCAGTATATTTTTGGACGATAGCTGTCATTTATAACTCTGCAGGTTTGTGAATTACAGTGCCCCTGAGCTCCTTTCTTCAACTCGCTTTCTTTGGAGCTGGCCGCAACACCGCAGGAAGGCTTCAGGCCCTAATCTGGTTCCGGCACGGCACGCTGAGCCTTTGGTTATTTCCTCTTCCCGGTGGGAAATGAGAGTTAAATTTGCCCGTCCAGACACCTCCAGCTAGTCTCTCATTGGTTCTCCCTATTCCTGTTCATCTTCCGCAGAAATTGCAAACTGGGCCAAACAGGAGGTTAAAGGCGATGACTCTCCAAGTGCGGAGAGTGTCAGGAAAGCGTCTGGAATGTTGCACCCGAGTACCAGGGGAGGAAAACTGAGACATATTTGAACACGTCTCCCGTTCACACGGTTGATCATACTCTGGGTTCCACATGCATGTTTTAGCTGAAGGAAGAATACCTTAAACCTGGAGAGTTGAGACCCGTGGAATGGGTACCATGCAATATGACTTCAAAGGGTCTTCATTTGCTCACCGAACCTCTCCAATCCTATCACTGCTGCGTTTATGCCCCTGTACACACGCTTGATTCTCTTTTGGAGACATAGCAATCCATAGGTTTTAAGATACTTACTAGTCAGGTACATTCTTAGGCGTTTAATATGTGGTGTTGAGTCTATTTCGTTGAGCAAGGAGTAGCTCTTGTCTATTCCATATTTGGCTTAAGGAACTTTATTTGTGCTCATTTCAATCTCTGGTTTTATGCAGCACCCCAACTCACCTTACCCTTAAGCAAGCATAAGTTGGTTTTCTAAATTTGAGACCCTGTTCTGTTTTAGAATTCAGTTCCTGTGTAGCCAAGTTTACATTCCGTGTATTAGTGATATCTTATGATGTTTCTTTTTCTGTGTGACTTATTTCAGTTAGAATCATCGTACCTGAATCCACTCATTATGCTGCTACGGGCCTGATGACATAGATTTCATTGCTGAGTGATACTGCATTGTATGTAAGTACCACAAGTTCTTTATCCATTTTTCAATTTCTGTGATATTGAACTTGTATGGTAAATGATGTTCTTGTAAACAGAGGCGTCCCAAACTTTGGGGTGGCTGTGTCTTTTTGATTTTAATTTCCCTAAGCTATAGGACCATAAGTGGAACTGCCCTAGGCTCTGTTGCTTTGTTTTTTAGATGTTTCAGGAAACACCATACACTTGTCCCGATTGTCTGCTGGCAATTTACATCCCGCCCATCAGCATAACAAGGCTCCCAGTTCTCCATGGCCTGTCCTGCCTTTCTGGATTTTACACTTTTTCAGATGGCCCTTTTGACCGGGGGGAAGTGAGACTTCATTGTAGTACAGATTTCCTTTGCAAGCTTGCTTGGTTGGCCAAAAAGGGCGTATGCGTTTTTTCCTGAATATATTCAGGAAAAAACGCATACGCCCTTTTTGGCCAAGTGCATCATTGTGGACGTTCTGCCTCTTTTCCTATGCTTTCAATGCAATTCCTGTCTACCTCCAGAAGTCGGTTTCCTGCAATTCTGCCCCGCTTTCAAGTCCTCTTGGCAGCCTTACTTCAGTATATTTTTGGACGATAGCTGTCATTTATAACTCTGCAGGTTTGTGAATTACAGTGCCCCTGAGCTCCTTTCTTCAACTCGCTTTCTTTTGAGCTGGCCGCAACAACGCAGGAAGGCTTCAGGCCCTAATCTGGTTCCGGCACGGCACGCTGAGCCTTTGGTTATTTCCTCTTCCCGGTGGGAAATGAGAGTTAAATTTGCCCGTCCAGACACCTCCAGCTAGTCTCTCATTGGTTCTCCCTATTCCTGTTCATCTTCCGCAGAAATTGCAAACTGGGCCAAACAGGAGGTTAAAGGCGATGACTCTCCAAGTGCGGAGAGTGTTAGTAAAGCGTCTGGAATGTTGCACCCGAGTACCAGGGGAGGAAAACTGAGACATATTTGAACACGTCTCCCGTTCACACGGTTGATCATACTCTGGGTTCCACATGCATGTTTTAGCTGAAGGAAGAATACCTTAAACCTGGAGAGTTGAGACCCGTGGAATGGGTACCATGCAATATGACTTCAAAGGGTCTTCATTTGCTCACCGAACCTCTCCAATCCTATCACTGCTGCGTTTATGCCCCTGTACACACGCTTGATTCTCTTTTGGAGACATAGCAATCCATAGGTTTTAAGATACTTACTAGTCAGGTACATTCTTAGGCGTTTAATATGTGGTGTTGACTCTATTTCGTTGAGCAAGGAGTAGCTCTTGTCTATTCCATATTTGGCTTAAGGAACTTTATCTGTGCTCATTTCAATCTCTGGTTTTATGCAGCACCCCAACTCACCTTTCCCCTTAAGCAAGCATAAGTTGGTTTTCTAAATTTGAGACCCTGTTCTGTTTTGGAATTCAGTTCCTGTGTAGCCAAGTTTACATTCCGTGTATTAGTGATATCTTATGATGTTTCTTTTTCTGTGTGACTTATTTTAGTTACAATCATCGTACCTGAATCCACTCATTATGCTGCTACGGGCCTGATGACATAGATTTCATTGCTGAGTGATACTGCATTGTACGTAAGTACCACAAGTTCTTTATCCATTTTTCACTTTCTGTGATACTGAACTTGTACGGTAAATGAGGTTCTTGTAAACAGAGGCATCCCAAACTTTGGGGTGGCTGTGTCTTTTTGATTTTAATTTCCCTAAGCTATAGGACCATAAGTGGAAGTGCCCTAGGCTCTGTTGCTTTGTTTTTTAGATGTTTCAGGAAACACCATACACTTCTCCCGAGTGTCTGTTGGCAATTAACATCCCGCCCATCAACATAACAAGGCTCCCAGTTCTCCATGGCCTGTCCTGCTTTTCTGGATTTTACACTTTTTTCAGATGGTCCTTTTGACCGGGGGGAAGTGAGACTTCATTGTACTGCAGATTTGCTTTGCAAGCTTGCTTGGTTGGCCAAAAAGGGCGTATGCGTTTTTTCCTGAATATATTCAGGAAAAAACGCATACGCCCTTTTTGGCCAAGTTCATCATTGTGGACGTTCTGCCTCTTTTCCTATGCTTTCAATGCAATTCCAGTCTACCTCCTGAAATCGGTTTCCTGCAATTCTGCCCCGCTTTCAAGTCCTCTTGGCAGCCTTACTTCAGTATATTTTTGGACGATAGCTGTCATTTATAACTCTGCAGGTTTGTGAATTACAGTGCCCCTGAGCTCCTTTCTTCAACTGGCTTTCTTGTGAGCTGGCCGCAACACCGCAGGATGGCTTCAGGCCCTAATCTGGTTCCGGCACGGCACGCTGAGCCTTTGGTTATTTCCTCTTCCTGGTGGGAAATGAGAGTTAAATTGGCCCATCCAGACACCTCCAGCTAGTCTCTCATTGGTTCTCGCTATTCCTGTTCATCTTCCGCAGAAATTGCAAACTGGGCCCAACAGGAGGTTAAAGGCGCTGACTCTCCAATTCGGGAGAGTGTTAGTAAAGCATCTGGAATGTTGCACCCGGGTACCAGGGTACGAAAACTGAGACGTATTTGAACACGTCTCCCGATCACATGGTTGAACATACTCGAGGTTCCACATGCATGTTTTAGCTGAAGGAAGAATACCTTAAACCTGGGTAGTTGAAACACCTGGAATGGGTACCATGCAATATGACTTCAAAGGGTCTTCATTTGCTCACCGAACCTCTCCAATCCTATCACTGCTGTGTTTACACCCCTGTGCACATGCTTGATTCTCTTTCGGAGACATAGCAATCCATAGGTTTTAAGATACTTACTAGTCAGGTACATTCTTAGGCGTTTAATATGCGGTGTGGAGTCCATTTCGTTGAGCAAGGAGTAGCTCTTGACTATTCCATATTTGGCTTAAGGAACTTTATCTGTGCTCATTTCAGTCTCTGGTTTTATGCAGCACCCCAACTCACCTTTCCCCTTAAGCAAGCATAAGTTGGTTTTCTAAATTTGAGACCCTGTTCTGTTCTGTAATTCAGTTCCTGTGTAGCCAAGTTTACATTCCGTGTATTACTGATATCTTATGATGTTTCTTTTTCTGTGTGACTTATTTCAGTTAGAATCATCATACCTGAATCCACTCATTGTGCTGCTAAGGGCCTGATGACATAGAGTTCATTGCTGAGTGATATTGCTTTGTAAGTAAATACCACAACTTCTTTATCCATTTTTCACTTTCTGCGATGTTGAACTTGTACTGTAAACGAGGTTCTTGTAAACAGAGGCGTCCCAAACTTTGGGGTGGCTGTGTCTTTTTGAATTTAATTTCCCTAAGCTATAGGACCATAAGCGGAAGTGCCCTAGGCTCTGTTGCTTTGTTTTTTAGATGTTTCAGGAAACACCATACACTTTTCCCAAGTGTCTGGTGGCAATTTACATCCCGCACATCATCATAACAAGGCTGCCAGTTCTCCATGGCCTGTCCTGCCTTTCTGGATTTTACACTTTTTTCAGATGGCCCTTTTGACCGGGGGGAAGTGAGACTTCATTGTAGTGCAGATTTCCTTTGCAAGCTTGCTTGGTTGGCCAAAAAGGGCGTATGCGTTTTTTCCTGAATATATTCAGGAAAAAACGCATACGCCCTTTTTGGCCAAGTGCATCATTGTGGACGTTCTGCCTCTTTTCCTATGCTTTCAATGCAATTCCAGTCTACCTCCTGAAATCGGTTTCCTGCAATTCTGCCCCGCTTTCAAGTCCTCTTGGCAGCCTTACTTCAGTATATTTTTGGACGATAGCTGTCATTTATAACTCTGCAGGTTTGTGAATTACAGTGCCCCTGAGCTCCTTTCTTCAACTCGCTTTCTTGTGACCTGGCCACAACACCGCAGGATGGCTTCAGGCCCTAATCTGGTTCCGGCACGGCACGCTGAGCCTTTGGCTATTTCCTCTTCCTGGTGGGAAATGAGAGTTAAATTTGCCCGTCCAGACACCTCCAGCTAGTCTCTCATTGGTTCTCGCTATTCCTGTTCATCTTCCGCAGAAATTGCAAACTGGGCCAAGCAGGAGGTTAAAGGCGCTGACTCTCCAAGTGGGGAGAGTGTTAGTAAAGCATCTGGAATGTTGCACCCGAGTACCAGGGGAGGAAACCTGAGACATATCTGAACACGTCTCCCGTTCACATGGTTGATCATACTCTGGGTTCCACATGCATGTTTTAGCTGAAGGAAGAATACCTTAAACCTAGAGAGTTGAGACCCGTGTAATGGGTACCATGCAATATGACTTCAAAGGGTCTTCATTTGCTCACCGAACCTCTCCAATCCTATCACTGCTGCGTTTATGCCCCTGTACACACGCTTGATTCTCTTTTGGAGACATAGCAATCCATAGGTTTTAAGATACTTACTAGTCAGGTACATTCTTAGGCGTTTAATATGGGGTGTTGAGTCCATTTCGTTGAGCAAGGAGTAGCTCTTGTCTATTCCATATTTGGCTTAAGGAACTTTATCTGTGCTCATTTCAATCTCTGGTTTTATACAGCATCCCAACTCACCTTTCCCCTTAAGTAAGCATAAGTTGGTTTTCTAAATTTGAGACCCTGTTCTGTTTTGGAATTCAGTTCCTGTGTAGCCAAGTTTACATTCCGTGCATTACTGATATCTTATGATGTTTCTTTTTCTGTGTGACTTATTTCAGTTAGAATCATCGTACCTCAATCCACTCATTATGCTGCTATGGGCCTGATGACATAGATTTCATTGCTGAGTGATACTGCATTGTACATAAGTACCACAAGTTCTTTATCCATTTTTCACTTTCTGTGATATTGAACTTGTGCGGTAAACGAGGTTCTTGTAAACAGAGGCGTCCCAAACTTTGGGGTGGCTGTGTCTTTTTGATTTTAATTTCCCTAAGCTGTAGGGCCATAAGTGGAAGTGCCCTAGGCTCTGTTGCTTTGTTTTTTATATGTTTCAGGAAACACCATACACTTCTCCCGAGTGTCTGTTGGCAATTTCCATCCCGCCCCTCAGCATAACAAGGCTCCCAGTTCTCCATGGCCTGTCCTGCCTTTCTGGATTTTACACTTTTTTCAGATGGCCCTTTTGACCGGGGGGTAGTGAGACTTCATTGTAGTGCAGATTTCCTTTGCAAGTTTGCTTGGTTGGCCAAAAAGGGCGTATGCGTTTTTTCCTGAATATATTCAGGAAAAAACGCATACTCCCTTTTTGGCCAAGTGCATCATTGTGGATGTTCTGCCTCTTTTCCTATGCTTTCAATGCAATTCCAGTCTACCTCCTGAAATCGGTTTCCTGCAATTCTGACCCGCTTTCAAGTCCTCTTGGCAGCCTTACTTCAGCATATTTTTGGACGATAGCTGTCATTTATAACTCTGCAGGTTTGTGAATTACAGTGGCCCTGAGCTCCTTTCTTCAACTCGCTTTCTTTTGAGCTGGTCGCAACACCGCAGGATGGCTTCAGGCCCTAATCTGGTTCCGGCTCGGCACGCTGAGCCTTTGGTTAATTCCTTTTCCTGGTGGGAAATGAGAATTAAATTTGCCCGTCCAGACACCTCCAGCTAGTCTCTCATTGATTCTCCCTATTCCTGTTCATCTTCCGCAGAAATTGCAAACTGGGCCAAGCAGGAGGTTAAAGGCGCTGACTCTCCAAGTGTGGAGAGTGTTAGTAAAGCGTCTGGAATGTTGCACCCGAGTACCAGGGGAAGAAAACTGAGACATATTTGAACACGTCTCCCGATCACATAGATGATCATACTCTAGGTTCCACATGCATGTTTTAGCTGAAGGAAGAATACCTAAAACCTGGGTAGTTGAAACCCGTGGAATGGGTACCATGCAATATGACTTCAAAGGGTCTTCATTTGCTCACCGAACCTCTCCAATCCTATCACTGCTGCGTTTATGCCCCTGTACACACGCTTGATTCTCTTTCGGAGACATAGCAATCCATAGGTTTTAAGATACTTACTAGTCAGGTACATTATTAGGCGTTTAATATGTGGTGTTGAGTCCATTTCGTTGAGCAAGGAGTAGCTCTTGTCTATTCCATATTTGGCTTAAGGAACTTTATCTGTGCTCATTTCAATCTCTGGTTTTATGCAGCACCCCAACTCACCTTTCCCCTTAAGCAAGCATAAGTTGGTTTTCTAAATTTGAGACCCTGTTCTGTTTTGGAATTCAGTTCCTGTGTAGCCAAGTTTACATTCCGTGTATTAGTGATATCTTATGATGTTTCTTTTGCTGTGTGACTTATTTCAGTTAGAATCATCATACCTGAATGCACTCATTATGCTGCTACGGGCCTGATGACATAGATTTCATTGCTGAGTGATACTGCATTGTACATAAGTACCACAAGTTCTTTATCCATGTTTCACTTTCTGTGATATTGAACTTGTACGGTAAACGAGGTTCTTGTAAACAGAGGCGTCCCAAACTTTGGGGTGGCTGTGTCTTTTTGATTTTAATTTCCCTAAGCTATAGGACCATAAGCGGAAGTGCCCTAGGCTCTGTTGCTTTGTTTTTTAGATGTTTCAGGAAACACCATACACTTCTCCCGAGTGTCTGTTGGCAATTTACTCCTGCCCATCAGCATAACAAGGCTCCCAGTTCTCCATGGCTTGTCCTGCCTTTCTGGATTTTACACTTTTTTCAGATGGCCCTTTTGACCGGGGGGAAGTGAGACTTCATTGTAGTTCAGATTTCCTTTGCAAGCTTGCTTGGTTGTCCAAAAAGTGCGTATGCGTTTTTTCCTGAATATATTCAGGAAAAAACGCATACGCCCTTTTTGGCCAAGTACATCATTGTGGACGTTCTGCCTCTTTTCCTATGCTTTCAGTGCAATTCCACTCTACCTCCTGTAATCGGTTTCCTACAATTCTGCCCCGCTTTCAAGTCCTCTTGGCAGCCTTACTTCAGTATATTTTTGGACGATAGCTGTCATTTATAACTCTGCAGGTTTGTGAATTACAGTGCCCCTGAGCTCCTTTCTTCAACTCGCTTTCTTTTGAGCTGGCCACAACACCGCAGGATGGCTTCACGCCCTAATCTGGTTCCGGCACGGCACGCTGAGCCTTTGGTTATTTCCTCTTCCTGGTGGGAAATGAGAGTTAAATTTGCCCGTCCATACACCTCGAGCTAGTCTCTCATTGGTTTTCCCTATTCCTGTTCATCTTCCGCAGAAATTGCCAACTGAGCCAAACAGGAGGTTAAAAGCGCTGACTCTCCAAGTGGGGAGAGTGTTAGTAAAGCGTCTGGAATGTTGCACCCGAGTACCAGGGTACGAAAACTGAGACATATTTGAACACGTCTCCCGTTCACATGGTTGATCATACTCTAGGTTCCACATGCATGTTTTAGCTGAAGGAAGAATACCTTAAACCTGGAGAGTTGAGACCCGTGTAATGGGTACCATGCAATATGACTTCAAAGGGTCTTCATTTGCTCACCGAACCTCTCCAATCCTATCACTGCTGCGTTTATGCCCCTGTACACACGCTTGATTCTCTTTTGGAGACATAGCAATCCATAGGTTTTAAGATACTTACTAGTCAGGTACATTCTTAGGCGTTTAATATGGGGTGTTGAGTCCATTTCGTTGAGCAAGGAGTAGCTCTTGTCTATTCCATATTTGGCTTAAGGAACTTTATCTGTGCTCATTTCAATCTCTGGTTTTATGCAGCACCCCAACTCACCTTTCCCCTTAAGCAAGCATAAGTTGGTTTTCTAAATTTGAGACCCTGTTCTGTTCTGTAATTCAGTTCCTGTGTAGCCAAGTTTACATTCTGTGTATTACTGATATCTCATGATGTTTCCTTTTCTGTGTGACTTATTTCAGTTAGAATCATCATACCTGAATCCACTCATTGTGCTGCTAAGGGCCTGATGACATAGATTTCATTGCTGAGTGATATTGCTTTGTAAGTAAATACCACAACTTCTTTATCCATTTTTCACTTTCTGCGATGTTGAACTTGTACTGTAAACGAGGTTCTTGTAAACAGAGGCGTCCCAAACTTTGGGGTGGCTGTGTCTTTTTGATTTTAATTTCCCTAAGCTATAGGACCATAAGTGGAAGTGCCCTAGGCTCTGTTGCTTTGTTTTTTAGATGTTTCAGGAAACACCATACACTTCTCCCGAGTGGCTGTTGGCAATTTACATCCCGCCCATCAGCATAACAAGGCTCCCAGTTCTCCATGGCCTGTCCTGCCTTTCTGGATTTTACACTTTTTTTAGATGGCCCTTTTGACCGGGGGGAAGTGAGACTTCATTGTAGTGCAGATTTCCTTTGCAAGCTTGCTTGGTTGTCCAAAAAGGGCGTATGCGTTTTTTCCTGAATATATTCAGGAAAAAACGCATACGCCCTTTTTGGCCAAGAGCATCATTGTGGACGTTCTGCCTCTTTTCCTATGCTTTCAATGCAATTCCAGTCTACCATCTGAAATCGGTTTCCTGCAATTCTGCCCCGCTTTCAAGTCCTCTTGGCAGCCTTACTTCAGTATATTTTTGGACGATAGCTGTCATTTATAACTCTGCAGGTTTTGAATTATAGTGCCCCTGAGCTCCTTTCTTCAAGTCTCTTTCTTGTGAGCTGGCCGCAATACCGCAGGATGGCTTCAGGCCCTAATCTGGTTCCGGCACGGCACGCTGAGCCTTTGGTTATTTCCTCTTCCTGTTGGGAAATGAGAGTTAAATTTGCCCGTCCAGACACCTCCAGCTAGTCTCTCATTGGTTCTCCCGATTCCTGTTCAACTTCCACAGAAATTGCAAACTGGGCCAAACAGGAGGTTAAAGGCGCTGACTCTCCAAGTCGGGAGAGTGTTAGTAAAGCGTCTGGAATGTTGCACCCGAGTACCAGGGTACGAAAACTGAGACATATTTGAACATGTCTCCCGTTCACATGGTTGATCATACTCTGGGTTCCACATGCATGTTTTAGCTGAAGGAAGAATACCTTAAACCTGGAGAGTTGAGACCCGTGCAATGGGTACCATGCAATATGACTTCAAAGGGTCTTCATTTGCTCACCGAACCTCTCCAATCCTATCACTGCTGCGTTTATGCCCCTGTACACATGCTTGATTCTCTTTTGGAGACATAGCAATCCATAGGTTTTAAGGTACTTACTAGTCAGGTACATTCTTAGGCGTTTAATATGGGGTTTTGAGTCCATTTCGTTGAGCAAGGAGTAGCTCTTGTCTATTCCATATTTGGCTTAAGGAACTTTATCTGTGCTCATTTCAATCTCTGGTTTTATGCAGCACCCCAACTCACTTTTCCCCTTAAGCAAGCATAAGTTGGTTTTCTAAATTTGAGACCCTGTTCTGTTTTGGAATTCAGTTCCTGTGTAGTCAAGTTTACATTCCGTGTATTAGTGATATCTTATGATGTATCTTTTGCTGTGTGACTTATTTCAGTTAGAATCATCATACCTGAATGCACTCATTATGCTGCTAAGGGCCTGATGACATAGATTTCATTGCTGAGTGATACTGCATTGTACATAAGTACCACAAGTTCTTTATCCATTTTTCACTTTCTGTGATATTGAACTTGTACGGTAAACGAGGTTCTTGTAAACAGAGGCGTCCCAAACTTTGGGGTGGCTGTGTCTTTTTGATTTTAATTTCCCTAAGCTATAGGACCATAAGCGGAAGTGCCCTAGGCTCTGTTGCTTTGTTTTTTAGATGTTTCAGGAAACACCATACACTTCTCCCGAGTGTCTGTTGGCAATTTACATCCTGCCCATCAGCATAACAAGGCTCCCAGTTCTCCATGGCTTGTCCTGCCTTTCTGGATTTTACACTTTTTTCAGATGGCCCTTTTCACCGGGGGGAAGTGAGACTTCATTGTAGTGCAGATTTCCTTTGCAAGTTTGCTTGGTTGGCCAAAAAGGGCGTATGCGTTTTTTCCTGAATATATTCAGGAAAAAACGCATACGCCCTTTTTGGCCAAGTGCATCATTGTGGACGTTCTGCCTCTTTTCCTATGCTTTCAAGGCTTTTCCAGTGTACCTACTGAAATCGGTTTCCTGCAATTCTGCCCCGCTTTCAACTCCTCTTGGCAGCCTTACTTCAGTATATTTTTGGACGATAGCTGTCATTTATAACTCTGCACGTTTGTGAATTACAGTGCCCCTGAGCTCCTTTCTTCAACTCGTTTTCTTGTGACCTGGCCGCAACACCGCAGGATGGCTTCAGGCCCTAATCTGGTTCCGGCATGGCACGCTGAGCCTTTGGTTAATTCCTCTTCCTGGTGGGAAATGAGAGTTAAATTTGCCCGTCCAGACACCTCCAGCTAGTCTCTCATTGGTTCTCCCTATTCCTGTTCATCTTCCGCAGAAATTGCAAACTGGGCCAAACAGGAGGTTAAAGGGACTGACTCTCCAAGTCGGGAGAGTGTTAGTAAAGCATCTGGAATGTTGCACCCGAGTACCAGGGGAGGAAAACTGAGACATATTTGAACACGTCTCCCGATCACATGGTTGATCATACTCTAGGTTCCACATGCATGTTTTAGCTGAAGGAAGAATACCTTAAACCTGGGTAGTTGAAACCCGTGGAATGGGTACCATGCAATATGACTTCAAAGGGTCTTCATTTGCTCACCGAACCTCTCCAATCCTATCACTGCTGCGTTTTTGCCCCTGTACACATGCTTGATTCTCTTTCGGAGACATAGCAATCCATAGGTTTTAAGATACTTACTAGTCAGGTACATTCTTAGGCGTTTAATATGCGGTGTGGAGTCCATTTCGTTGAGCAAGGAGTAGCTCTTGTCTATTCCATATTTGGCTTAAGGAACTTTATCTGTGCTCATTTCAATCTCTGGTTTTATGCAGCACCCCAACTCACCTTTCCCCTTAAGCAAGCATAAGTTGGTTTTCTAAATTTGAGACCCTGTTCTGTTCTGTAATTCAGTTCCTGTGTAGCCAGGTTTACATTCCGTGTATTACCGATATCTTATGATGTTTCTTTTTCTGTGTGACTTATTTCAGTTAGAATCATCATACCTGAATCCACTCATTGTGCTGTTAGGGGCCTGATGACATAGATTTCATTGCTGAGTGATATTGCTTTGTAAGTAAATACCACAACTTCTTTATCCATTTTTCACTTTCTGCGATGTTGAACTTGTACTGTAAATGAGGTTCTTGTAAACAGAGGCGTCCCAAACTTTGGGGTGGCTGTGTCTTTTTGATTTTAATTTCCCTAAGCTATAGGACCATAAGTGGAAGTGCCCTAGGCTCTGTTGCTTTGTTTTTTAGATGTTTCAGGAAACACCATACACTTGTCCCGAGTGTCTGTTGGCAATTTACATCCCGCCCATCAGCATAACAAGGCTCCCAGTTCTCCATGGCCTGTCCTGCCTTTCTGGATTTTACACTTTTTTCAGATGGCCCTTTTGACCGGGGGGAAGTGAGACTTCATTGTAGTGCAGATTTCCTTTGCAAGCTTGCTTGGTTGGCCAAAAAGGGCGTATGCGTTTTTTCCTGAATATATTCAGGAAAAAACGCATACGCCCTTTTAGGCCAAGTGCATCATTGTGGACGTTCTGCCTCTTTTCCTACGCTTTCAATGCAATTCCAGTCTACCTCCTGAAATCGGTTTCCTGCAATTCTGCCCCGCTTTCAAGTCCTCTTGGCAGCCTTACTTCAGTATATTTTTGGACGAGAGCTGTCATTTATAACTCTGCAGGTTTGTGAATTACAGTGCCCCTGAGCTCCTTTCTTCAACTCGCTTTCTTTTGAGCTGGCTGCAACACCGCAGGATGGCTTCAGGCCCTAATCTGGTTCCGGCACAGCACGCTGAGCCTTTGGTTAATTCCTCTAACTGGTGGGAAATGAGAGTTAAATTTGACCGTCCAGACACCTCCAGCTAGTCTTTCATTGGTTCTCCCTATTCCTGTTCATCTTCCGCAGAAATTGCAAACTGGGCCAAACAGGAGGTTAAAGGCGCTGACTCTCCAAGTGGGGAGAGTGTTAGTAAAGCGTCTGGAATGTTGCACCCGAGTACCAGGGTACGAAAACTGAGACATATTTGAACACGTCTCCCGTTCACACTGTTGATCATACTCTGGGTTCCACATGCATGTTTTAGCTGAAGGAAGAATACCTTAAACCTGGAGCGTTGAGACCCGTGTAATGGGTACCATGCAATATGACTTCAAAGGGTCTTCATTTGCTCACCGAACCTCTCCAATCCTATCACTGCTGCATTTATGCCCCTGTACACATGCTTGATTCTCTTTTGGAGACATAGCAATCCATAGGTTTTAAGATACTTACTAGTCAGGTACATTGTTAGGCGTTTAATATGGGGTGTTGAGTCCATTTCGTTGAGCAAGGAGTAGCTCTTGTCTATTCCATATTTGGCTTAAGGAACTTTATCTGTGCTCATTTCAATCTCTGGTTTTATGCAGCACCCCAACTCACCTTTCCCCTTAAGCAAGCAGCAGTTGGTTTTCTAAATTTTGACCCTGTTCTGTTCTGTAATTCAGTTCCTGTGTAGCCAAGTTTACATTCCGTGTATTACTGATATCTTATGATGTTTCTTTTTCTGTGTGACTTATTTCAGTTAGAATCATCGTACCTGAATCCACTCGTTTTGCTGCTAAGGGCCTGATGACATAGATTTCATTGCTGAGTGATATGGCTTTGTAAGTAAATACCACAAGTTCTTTATCCATTTTTCACTTTCTGCGATTTTGAACTTGTACTGTAAACGAGGTTCTTGTAAACAGAGGCGTCCCAAACATTGGGGTGGCTGTGTCTTTTTGATTTTAATTTCCCTAAGCTATAGAACCATAAGTGGAAGTGCCCTAGGCTCTGTTGCTTTGTTTTTTAGATGTTTCAGGAAACACCATACACTTCACCGGAGTGTCTGTTGGCAATTAACATTCCGCCCATCAGCATAACAAGGCTCCCAGTTCTCCATGGCCTGTCCTGCCTTTCTGGATTTTACACTTTTTTCAGATGGCCCTTTTGACCGGGGGGAAGTGAGACTTCATTGTAGTGCAGATTTCCTTTGCAACTTTGCTTGGTTGGCCAAAAAGGGCGTATGCGTTTTTTCCTGAATATATTCAGGAAAAAACGCATACGCCCTTTTTGGCCAAGTGCATCATTGTGGACGTTCTGCCTCTTTTCCTATGCTTTCAATGCAATTCCAGTCTACCTCCTGAAATCGGTTTCCTGCAATTCTGCCCCGCTTTCAAGTCCTCTTGGCAGCCTGACTTCAGTATATTTTTGGACGATAGCTGTCATTTATAACTCTGCAGGTTTGTGAATTACAGTGCCCCTGAGCTCCTTTCTTCAACTCGCTTTCTTGTGACCTGGCCGCAACACGGCAGGATGGCTTCAGGCCCTAATCTGGTTCCGACACGTCTCGCTGAGCCTTTGGTGAATTCCTCTTCCTGGTGGGAAATGAGAGTTAAATTTGCCCGTCCAGACACCTCCAGCTAGTGTCTCATTGGTTCTCGCTATTCCTGTTCATCTTCTGCAGAAATTGCAAACTGGGCCAAACAGGAGGTTAAAGGGACTGACTCTCCAAGTCGGAAGAGTGTTAGTAAAGCGTCTGGAATGTTGCACCCGAGTACCAGGGTACGAAAACTGAGACATATTTGAACACGTCTCCCGTTCACACGGTTGATCATACTCTGGGTTCCACATGCATGTTTTAGCTGAAGGAAGAATACCTTAAACCTGGAGAGTTGAGACCCGTGTAATGGGTACCATGCAATATGACTTCAAAGGGTCTACATTTGCTCACCGAACCACTCCAATCCTATCACTGCTGCATTTATGCCCCTGTACACACGCTTGATTCTCTTTTGGAGACATAGCAATCCATAGGTTTTAAGATACTTACTAGTCAGGTACATTATTAGGCGTTTAATATGGGGTGTTGAGTCCATTTCGTTGAGCAAGGAGTAGCTCTTGTCTATTCCATATTTGGCTTAAGGAACTTTATCTGTGCTCATTTCAATCTCTGGTTTTATGCAGCACGCCAACTCACCTTTCCCCTTAAGCAAGCATAAGATGGTTTTCTAAATTTGAGACCCTGTTCTGTTTTGGAATTCAGTTCCTGTGTAGCCAAGTTTACATTCCGTGTATTAGTGATATCTTATGATGTTTCTTTTTCTGTGTGACTTATTTCAGTTAGAATCATCATACCTGAATCCACTCATTATGCTGCTACGGGCCTGATGACATAGATTTCATTGCTGAGTGATACTGCATTGTACGTAAGTACCACAAGTTCTTTATCCAATTTTCACTTTCTGTGATATTGAACTTGTACGGTAAACGAGGTTCTTGTAAACAGAGGCGTCCCAAACTTTGGGGTGGCTGTGTCTTTTTGATTTTAATTTCCCTAAGCTATAGGACCATAAGTGGAAGTGCCCTAGGCTCTGTTGCTTTGTTTTTTAGATGTTTCAGGAAACACCATACACTTCTTCCAAGTGTCTGTTGGCAATTTACATCCCACCCATCAGCATAACAAGGCTCCCAGTTCTCCATGGCCTGTCCTGCCTTTCTGGATTTTACACTTTATTCAGATGGCCCTTTTGACCAGGGGGAAGTGAGACTTCATTGTAGTGCAGATTTCCTTTGCAAGCTTGCTTGTTTGGCCAAAAAGGGCGTATGCGTTTTTTCCTGAATATATTCAGGAAAAAACACATACGCCCGTTTTGGCCAAGTGCATCATTGTGGACGTTCTGCCTCTTTTCCTATGCTTTCAATGCAATTCCAGTCTACCTCCTGAAATCGGTTTCCTGCAATTCTGCCCCGCTTTCAAGTCCTCTTGGCAGCCTTACTTCAGTATATTTTTGGACGATAGCTGTCATTTATAACTCTGCAGGTTTGTGAATTACAGTGCCCCTGAGCTCCTTTCTTCAACTCGCTTTCTTTTGAGCTGGCCGCAACACCGCAGGATGGCTTCAGGCCCTAATCTGGTTCTGGCACGGCACGCTGAGCCTTTGGTTAATTCCTCTTCCTGGTGGGAAATGAGAGTTAACTTTGCCCGTCCAGACACCTCCAGCTAGTCTCTCATTGGTTCTCCCTATTCCTGTTCATCTTCTGCAGAAATTGTAAACTGGGCCAAAAGGAGGTTAAAGGCGCTGACACTCCAAGTGGGGAGAGTGTTAGTAAAGCGTCTGGAATGTTGCACCCGAGTACCAGGGCAGGAAAACTGAGACATATTTGAACACGTCTCCCGTTCACACGGTTGATCATACTCTGGGTTCCATATGCATGTTTTAGCTGTAGGAAGAATACCTTAAACCTGGAGAGTTGAGACCCGTGCAATGGGTACCATGCAATATGACTTCAAAGGGTCTTCATTTGCTCACTGAACCTCTCCAATCCTATCACTGCTGCGTTTATGCCCCTGTACACACGCTTGATTCTCTTTTGGAGACATAGCAATCCATAGGTTTTAAGATACTTACTAGTCAGGTACATTCTTAGGCGTTTAATATGGGGTGTTGAGTCGATTTCGTTGAGCAAGGAGTAGCTCTTGTCTATTCCATATTTAGCTTAAGGAACTTTATCTGTGCTCATTTCAATCTCTGGTTTTATGCAGCACCCCAACTCGCCTTTCCCCTTAAGCAAGCATAAGTTGGTTTTCTAAATTTGAGACCCTGTTCTGTTTTGGAATTCAGTTCCTGTGTAGCCAAGTTTACATTCGATGTATTACTGATATCTTATGATGTTTCTTTTTCTGTGTGACTTCTTTCAGTTAGAATCATCATACCTGAATCCACTCATTGTGCTGCTAAGGGCCTGATGACATAGATTTCATTGCTGAGTGATATTGCTTTGTAAGTAAATACCACAACTTCTTTATCCATTTTTCACTTTCTGCGATTTTGAACTTGTACTGTAAACGAGGTTCTTGTAAACAGAGGCGTCCCAAACATTGGGGTGGCTGTGTCTTTTTGATTTTAATTTCCCTAATCTATAGGACCATAAGTGGAAGTGCCCTAGGCTCTGTTGCTTTGTTTTTTAGATGTTTCAGGAAACACCATACACTTCTCCCGAGTGTCTGTTGGCAATTTACATACCACCCATCAGCATAACAAGGCTCCCAGTTCTCCATGGCCTGTCCTGCCTTTCTGGATTTTACACTTTATTCAGATGGCCCTTTTGACCAGGCGGAAGTGAGACTTCATTGTAGTGCAGATTTCCTTTGCAAGCTTGCTTGGTTGGCCAAAAAGTGCGTATGCGTTTTTTCCTGAATATATTCAGGAAAAAATGCATACGCCTTTTTTGCCAAGTGCATCATTGTGGACGTTCTGCCTCTTTTCCTATGCTTGAAATGTAATTCCAGTCTACCTCCTGAAATCGGTTTCCTGCAATTCTGCCCCGCTTTCAAGTCCTCTTGGCAGCCTTACTTCAGTATATTTTTGGACGATAGCTGTCATTTATAACTCTGCAGGTTTGTGCATTACAGTGCCCCTGAGCTCCTTTCTTCAACTCGCTTTCTTTTGAGCTGGCCGCAACACCTCAGGATGGCTTCAGGCCCTAATCTGGTTCTGGCACGGCACGCTGAGCCTTTGGTTAATTCCTCTTCCTGGTGGGAAATGAGAGTTAAATTTGCCCGTCCAGACACCTCCAGCTAGTCTCCCATTGGTTCTCCCTATTCCTGTTCATCTTCCGCAGAAATTGTAAACTGGGCCAAACAGGAGGTTAAAGGCGCTGACTCTCCAAGTGGGGAGAGTGTTAGTAAAGCGTCTGGAATGTTGCACCCGAGTACCAGGGGAGGAAAACTGAGACATATTTGAACACGTCTCCCGTTCACACGGTTGATCATACTCTGGGTTCCACATGCATGTTTTAGCTCTAGGAAGAATACCTTAACCCTGGAGAGTTGAGACCCGTGGAATGGGTACCATGCAATATGACTTCAAAGGGTCTTCATTTGCTCACCGAACCTCTCCAATCCTATCACTGCTGCGTTTATGCCCCTGTACACATGCTTGATTCTCTTTTGGAGACATATCAATCCATAGGTTTTAAGATACTTACTAGTCAGGTACATTCTTAGGCGTTTAATATGGGGTGTTGAGTCCATTTCGTTGAGCAAGGAGTAGCTCTTGTCTATTCCAGATTTGGCTTAAGGAACTTTATCTGTGCTCATTTCAATCTCTGGTTTTATGCAGCACCCCAACTCACCTTTCCTCTTAAGCAAGCATAAGTTGGTTTTCTAAATTTGAGACCCTGTTCTGTTTTGTAATTCAGTTCCTGTGTAGCCAAGTTTACATTCCGTGTATTAGTGATATCTTATGATGTTTCTTTTTCTGTGTGACTTATTTCAGTTAGAATCATTGTACCTGAATCCACTCATTATGCTGCTACGGGCCTGATGACATAGATTTCATTGCTGAGTGATACTGCATTGTACGTAAGTACCACAAGTTCTTTATCCATTTTTCACTTTCTGTGATATTGAACTTGTACGGCCAACGAGGTTCTTGTAAACAGAGGCGTCCCAAACTTTGGGGTGGCTGTGTCTTTTTGATTTTAATTTCCCTAAGGTATAGGACCATAAGTGGAAGTGCCCTAGGCTCTGTTGCTTTGTTTTTTAGATGTTTCAGGAAACACCATACAATTCTCCCGAGTGTCTGTTGGCAATTTACATCCCGCCCATCAGCATAACAAGGCTCCCTGTTCTCCATGGCCTGTCCTGCCTTTCTGGATTTTACACTTTTTTCAGATGGCCCTTTTGACCGGGGGGAAGTGAGACTTCATTGTAGTGCAGATTTCCTTTGCAAGTTTGCTTGGTTGGCCAAAAAGGGCGTATGCGTTTTTTCCTGAATATATTCAGGAAAAAACGCATACGCCCTTTTTAGCCAAGTGCATCATTGTGGACGTTCTGCCTCTTTTCCTATGCTTTCAATGCAATTCCAGTCTACCTCCTGAAATCGGTTTCCTGCAATTCTGCCCCGCTTTCAAGTCCTCTTGGCAGCCTTACTTCAGTATATTTTTGGACGATAGCTGTCATTTATAACTCTGCAGGTTTGTGAATTACAGTGCCCCTGAGCTCCTTTCTTCAACTCGCTTTCTTGTGACCTGGCAGCAACACCGCAGCATGGCTTCAGGCCCTAATCTGGTTCCGGCACGGCACGCTGAGACTTTGGTGAATTCCTCTTCCTGGTTGGAAATGAGAGTTAAATTTGCCCGTCCAGACACCTCCAGCTAGTCTCTCATTGGTTCTCGCTATTCCTGTTCATCTTCCGCAGAAATTGCAAACTGGGCCAAACAGGAGGTTAAAGGTGCTGACTCTCCAAGTGGGGAGAGTGTTAGTAAAGCGTCTGGAATGTTGCACCCGAGTACCAGGGGAGGAAAACTGAGACATATTTGAACACGTCTCCCGATCACATGGTTGATCATACTCTAGGTTCCACATGCATGTTTTAGCTGAAGGAAGAATACCTTAAACCTGGGTAGTTGAAACCCGTGGAATGGGTACCATGCAATATGACTTCAAAGGGTCTTCATTTGCTCACCGAACCTCTCCAATCCTATCACTGCTGCGTTTTTGCCCCTGTACACATGCTTGATTCTCTTTTGGAGACATAGCAATCCATAGGTTTTAAGATACTTACTAGTCAGGTACATTCTTAGGCGTTTAATATGCGGTGTGGAGTCCATTTCGTTGAGCAAGGAGTAGCTCTTGTCTATTCCATATTTGGCTTAAGGAACTTTATCTGTGCTCATTTCAATCTCAGGTTTTATGCAGCACCCCAACTCACCTTTC
Organism: Delphinus delphis; assembly: GCF_949987515.2. Taxonomy (NCBI): domain Eukaryota; kingdom Metazoa; phylum Chordata; class Mammalia; order Artiodactyla; family Delphinidae; genus Delphinus; species Delphinus delphis. The sequence continues at coordinate 1,177,502 of NW_027192670.1, read as the reverse complement.
CCCTTAAGCAAGCATATGTTGGTTTTCTAAATTTGAGACCCTGTTCTGTTCTGTAATTCAGTTCCTGTGTAGCCAGGTTTACATTCCGTGTATTACCGATATCTTATGATGTTTCTTTTTCTGTGTGACTTATTTCAGTTAGAATCATCATACCTGAATCCACTCATTGTGCTGTTAGGGGCCTGATGACATAGATATCATTGCTGAGTGATATTGCTTTGTAAGTAAATACCACAACTTCTTTATCCATTTTTCACTTTCTGCGATGTTGAACTTGTACTGTAAACGAGGTTCTTGTAAACAGAGGCGTCCCAAACTTTGGGGTGGCTGTGTCTTTTTGATTTTAATTTCCCTAAGCTATAGGACCATAAGTGGAAGTGCCCTAGGCTCTGTTGCTTTGTTTTTTAGATGTTTCAGGAAACACCATACACTTGTCCCGAGTGTCTGTTGGCAATTTACATCCCGCCCATCAGCATAACAAGGCTCCCAGTTCTCCATGGCCTGTCCTGCCTTTCTGGATTTTACACTTTTTTCAGATGGCCCTTTTGACCGGGGGGAAGTGAGACTTCATTGTAGTGCAGATTTCCTTTGCAAGCTTGCTTGGTTGGCCAAAAAGGGCGTATGCGTTTTTTCCCGAATATATTCAGGAAAAAACGCATACGCCCTTTTAGGCCAAGTGCATCATTGTGGACGTTCTGCCTCTTTTCCTACGCTTTCAATGCAATTCCAGTCTACCTCCTGAAATCGGTTTCCTGCAATTCTGCCCCGCTTTCAAGTCCTCTTGGCAGCCTTACTTCAGTATATTTTTGGACGAGAGCTGTCATTTATAACTCTGCAGGTTTGTGAATTACACTGCCCCTGAGCTCCTTTCTTCAACTCGCTTTCTTTTGAGCTGGCTGCAACACCGCAGGATGGCTTCAGGCCCTAATCTGGTTCCGGCACAGCACGCTGAGCCTTTGGTTAATTCCTCTAACTGGTGGGAAATGAGAGTTAACTTTGCCCGTCCAGACACCTCCAGCTAGTCTCTCATTGGTTCTCCCTATTCCTGTTCATCTTCCGCAGAAATTGCAAACTGGGCCAAATAGGAGGTTAAATGCGCTGACTCTCCAAGTGGGGAGAGTGTTAGTAAAGCGTCTGGAATGTTGCACCCGAGTACCAGGGCAAGAAAACTGAGACATATTTGAACACGTCTCCCGTTCACACGGTTGATCATACTCTGGGTTCCATATGCATGTTTTAGCTGTAGGAAGAATACCTTAAACCTGGAGAGTTGAGACCCGTGCAATGGGTACCATGCAATATGACTTCAAAGGGTCTTCATTTGCTCACTGAACCTCTCCAATCCTATCACTGCTGCGTTTATGCCCCTGTACACACGCTTGATTCTCTTTTGGAGACATAGCAATCCATAGGTTTTAAGATACTTACTAGTCAGGTACATTCTTAGGCGTTTAATATGGGGTGTTGAGTCGATTTCGTTGAGCAAGGAGTAGCTCTTGTCTATTCCATATTTAGCTTAAGGAACTTTATCTGTGCTCATTTCAATCTCTGGTTTTATGCAGCACCCCAACTCACCTTTCCCCTTAAGCAAGCATAAGTTGGTTTTCTATATTTGAGACCCTGTTCTGTTTTGGAATTCAGTTCCTGTGTAGCCAAGTTTACATTCGATGTATTACTGATATCTTATGATGTTTCTTTTTCTGTGTGACGTCTTTCAGTTAGAATCATCATACCTGAATCCACTCATTGTGCTGCTAAGGGCCTGATGACATAGATTTCATTGCTGAGTGATATTGCTTTGTAAGTAAATACCACAACTTCTTTATCCATTTTTCACTTTCTGCGATTTTGAACTTGTACTGTAAACGAGGTTCTTGTAAACAGAGGCGTCCCAAACTTTGGGGTGGCTGTGTCTTTTTGATTTTAATTTCCCTAATCTATAGGACCATAAGTGGAAGTGCCCTAGGCTCTGTTGCGTTGTTTTTTAGATGTTTCAGGAAACACCATACACTTCTCCCGAGTGTCTGTTGGCAATTTACATACCACCCATCAGCATAACAAGGCTCCCAGTTCTCCATGGCCTGTCCTGCCTTTCTGGATTTTACACTTTATTCAGATGGCCCTTTTGACCAGGCGGAAGTGAGACTTCATTGTAGTGCAGATTTCCTTTGCAAGCTTGCTTGGTTGGCCAAAAAGTGCGTATGCGTTTTTTCCTGAATATATTCAGGAAAAAATGCATACGCCCTTTTTGGCCAAGTGCATCATTGTGGACGTTCTGCCTCTTTTCCTATGCTTGAAATGTAATTCCAGTCTACCTCCTGAAATCGGTTTCCTGCAATTCTGCCCCGCTTTCAAGTCCTCTTGGCAGCCTTACTTCAGTATATTTTTGGACGATAGCTGTCATTTATAACTCTGCAGGTTTGTGCATTACAGTGCCCCTGAGCTCCTTTCTTCAACTCGCTTTCTTTTGAGCTGGCCGCAACACCTCAGGATGGCTTCAGGCCCTAATCCGGTACTGGCACGGCACGCTGAGCCTTTGGTTAATTCCTCTTCCTGGTGGGAAATGAGAGTTAACTTTGCCCGTCCAGACACCTCCAGCTAGTCTCTCATTGGTTCTCCCTATTCCTGTTCATCTTCCGCAGAAATTGTAAACTGGGCCAAACAGGAGGTTAAAGGCGCTGACTCTCCAAGTGGGGAGAGTGTTAGTAAAGCGTCTGGAATGTTGCACGCGAGTACCAGGGGAGTAAAACTGAGACATATTTGAACACGTCTCCCGTTCACACGGTTGATCATACTCTGGGTTCCACATGCATGTTTTAGCTCTAGGAAGAATACCTTAACCCTGGAGAGTTGAGACCCGTGTAATGGGTACCATGCAATATGACTTCAAAGGGTCTTCATTTGCTCACCGAACCTCTCCAATCCTATCACTGCTGCGTTTATGCCCCTGTACACATGCTTAATTCTCTTTTGGAGACATAGCAATCCATAGGTTTTAAGATACTTACTAGTCAGGTACATTCTTAGGCGTTTAATATGGGGTGTTGAGTCCATTTCGTTGAGCAAGGAGTAGCTCTTGTCTATTCCAGATTTGGCTTAAGGAACTTTATCTGTGCTCATTTCAATCTCTGGTTTTATGCAGCACCCCAACTCACCTTTCCCCTTAAGAAAGCATAAGATGCTTTTCTAAATTTGAGACCCTGTTCTGTTCTGTAATTCAGTTCCTGTGTAGCCAGGTTTACATTCCGTGTATTACTGATATCTTATGATATTTCTTTTTCTCTGTGACTTATTTCAGTTAGAATCATCATACCTGAATCCACTCGTTGTGCTGCTAAGGGCCTGATGACATAGATTTCATTGCTGAGTGATATTGCTTTGTAAGTAAATACCACAACTTCTTTCTCCATTTTTCACTTTCTGCGATGTTGAACTTGTACTGTAAACGAGGTTCTTGTAAACAGAGGCGTCCCAAACTTTGGGGTGGCTGTGTCTTTTTGATTTTAATTTCCCTAAGCTATAGGACCATAAGTGGAAGTGCCCTAGGCTCTGTTGCTTTGTTTTTCAGATGTTTCGGGAAACACCATACACTTCTCCCGAGTGTCTGTTGGCAATTTACATCCCGCCCATCAGCATAACAAGGCTCCCGGTTCTCCATGGCCTGTCCTGCCTTTCTGGATTTTACACTTTTTTCAGATGGCCCTTTTGACCGGGGGGAAGTGAGACTTCATTGTAGTTCAGATTTCCTTTGCAAGCTTGCTTGGTTGGCCAAAAAGGGCGTATGCGTTTTTTCCTGAATATATTCAGGAAAAAACGCATACGCCCTTTTTGGCCAAGTACATCATTGTGGACGTTCTGCCTCTTTTTTTATGCTTTCAGTGCAATTCCACTCTACCTCCTGAAATCGGTTTCCTACAATTCTGCCCCGCTTTCAAGTCCTCTTGGCAGCCTTACTTCAGTATATTTTTGGACGATAGCTGTCATTTATAACTCTGCAGGTTTGTGAATTACAGTGCCTCTGAGCTCCTTTCTTCAACTCGCTTTCTTTTGAGCTGGCCACAACACCGCAGGATGGCTTCACGCCCTAATCTGGTTCCGGCACGGCACGCTGAGCCTTTGGTTATTTCCTCTTCCTGGTTGGAAATGAGAGTTAAATTTGCCCGTCCAGACACCTCCAGCTAGTCTCTCATTGGTTTTCCCTATTCCTGTTCATCTTCCGCAGAAATTGCCAACTGAGCCAAACAGGAGGTTAAAAGCGCTGACTCTCCAAGTGGGGAGAGTGTTAGTAAAGCATCTGGAATGTTGCACCCGAGTACCAGGGGAGGAAAACTGAGACATATTTGAACACGTCTCCCGTTCACATGGTTGATCATACTCTGGGTTCCACATGCATGTTTTAGCTGAAGGAAGAATACCTTAAACCTGGAGAGTTGAGACCCGTGTAATGGGTACCATGCAATATGACTTCAAAGGGTCTTCATTTGCTCACCGAACCTCTCCAATCCTATCACTGCTGCGTTTATGCCCCTGTACACACGCTTGATTCTCTTTTGGAGACATAGCAATCCATAGGTTTTAAGATACTTACTAGTCAGGTACATTCTTAGGCGTTTAATATGGGGTGTTGAGTCCATTTCAAAGAGCAAGGAGTAGCTCTTGTCTATTCCATATTTGGCTTAAGGAACTTTATCTGTGCTCATTTCAATCTCTGGTTTTATGCAGCACCCCAACTCACCTTTCCCCTTAAGCAAGCATAAGTTGGTTTTCTAAATTTGAGACCCTGTTCTGTTCTGTAATTCAGTTCCTGTGTAGCCAAGTTTACATTCCGTGTATTACTGATATCTCATGATGTTTCTTTTTCTGTGTGACGTATTTCAGTTAGAATCATCATACCTGAATCCACTCATTGTGCTGCTAAGGGCCTGATGACATAGATTTCATTGCTGAGTGATATTGCTTTGTAAGTAAATACCACAACTTCTTTATCCATTTTTCACTTTCTGCGATGTTGAACTTGTACTGTAAACGAGGTTCTTGTAAACAGAGGCGTCCCAAACTTTGGGGTGGCTGTGTCTTTTTGATTTTAATTTCCCTAAGCTATAGGACCATAAGTGGAAGTGCCCTAGGCTCTGTTGCTTTGTTTTTTAGATGTTTCAGGAAACACCATACACTTCTCCCGAGTGTCTGTTGGCAATTTACATCCCGCCCATCAGCATAACAAGGCTCCCAGTTCTCCATGGCCTGTCCTGCCTTTCTGGATTTTACACTTTTTTCAGATGGCCCTTTTGACCGGGGGGAAGTGAGACTTCATTGTAGTGCAGATTTCCTTTGCAAGCTTGCTTGCTTGTCCAAAAAGGGCGTATGCGTTTTTTCCTGAATATATTCAGGAAAAAACGCATACGCCCTTTTTGGCCAAGAGCATCATTGTGGACGTTCTGCCTCTTTTCCTATGCTTTCAATGCAATTCCAGTCTACCTTCTGAAATCGGTTTCCTGCAATTCTGCCCCGCTTTCAAGTCCTCTTGGCAGCCTTACTTCAGTATATTTTTGGACGATAACTGTCATTTATAACTCTGCAGGTTTTGAATTACAGTGCCCCTGAGCTCCTTTCTTCAAGTCTCTTTCTTGTGAGCTGGCCGCAATACCGCAGGATGGCTTCAGGCCCTAATCTGGTTCCGGCACGGCACGCTGAGCCTTTGGTTATTTCCTCTTCCTGTTGGGAAATGAGAGTTAAATTTGCCCGTCCAGACACCTCCAGCTAGTCTCTCATTGGTTCTCCCGATTCCTGTTCATCTTCCACAGAAATTGCAAACTGGGCCAAACAGGAGGTTAAAGGCGCTGACTCTCCAAGTCGGGAGAGTGTTAGTAAAGCGTCTGGAATGTTGCACCCGAGTAGCAGGGTACGAAAACTGAGACATATTTGAACATGTCTCCCGTTCACATGGTTGATCATACTCTGGGTTCCACATGCATGTTTTAGCTGAAGGAAGAATACCTTAAACCTGGAGAGTTGAGACCCGTGCAATGGGTACCATGCAATATGACTTCAAAGGGTCTTCATTTGCTCACCGAACCTCTCCAATCCTATCACTGCTGCGTTTATGCCCCTGTACACATGCTTGATTCTCTTTTGGAGACATAGCAATCCATAGGTTTTAAGGTACTTACTAGTCAGGTACATTCTTAGGCGTTTAATATGGGGTTTTGAGTCCATTTCGTTGAGCAAGTAGTAGCTCTTGTCTATTCCATATTTGGCTTAAGGAACTTTATCTGTGCTCATTTCAATCTCTGGTTTTATGCAGCACCCCAACTCACCTTTCCCCTTAAGCAAGCATAAGTTGGTTTTCTAAATTTGAGACCCTGTTCTCTTTTGGAATTCAGTTCCTGTGTAGCCAAGTTTACATTCCGTGTATTAGTGATATCTTATGATGTTTCTTTTGCTGTGTGACTTATTTCAGTTAGAATCATCATACCTGAATGCACTCATTATGCTGCTACGGGCCTGATGACATAGATTTCATTGCTGAGTGATACTGCATTGTACATAAGTACCACAAGTTCTTTATCCATTTTTCACTTTCTGTGATATTGAACTTGTATGGTAAACGAGGTTCTTGTAAACAGAGGCGTCCCAAACTTTGGGGTGGCTGTGTCTTTTTGATTTTAATTTCCCTAAGCTATAGGACCATAAGCGGAAGTGCCCTAGGCTCTGTTGCTTTGTTTTTTAGATGTTTCAGGAAACACCATACACTTCTCCCGAGTGTCTGTTGGCAATTTACATCCTGCCCATCAGCATAACAAGGCTCACAGTTCTCCATGGCTTGTCCTGCATTTCTGGATTTTACACTTTTTTCAGATGGCCCTTTTCACCGGGGGGAAGTGAGACTTCATTGTAGTGCAGATTTCCTTTGCAAGTTTGCTTGGTTGGCCAAAAAGGGCGTATGCGTTTTTTCCTGAATATATTCAGGAAAAAACGCATACGCCCTTTTTGGCCAAGTGCATCATTGTGGACGTTCTGCCTCTTTTCCTATGCTTTCAATGCTATTCCAGTGTACCTACTGAAATCGGTTTCCTGCAATTCTGCCCCGCTTTCAAGTCCTCTTGGCAGCCTTACTTCAGTATATTTTTGGACGATAGCTGTCATTTATAACTCTGCAGGTTTGTGAATTACAGTGCCCCTGAGCTCCTTTCTTCAACTCGTTTTCTTGTGACCTGGCCGCAACACCGCAGGATGGCTTCAGGCCCTAATCTGGTTCCGGCATGGCACGCTGAGCCTTTGGTTAATTCCTCTTCCTGGTGGGAAATGAGAGTTAAATTTGCCCGTCCAGACACCTCCAGCTAGTCTCTCATTGGTTCTCCCTATTCCTGTTCATCTTCCGCAGAAATTGCAAACTGGGCCAAACAGGAGGTTAAAGGGACTGACTCTCCAAGTCGGGAGAGTGTTAGTAAAGCATCTGGAATGTTGCACCCGAGTACCAGGGGAGGAAAACTGAGACATATTTGAACACGTCTCCCGATCACATGGTTGATCATACTCTAGTTTCCACATGCATGTTTTAGCTGAAGGAAGAATACCTTAAACCTGGGTAGTTGAAACCCGTGGAATGGGTACCATGCAATATGACTTCAAAGGGTCTTCATTTGCTCACCGAACCTCTCCAATCCTATCACTGCTGCGTTTTTGCCCCTGTACACATGCTTGATTCTCTTTCGGAGACATAGCAATCCATAGGTTTTAAGATACTTACTAGTCAGGTACATTCTTAGGCGTTTAATATGCGGTGTGGAGTCCATTTTGTTGAGCAAGGAGTAGCTCTTGTCTATTCCATATTTGGCTTAAGGAACTTTATCTGTGCTCATTTCAATCTCTGGTTTTATGCAGCACCCCAACTCACCTTTCCCCTTAAGCAAGCATATGTTGGTTTTCTAAATTTGAGACCCTGTTCTGTTCTGTAATTCAGTTCCTGTGTAGCCAGGTTTACATTCCGTGTATTACCGATATCTTATGATGTTTCTTTTTCTGTGTGACTTATTTCAGTTAGAATCATCACACCTGAATCCACTCATTGTGCTGTTAGGGGCCTGATGACATAGATTTCATTGCTGAGTGATATTGCTTTGTAAGTAAATACCACAACTTCTTTATCCATTTTTCACTTTCTGCGATGTTGAACTTGTACTGTAAACGAGGTTCTTGTAAACAGAGGCGTCCCAAACTTTGGGGTGGCTGTGTCTTTTTGATTTTAATTTCCCTAAGCTATAGGACCATAAGTGGAAGTGCCCTAGGCTCTGTTGCTTTGTTTTTTAGATGTTTCAGGAAACACCATACACTTGTCCCGAGTGTCTGTTGGCAATTTACATCCCGCCCATCAGCATAACAAGGCTCCCAGTTCTCCATGGCCTGTCCTGCCTTTCTGGATTTTACACTTTTTTCAGATGGCCCTTTTGACCGGGGGGAAGTGAGACTTCATTGTAGTGCAGATTTCCTTTGCAAGCTTGCTTGGTTGGCCAAAAAGGGCGTATGCGTTTTTTCCTGAATATATTCAGGAAAAAACGCATACGCCCTTTTAGGCCAAGTGCATCATTGTGGACGTTCTGCCTCTTTTCCTACGCTTTCAATGCAATTCCAGTCTACCTCCTGAAATCGGTTTCCTGCAATTCTGCCCCGCTTTCAAGTCCTCTTGGCAGCCTTACTTCAGTATATTTTTGGACGAGAGCTGTCATTTATAACTCTGCAGGTTTGTGAATTACAGTGCCCCTGAGCTCCTTTCTTCAACTCGCTTTCTTTTGAGCTGGCTGCAACACCGCAGGATGGCTTCAGGCCCTAATCTGGTTGCGGCACAGCATGCTGAGCCTTTGGTTAATTCCTCTAACTGGTGGGAAATGAGAGTTAAATTTGACCGTCCAGACACCTCCAGCTAGTCTCTCATTGGTTTTCCCTATTCCTGTTCATCTTCCGCAGAAATTGCAAACTGGGCCAAGCAGGAGGTTAAAGGCGCTGACTCTCCAAGTGGGGAGAGTGTTAGTAAAGCGTCTGGAATGTTGCACCCGAGTACCAGGGTACGAAAACTGAGACATATTTGAACACGTCTCCCGTTCACACTGTTGATCATACTCTGGGTTCCACATGCATGTTTTAGCTGAAGGAAGAATACCTTAAACCTGGAGCGTTGAGACCCGTGTAATGGGTACCATGCAATATGACTTCAAAGGGTCTTCATTTGCTCACCGAACCTCTCCAATCCTATCACTGCTGCATTTATGCCCCTGTACACATGCTTGATTCTCTTTTGGAGACATAGCAATCCATAGGTTTTAAGATACTTACTAGTCAGGTACATTCTTAGGCGTTTAATATGGGGTGTTGAGTCCATTTCGTTGAGCAAGGAGTAGCTCTTGTCTATTCCATATTTGGCTTAAGGAACTTTATCTGTGCTCATTTCAATCTCTGGTTTTATGCAGCACCCCAACTCACCTTTCCCCTTAAGCAAGCAGCAGTTGGTTTTCTAAATTTTGACCCTGTTCTGTTCTGTAATTCAGTTCCTGTGTAGCCAAGTTTACATTCCGTGTATTACTGATATCTTATGATGTTTCTTTTCCTGTGTGACTTATTTCAGTTAGAATCATCGTACCTGAATCCACTCGTTTTGCTGCTAAGGGCCTGATGACATAGATTTCATTGCTGAGTGATATTGCTTTGTAAGTAAATACCACAAGTTCTTTATCCATTTTTCACTTTCTGCGATGTTGAACTTGTACTGTAAACGAGGTTCTTGTAAACAGAGGCGTCCCAAACATTGGGGTGGCTGTGTCTTTTTTATTTTAATTTCCCTAAGCTATAGGACCATAAGTGGAAGTGCCCTAGGCTCTGTTGCTTTGTTTTTTAGATGTTTCAGGAAACACCATACACTTCACCGGAGTGTCTGTTGGCAATTTACATTCCGCCCATCAGCATAACAAGGCTCCCAGTTCTCCATGGCCTGTCCTGCCTTTCTGGATTTTACACTTTTTTCAGATGGCCCTTTTGACCGGGGGGAAGTGAGACTTCATTGTAGTGCAGATTTCCTTTGCAAGTTTGCTTGGTTGGCCAAAAAGGGTGTATGCGTTTTTTCCTGAATATATTCAGGAAAAAACGCATACGCCCTTTTTAGCCAAGTGCATCATTGTGGACGTTCTGCCTCTTTTCCTATGCTTTCAATGCAATTCCAGTCTACCTCCTGAAATCGGTTTCCTGCAATTCTGCCCCGCTTTCAAGTCCTCTTGGCAGCCTTACTTCAGTATATTTTTGGACGATAGCTGTCATTTATAACTCTGCAGGTTTGTGAATTACAGTGCCCCTGAGCTCCTTTCTTCAACTCGCTTTCTTTTGAGCTGGCCGCAACACCGCAGGATGGCTTCAGGCCCTAATCTGGTTCTGGCACGGCACGCTGAGCCTTTGGTTAATTCCGCTTCCTGGTGGGAAATGAGAGTTAAATTTGACCGTCCAGACACCTCCAGCTAGTCTCTCATTGGTTCTCCCTATTCCTGTTCATCTTCTGCAGAACTTGTAAACTGGGCCAAACAGGAGGTTAAAGGCCCTGACACTCCAAGTGGGGAGAGTGTTAGTAAAGCGTCTGGAATGTTGCACCCGAGTACCAGGGGAGGAAAACTGAGACATATTTGAACACGTCTCCCGTTCACACGGTTGATCATACTCTGGGTTCCACATGCATGTTTTAGCTGTAGGAAGAATACCTTAAACCTGGAGAGTTGAGACCCGTGCAATGGGTACCATGCAATATGACTTCAAAGGGTCTTCATTTGCTCACCGAACCTCTCCAATCCTATCACTGCTGCGTTTATGCCCCTGTACACACGCTTGATTCTCTTTTGGAGACATAGCAATCCATAGGTTTTAAGATACTTACTAGTCAGGTACATTCTTAGGCGTTTAATATGGGGTGTTGAGTCGATTTCGTTGAGCAAGGAGTAGCTCTTGTCTATTCCATATTTAGCTTAAGGAACTTTATCTGTGCTCATTTCAATCTCTGGTTTTATGCAGCACCCCAACTCACCTTTCCCCTTAAGCAAGCATAAGTTGGTTTTCTAAATTTGAGACCCTGTTCTGTTCTGTAATTCAGTTCCTGTGTAGCCAAGTTTACATTCCGTGTATTACTGATATCTTATGATGTTTCTTTCTCTGTGTGACTTATTTCAGTTAGAATCATCGTACCTGAATCCACTCATTATGCTGCTATGGGCCTGATGACATAGATTTCATTGCTGAGTGATACTGCATTGTACGTAAGTACCACAAGTTCTTTATCCATTTTTCACTTTCTGTGATATTGAACTTGTACGGTAAACGAGGTTCTTGTAAACAGAGGCGTCCCAAACTTTGGGGTGGCTGTGTCTTTTTGATTTTAATTTCCCTAAGCTATAGGACCATAAGTGGAAGTGCCCTAGGCTCTGTTGCTTTGTTTTTTAGATGTTTCAGGAAACACCATACACTTCTCCCGAGTGTCTGTTGGCAATTTACATCCCGCCCATCAGCATAACAAGGCTCCCAGTTCTCCATGGCCTGTCCTGCCTTTCTGGATTTTACACTTTTTTCAGATGGCCCTTTTGACCGGGGCGAAGTGAGACTTCATTGTAGTGCAGATTTCCTTTGCAAGCTTGCTTGGTTGGCCAAAAAGGGCGTATGCGTTTTTTCCTGAATATATTCAGGAAAAAACGCATACGCCCTTTTTGGCCAAGTGCATCATTGTGGACGTTCTGCCTCTTTTCCTATGCTTTCAATGCAATTCCAGTCTACCTCCTGAAATCGGTTTCCTGCAATTCTGCCCCGCTTTCAAGTCCTCTTGGCAGCCTTACTTCAGTGTACTTTTGGACGATATCTGTCATTTATAACTCTGCAGGTTTGTGAATTACAGTGCCCCTGAGCTCCTTTCTTCAACTCGCTTTCTTTTGAGCTGGCCGCAACACCGCATGATGGCTTCAGGCACTAATCTGGTTCCGGCATGGGACGCTGAGCCTTTGGTTAATTCCTCTTCCTGGTGGGAAATGAGAGTTAAATTTGCCCGTCCAGACACCTCCAGCTAGTCTCTCATTGGTTCTCTTTCTTCCTGTTCATCTTCCGCAGAAATTGCAAACTGGGCCAAACAGGAGGTTAAAGGGACTGACTCTCCAAGTCGGGAGAGTGTTAGTAAAGCACCTGGAATGTTGCACCCGAGTACCAGGGTACGAAAACTGAGACATGTTTGAACACGTCTCCGAGCACATGGTTGATCATACTCTAGGTTCCACATGCATGTTTTAGCTGAAGGAAGAATACCTTAAACCTGGGTAGTTGAAACCCGTGGAATGGGTACCATGCAATATGACTTCAAAGGGTCTTCATTTGCTCACCGAACCTCTCCAATCCTATCACTGCTGCGTTTATGCCCCTGTACACATGCTTGATTCTCTTTCGGAGACATAGCAATCCATAGGTTTTAAGATACTTACTAGTCAGGTACATTCTTAGGTGTTTAATATGCGGTGTTGAGTCCATTTCGTTGAGCAAGGAGTAGCTCTTGTCTATTCCATATTTGGCTTAAGGAACTTTATCTGTGCTCATTTCAATCTCTGGTTTTATGCAGCACCCCAACTCACCTTTACCCTTAAGCAAGCATAAGTTGGTTTTCTAAATTTGAGACCCTGTTCTGTTGTGTAATTCAGTTCCTGTGTAGCCAAGTTTACATTCCGTGTATTACCGATATCTTATGATGTTTCTTTTTCTGTGAGACTTATTTCAGTTAGAATCACCATACCTGAATCCACTCACTATGCTGCTACGGGCCTGATGACTTAGATTTCATTGCTGAGTGATATTGCTTTGTAAGTAAATACCACAACTTCTTTATCCATTTTTCACTTTCTGCGATGTTGAACTTGTACTGTAAACGAGGTTCTTGTAAACAGAGGCATCCCAAACTTTGGGGTGGCTGTGTCTTTTTGATTTTAATTTCCCTAAGCTATAGGACCATAAGTGGAAGTGCCCTAGGCTCTGTTGCTTTGTTTTTTAGATGTTTCAGGAAACACCATACACTTCTCCCGAGTGTCTGTTGGCAATTTACATCCCGCCCATCAGCATAACAAGGCTCCCAGTTCTCCATGGCCTGTCCTGCCTTTCTGGATTTTACACATTTTTCAGATGGCCCTTTTGACCGGGGGGAAGTGAGACTTCATTGTAGTGCAGATTTCCTTTGCAAGTTTGCTTGGTTAGCCAAAATGTGCGTATGCGTTTTTTCCTGAATATATTCAGGAAAAAACGCATACGCCCGTTTTGGCCAAGTGCATCATTGTGGACGTTCTGCCTCTTTTCCTATTCTTGCAATGCAATTCCAGTCTACCTCCTGAAATCGGTTTCCTGCAATTCTGCCCCGCTTTCAAGTCCTCTTGGCAGCCTGACTTCAGTATATTTTTGGACGATAGCTGTCATTTATAACTCTGCAGGTTTGTGAATTACAGTGCCCCTGAGCTCCTTTCTTCAACTCGCTTTCTTGTAACCTGGCCGCAACACGGCAGGATGCCTTCAGGCCCTAATCTGGTTCCGGCACGTCTCGCTGAGCCTTTGGTTAATTCCTCTTCCTGGTGGGAAATGAGAGTTAAATTTGCCCGTCCAGACACATCCAGCTAGTCTCTCATTGGTTCTCGCTATTCCTGTTCATCTTCCGCAGAAATTGCAAACTGGTCCAGACAGGAGGTTAAAGGGACTGACTCTCCAAGTCGGGAGAGTGTTAGTAAAGCGTCTGGAATGTTGCACCCGAGTACCAGGGTACGAAAACTGAGACATATTTGAACACGTCTCCCGATCACATGGTTGATCATACTCTAGGTTCCACATGCATGTTTTAGCTGAAGGAAGAATACCTTAAACCTGGGTAGTTGAAACCCGTGGAATGGGTACCATGCAATATGACTTCAAGGGGTCTTCATTTGCTCACCGAACCTCTCCAATCCTATCACTGCTGCGTTTTTGCCCCTGTACACATGCTTGATTCTCTTTCAGAGACATAGCAATCCATAGGTTTTAAGATACTTACTAGTCAGGTACATTCTTAGGCGTTTAATATGCGGTGTTGAGTCCATTTTGTTGAGCAAGGAGTAGCTCTTGTCTATTCCATATTTGGCTTAAGGAACTTTCTCTGTGCTCATTTCAATCTCTGGTTTTATGCAGCACCCCAACTCACCTTTACCCTTAAGCAAGCAGCAGTTGGTTTTCTAAATTTGAGACCCTGTTCTGTTCTGTAATTCAGTTCCTGTGTAGCCAAGTTTACATTCCGTGTATTACTGATATCTTATGATGTTTCTTTTTCTGTGTGACTTATTTCAGTTAGAATCATCGTACCTGAATCCACTCATTTTGCTGCTAAGGGCCTGATGACATAGATTTCATTGCTGAGTGATATTGCTTTGTAAGTAAATACCACAAGTTCTTTATCCATTTTTCAATTTCTGCGATGTTGAACTTGTACTGTAAATGAGGTTCTTGTAAACAGAGGCGTCCCAAACTTTGGGGTGGCTGTGTCTTTTTGATTTTAATTTCCCTAAGCTATAGGACCATAAGTGGAAGTGCCCTAGGCTCTGTTGCTTTGTTTTTTAGATGTTTCAGGAAACACCATACACTTCTCCCGAGTGTCTGTTGGCAATTTACATCCCGCCCATCAGCATAACAAGGCTCCCAGTTCTCCATGGCCTGTCCTGCCTTTCTGGATTTTACACTTTTTTCAGATGGCCCTTTTGACTGGGGGGAAGTGAGACTTCATTGTAGTGCAGATTTCCTTTGCAAGCTTGCTTGGTTGGCCAAAAAGGGCGTATGCGTTTTTTCCTGAATATATTCAGGAAAAAACGCATACGCCCTTCTTGGCCAAGTGCATCATTGTGGACGTTCTGCGTCTTTTCCTATGCTTTCAATGCAATTCCAGTCTACCTCCTGAAATCGGTTTCCTGCAATTCTGCCCCGCTTTCAAGTCCTCTTGGCAGCCTGACTTCAGTATATTTTTGGACGATAGCTGTCATTTATAACTCTGCAGGTTTGTGAATTACAGTGCCCCTGAGCTCCTTTCTTCAACTCGCTTTCTTTTGACCTGGCCGCAACACCGCAGAATGGCTTCAGGCCCTAATCTGGTTCCGACACGTCTCGCTGAGCCTTTGGTTAATTCCTCTTCCTGGTGGGAAATGAGAGTTAAATTTGCCCGTCCAGACACCTCCAGCTAGTGTCTCATTGGTTCTCGCTATTCCTGTTCATCTTCCGGAGAAATTGCAAACTGGGCCTAACAGGAGGTTAAAGGGAATGACTCTCCAAGTCGGGAGAGTGTTAGTAAAGCGTCTGGAATGTTGCACCCGAGTACCAGGGTACGAAAATTGAGACATATTTGAACACGTCTCCCGTTCACATGGTTGATCATACTCTGGGTTCCACATGCATGTTTTAGCTGAAGGAAGAATACCTTAAACCTGGAGAGTTGAGACCCGTGTAATGGGTACCATGCAATATGACTTCAAAGGGTCTTCATTTGCTCACCGAACCTCTCCAATCCTATCACTGCTGCATTTATGCCCCTGTACACACGCTTGATTCTCTTTTGCAGACATAGCAATCCATAGGTTTTAAGATACTTACTAGTCAGGTGCATTCTAAGGCGTTTAATATGGGGTGTTGAGGCCATTTCGTTGAGCAAGGAGTAGCTCTTGTCTATTCCATATTTGGCTTAAGGAACTTTATCTGTGCCCATTTCAATCTCTGGTTTTATGCAGCACCCCAACTCACCTTTCCCCTTAAGCAAGCATAAGTTGGTTTTCTTAATTTGAGACCCTGTTCTGTTTTGGAATTCAGTTCTTGTGTAGCCAAGTTTACATTCCATGTATTAGTGATATCTTATGATGTTTCTTTTTCTGTGTGACTGATTTCAGTTAGAATCATCGTACCTGAATCCACTCATTATGCTGCTACGGGCCTGATGACATAGATATCATTGCTGAGTGATACTGCATTGTACATAAGTACCACAAGTTCTTTATCCATTTTTCACTTTCTGTGATATTGAACTTGTACGGTAAACGAGGTTCTTATAAACAGAGGCGTCCCAAACTTTGGGGTGGCTGTGTCTTTTTGATTTTAATTTCCCTAAGCTATAGGACCATAAGTGGAAGTGCCCTAGGCTCTGTTGCTTTGTGTTTTAGATGTTTCAGGAAACACCATACACTTCTCCCGAGTGTCTGTTGGCAATTTCCATCCCTCCCATCAGCATAACAAGGCTCCCAGTTTTCCATGGCCTGTCCTGCCTTTCTGGATTTTACACTTTTTTCAGATGGCCCTTTTGACCGGGGGGAAGTGAGACTCCATTGTAGTGCAGATTTCCTTTGCAAGTTTGCTTGGTTGGCCAAAAAGGGCGTATGCGTTTTTTCCTGAATATATTCAGGAAAAAACGCATACGCCCTTTTTGGCCAAGTGCATCATTGTGGACGTTCTGCCTCTTTTCCTATGCTTTCAATGCAATTCCAGTCTACCTCCTGAAATCGGTTTCCTGCAATTCTGCCCCGCTTTCAAGTCCTCTTGGCAGCCTGACTTCAGTATATTTGTGGACGATAGCTGTCATTTATATCTCTGCAGTTTTGTGAATTACAGTGCCCCTGAGCTCCTTTCTTCAACTCGCTTTCTTGTGACCTGGCCGCAACACGGCAGGATGGCTTCAGGCCCTAATCTGGTTCCGGCACGTCTCGCTGAGCCTTTGGTTAATTCCTCTTCCTGGTGGGAAATGAGAGTTAAATTTGCCCGTCCAGACACCTCCAGCTAGTCTCTCATTGGTTCTCGCTATTCCTGTTCATCTTCCACAGAAATTGCAAACTGGGCCAAACAGGAGGTTAAAGGGACTGACTCTCCAAGTCGGGAGAGTGTTAGTAAAGCGTCTGGAATGTTGCACCCGAGTACCAGGGTACGAAAACTGAGACATATTTGAACACGTCTCCCGATCACATGGTTGATCATACTCTAGGTTCCACATGCATGTTTTAGCTGAAGGAAGAATACCTTAAACCTGGGTAGTTGAAACCCGTGGAATGGGTACCATGCAATATGACTTCAAGGGGTCTTCATTTGATCACCGAACCTCTCCAATCCTATCACTGCTGCGTTTTTGCCCCTGTACACATGCTTGATTCTCTTTTGGAGACATAGCAATCCATAGGTTTTAAGATACTTACTAGTCAGGTACATTCTAAGGCGTTTAATATGGGGTGTTGAGTACATTTCGTTGAGCAAGGAGTAGCTCTTGTCTATTCCATATTTGGCTTAAGGAATTTTATCTGTGCTCATTTCAATCTCTGGTTTTATGCAGCACCCCAACTCACCTTTCCCCTTAAGCAAGCATAAGTTGGTTTTCTAAATTTGAGACCCTGTTCTGTTTTGGAATTCAGTTCCTGTGTAGCCAAGTTTACATTCCGTGTATTAGTGATATCTTATGATGTTTCTTTTTCTGTGTGACTTATTTCAGTTAGAATCATCGTACCTGAATCCACTCATTATGCTGCTACGGGCCTGATGACATAGATTTCATTGCTGAGTGATACTGCATTGTACGTAAGTACAACAAGTTCTTTATCCATTTTTCACTTTCTGTGATATTGAACTTGTACGGTAAATGAAGTTCTTGTAAACAGAGGCGTCCCAAACTTTGGGGTGGCTGTGTCTTTTTTATTTTAATTTCCCTAAGCTATAGGACCATAAGTGGAAGTGCCCTAGGCTCTGTTGCTTTGTTTTTTAGATGTTACAGGAAACACCATACACTTCTCCAGAGTGTCTGTTGGCAATTTCCATCCCGCCCATCAGCATAACAAGCCTCCCAGTTCTCCATGGCCTGTCCTGCCTTTCTGGATTTTACACTTTTTTCAGATGGCCCTTTTGACCGGGGCGAAGTGAGACTTCATTGTAGTGCAGATTTCCTTTGCAAGCTTGCTTGGTTGGCCAAAAAGGGTGTATGCGTTTTTTCCTGAATATATTCAGGAAAAAATGCATACGCCCTTTTTGGCCAAGTGCATCATTGTGGACGTTCTGCCTCTTTTCCTATGCTTTCAGTGCAATTCCACTCTACCTCCTGAAATCGGTTTCCTGCAATTCTGCCCCGCTTTCAAGTCCTCTTGGCAGCCTTACTTCAGTATATTTTTGGATGATAGCTGTCATTTATAACTCTGCAGGTTTGTGAATTACAGTGCCCCTGAGCCCCTTTCTTCAAGTCGTTTTCTTTTGAGCTGGCCGCAACACCGCAGGATGGCTTCAGGCCCTAATCTGGTTCCGGCACGGCACACTGAGCCTTTGGTTATTTCCTCTTCCTGGTGGGAAATGAGAGTTAAATTTGCCCGTCCAGACACCTCCAGCTTGTCTCTCATTGGTTCTCCCTATTCCTGTTCATCTTCCGCAGAAATTGCAAACTGGGCCAAACAGGAGGTTGAAGGCGCTGACTCTCCAAGTGGGGAGAGTGTTAGTAAAACGTCTGGAATGTTGCACCCGAGTACCGGGGGAGGATAACTGAGACATATTTGAACACGTCTCCCGTTCACATGGTTGATCATACTCTGGGTTCCACATGCATGTTTTAGCTGAAGGAAGAATACCTAAAACCTGGGTAGTTGAAACCCGTGGAATGGGTACCATGCAATATGACTTAAAGGGTCTTCATTTGCTCACCGAACCTCTCCAATCCTATCACTGCTGCGTTTATGTCCCTGTACACACACTTGATTCTCTTTTGGAGACATAACAATCGATAGGTTTTAAGATACTTACTAGTCAGGTACATTATTAGGCGTTTAATATGGAGTGTTGATTCCATTTCAATGAGCAAGGAGTAGCTCTTGTCTATTCCATATTTGGCTTAAGGAATTTTATCTGTGCTCATTTCAATCTCTGGTTTTATGCAGCACCCCAACTCACCTTTCCCCTTAAGCAAGCATAAGTTGGTTTTCTAAATTTGAGACCCTGTTCTGTTCTGTAATTCAGTTCCTGTGTAGCCAAGTTTACATTCCGTGTATTACTGATATCTCATGATGTTTCTTTTTCTGTGATTTATTTCAGTTAGAATCATCATACCTGAATCCACTCATTGTGCTGCTAAGGGCCTGATGACATAGATTTCATTGCTGAGTGATATTGCTTTGTAAGTAAATACCACAACTTCTTTATCCATTTTTCACTTTCTGCGATGTTGAACTTGTACTGTAAACCAGGTTCTTGTAAACAGAGTTGTCCCAAACTTTGGGGTGGCTGTGTCTTTTTGATTTTAATTTCCCTAAGCTATAGGACCATAAGTGGAAGTGCCCTAGGCTCTGTTGCTTTGTTTTTTAGATGTTTCAGGAAACACCATACACTTCTCCCGAGTGTCTGTTGGCAATTTACATCCCGCCCATCAGCATAACAAGGCTCCCAGTTCTCCATGGCCTGTCTTGCCTTTCTGGATTTTACACTTTTTTCAGATGGCCCTTTTGACCGGGGGGAAGTGAGACTTCATTGTAGTGCAGATTTCCTTTGCAAGCTTGCTTGGTTGTCCAAAAAGGGCGTATGCGTTTTTTCCTGAATATATTCAGGAAAAAACGCATACGCCCTTTTTGGCCAAGAGCATCATTGTGGACATTCTGCCTCTTTTCCTATGCTTTCAATGCAATTCCAGTCTACCTTCTGAAATCGGTTTCCTGCAATTCTGCCCCGCTTTCAAGTCCTCTTGGCAGCCTTACTTCAGTATATTTTTGGACGATAGCTGTCATTTATAACTCTGCAGGTTTTGAATTACAGTGCCCCTGAGCTCCTTTCTTCAAGTCTCTTTCTTGTGAGCTGGCCGCAATACCGCAGGATGGCTTCAGGCCCTAAACTGGTTCCGGCACGGCATGCTGAGCCTTTGGTTATTTCCTCTTCCTGGTGGGAAATGAGAGTTAAATTTGCCCGTCCAGACACCTCCAGCTAGTCTCTCATTGGTTCTCCCAATTCCTGTTCATCTTCCACAGAAATTGCAAACTGGGCCAAACAGCAGGTTAAAGGCGCTGACTCTCCAAGTCGGCAGAGTGTTAGTAAAGCGTCTGGAATGTTGCACCCGAGTACCAGGGTACGAAAACTGAGACATATATGAACATGTCTCCCGTTCACATGGTTGATCATACTCTGGGTTCCACATGCATGTTTTTGCTGAAGGAAGAATACCTTAAACCTGGAGAGTTGAGACCCGTGCAATGGGTACCATGCAATATGACTTCAAAGGGTCTTCATTTGCTCACCGAACCTCTCCAATCCTATCACTGCTGCGTTTATGCCCCTGTACACATGCTTGATTCTCTTTTGGAGACATAGCAATCCATAGGTTTTAAGATACTTACTAGTCAGGTACATTCTTAGGCGTTTAATATGGGGTTTTGAGTCCATTTCGTTGAGCAAGTAGTAGCTCTTGTCTTTTCCATATTTGGCTTAAGGAACTTTATCTGTGCTCATTTCAATCTCTGGTTTTATGCAGCACCCCAACTCACCTTTCCCCTTAAGCAAGCATAAGTTGGTTTTCTAAATTTGAGACCCTGTTCTGTTTTGGAATTTAGTTCCTGTGTAGCCAAGTTTACATTCCGTGTATTAGTGATATCTTATGATGTTTCTTTTGCTGTGTGACTTATTTCAGTTAGAATCATCATACCTGAATGCACTCATTATGATACTACGGGCCTGATGACATAGATTTCATTGCTGAGTGAGACTGCATTGTACGTAAGTACCACAAGTTCTTTATCCATTTTTCACTTTCTGTGATATTGAACTTGTACGGTAAACGAGGTTCTTGTAAACAGAGGCATCCCAAACTTTGGGGTGGATGTGTCTTTTTGATTTTAATTTCCCTAAGCTATAGAACCATAAGTGGAAGTGCCCTAGGCTCTGTTGCTTTGTTTTTTAGATGTTTCAGGAAACAGCATACACTTCTCCTGAGTGTCTGTTGGCAATTTACATCCCGCCCATCAGCATAACAAGGCTCCCAGTTCTCCATGGCCTGTCCTGCCTTTCTGGATTTTACACTTTTTTCAGATGGCCCTTTTGACCGGGGGGAAGTGAGACTTCATTGTAGTGCAGATTTCCTTTGCAAGCTTGCTTGGTTGGCCAAAAAGGGCCTATGCGTTTTTTCCTGAATATATTCAGGAAAAAACGCATACGCCCTTTTTGGCCAAGTGCATCATTGTGGACGTTCTGCCTCTTTTCCTATGCTTTCAATGCAATTCCAGTCTACCTCCTGAAATCGGTTTCCTGCAATTCTGCCCCGCTTTCAAATCCTCTTGGCAGCCTTACTTCAGTGTTCTTTTGGACGATATCTGTCATTTATAACTCTGCAGGTTTGTGAATTACAGTGCCCCTGAGCTCCTTTCTTCAACTCGCTTTCTTTTGAGCTGGCCGCAACACCGCAGGATGGCTTCAGGCCCTAATCTGGTTCCGGCACGGCACGCTGAGCCTTTGGTTAATTCCTCTTCCTGGTGGGAAATGAGAGTTAAATTTGCCCGTCCAGACACCTCCAGCTCGTCTCTCATTGGTTCTCGCTATTCCTGTTCATCTTCCGCAGAAATTGCAAACTGGGCCAAACAGGAGGTTAAAGGCGCTGACTCTCCAAGTCGGGAGAGTGTTAGTAAAGCACCTGGAATGTTGCACCCGAGTACCAGGGGAGGAAAACTGAGACATATTTGAACACGTCTCCGAGCACATGGTTGATCATACTCTAGGTTCCACATGCATGTTTTAGCTGAAGGAAGAATACCTTAAACCTGGGTAGTTGAAACCCGTGGAATGGGTACCATGCAATATGACTTCAAAGGGTCTTCATTTGCTCACCGAACCTCTCCAATCCTATCACTGCTGCGTTTATGCCCCTGTACACACACTTGATTCTCTTTTGGAGACATAACAATCCATAGGTTTTAAGATACTTACTAGTCAGGTACATTATTAGGCGTTTAATATGGAGTGTTGATTCCATTTCAATGAGCAAGGAGTAGCTCTTGTCTATTCCATATTTGGCTTAAGGAATTTTATCTGTGCTCATTTCAATCTCTGGTTTTATGCAGCACCCCAACTCACCTTTCCCCTTAAGCAAGCATAAGTTGGTTTTCTAAATTTGAGACCCTGTTCTGTTCTGTAATTCAGTTCCTGTGTAGCCAAGTTTACATTCCGTGTATTACTGATATCTTATGATGTTTCTTTTTCTGTGTGACTTATTTCAGTTAGAATCATCATACCTGAATCCACTCATTGTGCTGCTAAGGGCCTGATGACATAGATTTCATTGCTGAGTGATATTGCTTTGTAAGTAAATACCACAACTTCTTTATCCATTTTTCAATTTCTGCGATGTTGAACTTGTACTGTAAACGAGGTTCTTGTAAACAGAGGCGTCCCAAACTTTGGGGTGGCTGTGTCTTTTTGATTTTAAATTGCCTAAGCTATAGGACCATAAGTGGAAGTGCCCTAGGCTCTGTTGCTTTGTTTTTTAGATGTTTCAGGAAACACCATACACTTCTCCCCAGTGTCTGTTGGCAATTTACATCCCGCCCATCAGCATAACAAGGCTCGCAGTTCTCCATGGCCTGTCCTGCCTTTCTGGATTTTACACTTTTTTCAGATGGCCCTTTTGACCGGGGGGAAGTGAGACTTCATTGTAGTGCAGATTTCCTTTGCAAGCTTGCTTGGTTGGCCAAAAAGGGCGTATGCGTTTTTTCCTGAATATATTCAGGAAAAAACGCATACGCCCTTTTTGGCCAAGTGCATCATTGTGGACGTTCTGCCTCTTTTCCTATGCTTTCAATGCAATTCCAGTCTACCTCCTGAAATCGGTTTCCTGCAATTCTGCCCCGCTTTCAAGTCCTCTTGGCAGCCTTACTTCAGTCTATTTTTGCACGATAGCTGTCATTTATAACTCTGCAGGTTTGTGAATTACAGTGCCCCTGAGCTCCTTTCTTCAACTCGCTTTCTTTTGAGCTGGCCGAAACATCGCAGGATGGCTTCAGGCCCTAATCTGTTTCCGGCACGGCACGCTGAGCCTTTGGTTAATTCCTCTTCCTGGTGGGAAATGAGAGTTAAATTTGCCCGTCCAGACACCTCCAGCTAGTCTCTCATTGGTTCTCCCTATTCCTGTTCATCTTCCGCAGAAATTGCAAACTGGGCCAAACAGGAGGTTAAAGGGACTGACTCTCCAAGTGGGGAGAGTGTTAGTAAAGCGTCTGGAATGTTGCACCCGAGTACCAGGGTACGAAAACTGAGACATATTTGAACACGTCTCCCGATCACATGGTTGATCATACTCTAAGTTCCACATGCATGTTTTAGCTGAAGGAAGAATACCTTAAACCTGGGTAGTTGAAACCCGTGGAATGGGTACCATGCAATATGACTTCAAAGGGTCTTCATTTGCTCACGAACCTCTCCAATCCTATCACTGCTGCGTTTATGCCCCTGTACACATGCTTGATTCTCTTTCAGAGACATAGCAATCCATAGGTTTTAAGATACTTACTAGTCAGGTACATTGTTAGGCGTTTAATATGCGGTGTTGAGTCCATTTCGTTGAACAAGGAGTAGCTCTTGTCTATTCCATATTTGGCTTAAGGAACTTTATCTGTGCTCATTTCAATCTCTGGTTTTATGCAGCACCCCAACTCACCTTTACCCTTAAGCAAGCATAAGTTGGTTTTCTAAATTTGAGACCCTGTTCTGTTCTGTAATTCAGTTCCTGTGTAGCCAAGTTTACATTCCGTGTATTACTGATATCTTATTTTGTTTCTTTTTCTGTGTGACTTATTTCAGTTAGAATCATCATACCTGAATCCACTCATTGTGCTGCTAAGGGCCTGATGACATAGATTTCATTGCTGAGTGATATTGCTTTGTAAGTAAATACCACAACTTCTTTATCCATTTTTCACTTTCTGCGATGTTGAACTTGTACTGTAAACGAGGTTCTTGTAAACAGAGGCGTCCCAAACTTTGGGGTGGCTGTGTCTTTTTGATTTTAAATTGCCTAAGCTATAGGACCATAAGTGGCAGTGCCCTAGGCTCTGTTGCTTTGTTTTTTAGATGTTTCAGGAAACACCATACACTTCTCCCGAGTGGCTGTTGGCAATTTACATCCCGCCCATCCGCATAACAAGGCTCACAGTTCTCCATGGCCTGTCCTGCCTATCTGGATTTTACACTTTTTTCAGATGGCCCTTTTGACCGGGGGGAAGTGAGACTTCATTGTAGTGCAGATTTCCTTTGCAAGCTTGCTTGGTTGGCCAAAAAGGGCGTATGCGTTTTTTCCTGAATATATTCAGGAAAAAACGCATACGCCCTTTTTGGCCAAGTGCATCATTGTGGACGTTCTGCCTCTTTTCCTATGCTTTCAATGCAATTCCAGTCTACCTCCTGAAATCGGTTTCCTGCAATTCTGCCCCGCTTTCAAGTCCTCTTGGCAGCCTTACTTCAGTCTATTTTTGGACGATAGCTGTCATTTATAACTCTGCAGGTTTGTGAATTACAGTGCCCCTGAGCTCCTTTCTTTAACTCGCTTTCTTTTGAGCTGGCCGAAACATCGCAGGATGGCTTCAGGCCTTAATCTGTTTCCGGCACGGCAAGCTGAGCCTTTGTTTAAATCCTCTTCCTGGTGGGAAATGAGAGTTAAATTTGCCCGTCCAGACACCTCCAGCTAGCCTCTCATTGGTTCTCGCTCTTCCTGTTCATCTTCCGCAGAAATTGCAAACTGGGCCAAACAGGAGGTTAAAGGGACTGACTCTCCAAGTCGGGAGAGTGTTAGTAAAGCGTCTGGAATGTTGCACCCGAGTACCAGGGTACGAAAACTGAGACATATTTGAACACGTCTCCCGATCACATGGTTGATCATACTCTAGGTTCCACATGCATGTTTTAGGTGAAGGAAGAATTCCTTAAACCTGGGTATTTGAAACCCGTGGAATGGGTACCATGCAATATGACTTCAAAGGGTCTTCATTTGCTCACCGAACATCTCCAATCCTATCACTGCTGCGTTTATGCCCCTGTACACATGCTTGATTATCTTTCGGAGACATAGCAATCCATAGGTTTTAAGATACTTACTAGTCAGGTACATTCTTAGGCGTTTAATATGCGGTGTTGAGTCCATTTCGTTGAGCAAGGAGTAGCTCTTGTCTATTCCATATTTGGCTTAAGGAACTTTATCTGTGCTCATTTCAATCTCTGGTTTTATGCAGCACCCCAACTCACCTTTACCCTTAAGCAAGCATAAGTTGGTTTTCTAAATTTGAGACTTTGTTCTGTTTTGGAATGCAGTTCCTGTGTAGCCAAGTTTACATTCCATGTATTAGTGATATCTTATGATGTTTCTTTTTCTGTGTGACTTATTTCAGTTAGAATCATCGTACCTGAATCCACTCATTATGCTGCTATGGGCCTGATGACATAGATTTCATTGCTGAGTGATACTGCATTGTACGTAAGTACCACAAGTTCTTTATCCATTTTTCACTTTCTGTGATATTGAACTTGTACGGTAAACGAGGTTCTTGTAACCGGAGGCGTCCCAAACTTTGGGGTGGCTGTGTCTTTTTGATTTTAATTTCCCTAAGCTATAGGACCATAAGTGGAAGTGCCCTAGGCTCTGTTGCTTTGTTTTTTAGATGTTTCAAGAAACACCATACACTTCTCCTGAGTGTCTGTTGGCAATTTACATCCCGCCCATCAGCATAACAAGGCTCCCAGTTCTCCATGGCCTGTCCTGCCTTTCTGGATTTTACACTTTTTTCAGATGGCCCTTTTGACCGGGGGGAAGTGAGACTTCATTGTAGTGCAGATTTCCTTTGCAAGCTTGCTTGGTTGGCCAAAAACGGCGTATGCGTTTTTTCCTGAATATATTCAGGAAAAAACGCATACGCCGTTTTTGGCCAAGTGCATCATTGTGGACGTTCTGCCTCTTTTCCTATGCTTTCAATGCAATTCCAGTCTACCTCCTGAAATCGGTTTCCTGCAATTCTGCCCCGCTTTCAAGTCCTCTTGGCAGCCTTACTTCAGTCTATTTTTGGACGATAGCTGTCATTTATAACTCTGCAGGTTTGTGAATTACAGTGCCCCTGAGCTCCTTTCTTCAACTCGCTTTCTTTTGAGCTGGCCGCAACACCGCAGGATGGCTTCAGGCCCTAATCTGGTTCCGGCACGGCACGCTGAGCCTTTGGTTAATTCCTCTTCCTGGTGGGAAATGAAAGTTAAATTTGCCCGTCCAGACACCTCCAGCTAGCCTCTCATTGGTTCTCGCTCTTCCTGTTCATCTTCCGCAGAAATTGCAAACTGGGCCAAACAGGAGGTTAAAGGGACTGACTCTCCAAGTCGGGAGAGTGTTAGTAAAGCGTCTGGAATGTTGCACCCGAGTACCAGGGTACGAAAACTGAGACATATTTGAACACGTCTCCCGATCACATGGTTGATCATACTCTAGGTTCCACATGCATGTTTTAGCTGAAGGAAGAATTCCTTAAACCTGGGTAGTTGAAACCCGTGGAATGGGTACCATGCAATATGACTTCAAAGGGTCTTCATTTGCTCACCGAACATCTCCAATCCTATCACTGCTGCGTTTATGCCCCTGTACACATGCTTGATTATCTTTCGGAGACATAGCAATCCATAGGTTTTAAGATACTTACTAGTCAGGTACATTCTTAGGCGTTTAATATGCGGTGTTGAGTCCATTTCGTTGAGCAAGGAGTAGCTCTTGTCTATTCCATATTTGGCTTAAGGAACTTTATCTGTGCTCATTTCAATCTCTGGTTTTATGCAGCACCCCAACTCACCTTTACCCTTAAGCAAGCATAAGTTGGTTTTCTAAATTTGAGACCCTGTTCTGTTATTCAGTTCCTGTGTAGCCAAGTTTACATTCTGTGTATTACTGATATCTTATGATGTTTCTTTTTCTGTGTGACTTATTTCAGTTAGAATCATCATACCTGAATCCACTCATTGTGCTGCTAAGGGCCTGATGACACAGATTTCATTGCTGAGTGATATTGCTTTGTAAGTAAATACCACAACTTCTTTATCCATTTTTCACTTTCTGCGATGTTGAACTTGTACTGTAAACGAGGTTCTTGTAAACAGAGCCGTTCCAAACTTTGGGGTGGCTGTGTCTTTTTGATTTTAAATTCCCTAAACTATAGGACCATAAGTGGAAGTGCCGTAGGCTCTGTTGTTTTGTTTTTTAGATGTTTCAGGAAACACCATACACTTCTCCCGAGTTGTTGTTGACAATTTACATCCAGCCCTTCAGCATAACAAGGCTCCCAGTTCTCCATGGCCTGTCCTGCCTTTCTGGATTTTACACTTTTTTCAGATGGCCCTTTTGACCGGGGGGAAGTGAGACTTCATTGTAGTGCTGATTTCTTTGCAAGCTTGCTTGGTTGGCCAAAAAGGGCGTATGCGTTTTTTCCTGAATATATTCAGGAAAAAACGCATACGCCCTTTTTGGCCAAGTGCATCATTGTGGACGTTCTGCCTCTTTTCCTATGCTTTCAATGCAATTCCAGTCTACCTCCTGAAATCGGTTTCCTGCAATTCTGCCCCGCTTTCAAGTCCTCTTGGCAGCCTTACTTCAGTCTATTTTTGGACGATAGCTGTCATTTATAACTCTGCAGGTTTGTGAATTACAGTGCCCCTGAGCTCCTTTCTTCAACTCGCTTTCTTGTGAGCTGGCCGCAACACCGCAGGATGGCTTCAGGCCCTAATCTGGTTCCGGCACGGCATGCTGAGCCTTTGGTTAATTCCTCTTCCTGGTGGGAAATGAGAGTTAAATTTGCCCGTCCAGACACCTCCAGCTAGTCTCTCATTGGTTCTCGCTATTCCTGTTCATCTTCCGCAGAAATTGCAAACTGGGCCAAACAGGAGGTTAAAGGCGCTGACTCTCCAAGTGGGGAGAGTGTTAGTAAAGCGTCTGGAATGTTGCACCCGAGTACCATGGGAGGAAAACTGAGACATATTTGAACACATCTCCCGTTCACATGGTTGATCATACTTGGGTTCCACATGCATGTTTTAGCTGAAGGATGAATACCTTAAACCTGGAGAGTTAAGACCCGTGTAATGGGTACCATGCAATATGACTTCAAAGGGTCTTCATTTACTCACCGAACCTCTCCAATCCTATCACTGCTGCGTTTATGCCCCTGTACACATGCTTGATTCTCTTTCGGAGACATAGCAATCCATAGGTTTTAAGATACTTACTAGTCAGGTACATTCTTAGGCATTTAATATGCGGTGTTGAGTCCATTTCGCTGAGCAAGGAGTAGCTCTTGTCTATTCCATATTTGACTTTTGAAACTTTATCTGTGCTCATTTCAATCTCTGGTTTTATGCAGCACCCCAACTCACCTTTACCCTTAAGCAAGCATAAGTTGGTTTTCTAAATTTGAGACCCTGTTCTGTTCTGTAATTCAGTTCCTGTGTAGCCAAGTTTCCATTCCGTGTATTACTGATATCTTATGATGTTTCTTTTTCTGTGTGACTTATTTCAGTTAGAATCATCATACCTGAATCCACTCATTGTGCTGCTAAGGGCCTGATGACACCGATTTCATTGCTGAGTGATATTGCTTTGTAAGTAAATACCACAACTTCTTTATCCATTTTTCACTTTCTGCGATGTTGAACTTGTACGGTAAACGAGGTTCTTGTAAACGGAGGCGTCCCAAACTTTGGGGTGGCTGTGTCTTTTTGATTTTAATTTCCCTAAGCTATAGGACCATAAGTGGAAGTGCCCTAGGCTCTGTTGCTTTGTTTTTTAGATGTTTCAGGAAACACCATACACTTCTCCTGAGTGTCTGTTGGCAATTTACATCCCGCCCATCAGCATAACAAGGCTGCCAGTTCTCCATGGCCTGTCCTGCCTTTCTGGATTTTACACTTTTTTCAGATGGCCCTTTTGACCGGGGGGAAGTGAGACTTCATTGTAGTGCAGATTTCCTTTGCAAGTTGCTTGGTTGGCCAAAAAGGGCGTATGCGTTTTTTCCTGAATATATTCAGGAAAAAACGCATACGCCCTTTTTGGCCAAGTGCATCATTGTGGACGTTCTGCCTCTTTTCCTATGCTTTCAATGCAATTCCAGTCTACCTCCTGAAATCGGTTTCCTGCAATTCTGCCGCGCTTTCAAGTCCTCTTGGCAGCCTTACTTCAGTCTCTTTTTGGAA
Source organism: Delphinus delphis (assembly GCF_949987515.2). Taxonomy (NCBI): domain Eukaryota; kingdom Metazoa; phylum Chordata; class Mammalia; order Artiodactyla; family Delphinidae; genus Delphinus; species Delphinus delphis. The sequence goes on along the minus strand of NW_027192670.1, from coordinate 1,148,267 downwards.
GATAGCTGTCATTTATAACTCTGCAGGTTTGTGAATTACAGTGCCCCTGAGCTCCTTTCTTCAACTCGCTGTCTTGTGACCAGGCCGCAACACCGCAGGATGTCTTCAGGCCCTAATCTGGTTCTGGCACGGCACGCTGAGCCTTTGGTTAATTCCTCTTCCTGGTGGGAAATGAGAGTTAAATTTGCCCATCCAGACACTTCCAGCTAGTCTCTCATTGGTTCTCGCTATTCCTGTTCATCTTCCACAGAAATTGCAAACTGGGCCAAACAGGAGGTTAAAGGGACTGACTCTCCAAGTGGGGAGAGTGTTAGTAAAGCGTCTGGAATGTTGCACCCGAGTACCAGGGTACGAAAACTGAGACATATTTGAACACGTCTCCCGATGACATGGTTGATCATACTCTGAGTTCCACATGCATGTTTTAGCTGAAGGAAGAATACCTTAAAACTGGGTAGTTGAAACCCGTGGAATGGGTACCATGCAATATGACTTCAAAGGGTCTTCATTTGCTCACCAAACCTCTCCAATCCTATCACTGCTGCGTTTATGCCCCTGTACACATGCTTGATTCTCTTTCGGAGACATAGCAATCCATAGGTTTTAAGATACTTACTAGTCAGGTACATTCTTAGGCGTTTAATATGCGGTGTTGAGTCCATTTCGTTGAGCAAGGAGTAGCTCTTGTCTATTCCATATTTGGCTTAAGGAACTTTATCTGTGCTCATTTCAATCTCTGGTTTTATGCAGCACCCCAACTCACCTTTACCCTTAAGCAAGCATAAGTTGGTTTTCTAAATTTGAGACCCTGTTCTGTTCTGTAATTCAGTTCCTGTGTAGCCAAGTTTACATTCCGTGTATTACTGATATCTTATGATGTTTCTTTTTCTGTGTGACTTATTTCAGTTAGAATCATCATACCTGAATCCACTCATTGTGCTGCTAAGGGCCTGATGACACAGATTTCATTGCTGAGTGATATTGCTTTGTTAGTAAATACCACAACTTCTTTATCCATTTTTCACTTTCTGCGATGTTGAACTTGTACTGTAAACGAGATTCTTGTAAACAGAGCCGTTCCAAACTTTGGGGTGGCTGTGTCTTTTTGATTTTAATTTCCCTAAGCTATAGGACCATAAGTGGAAGTGCCCTAGGTTCTGTTGCTTTGTTTTTTAGATGTTTCAGGAAACACCATACACTTCTCCCGAGTGGTTGTTGGCAATATACATCCCGCCCATCAGCATAACAAGGCTCCCAGTTCTCCATGGCCTGTCCTGCCTTTCTGGATTTTACACTTTTTTCAGATGGCCCTTTTGACCGGGGGGAAGTGAGACTTCATTGTAGTGCAGATTTCCTTTGCAAGCTTGCTTGGTTGGCCAAAAAGGGCGTATGCGTTTTTTCCTGAATATATTCAGGAAAAAACGCATACGCCCTTTTTGGCCAAGTGCATCATTGTGGACGTTCTGCCTCTTTTCCTATGCTTTCAATGCAATTCCAGTCTACCTCCTGAAATCGGTTTCCTGCAATTCTGCCCCGCTTTCAAGTCCTCTTGGCAGCCTTACTTCAGTCTATTTTTGGACGATAGCTGTCATTTATAACTCTGCAGGTTTGTGAATTACAGTGCCCCTGAGCTCCTTTCTTCAACTGGCTTTCTTGTGACCTGGCCACAACACCGCAGGATGTCTTCAGGCCCTAATCTGGTTCCGGCACGGCACGCTGAGCCTTTGGTTATTTCCTCTTCCTGGTGGGAAATGAGAGTTAAATTTGCCCGTCCAGACACCTCCAGCTAGTCTCTCATTGGTTCTCGCTATTCCTGTTCATCTTCCGCAGAAATTGCAAACTGGGCCAAACAGGAGGTTAAAGGCGCTGACTCTCCAAGTGGGGAGAGTGTTAGTAAAGCGTCTGGAATGTTGCACCCGAGTACCAGGGGAGGAAAACTGAGACATATTTGAACACGTCTCCCGATCACATGGTTGATCATACTCTGGGTTCCACATGCATGTTTTAGCTGAAGGAAGAATACCTAAAACCTGGGTAGTTGAAACCCGTGGAATGGGTACCATGCAATATGACTTCAAAGGGTCTTCATTTGCACACCGAACCTCTCCAATCCTATCACTGCTGCGTTTATGCCCCTGTACACATGCTTGATTCCCTTTCGGAGACATAGCAATCTATAGGTTTTAAGATACTTACTAGTCAGGTACATTCTTAGGCGTTTAATATGCGGTGTTGAGTCCATTTCGTTGAGCAAGGAGTAGCTCTTGTCTATTCCATATTTGGCTTAAGGAACTTTATCTGTGCTCATTTCAATCTCTGGTTTTATGCAGCACCCCAACTCACCTTTACCCTTAAGCAAGCATAAGTTGGTTTTCTAAATTTGAGACCCTGTTCTGTTCTGTAATTCAGTTCCTGTGTAGCCAAGTTTCCATTCCGTGTATTACTGATATCTTATGATGTTTCTTTTTCTGTGTGACTTATTTCAGTTAGAATCATCATACCTGAATCCACTCATTGTGCTGCTAAGGGCCTGATGACACAGATTTCATTGCTGAGTGATATTGCTTTGTAAGTAAATACCACAACTTCTTTATCCATTTTTCACTTTCTGCGATGTTGAACTTGTACTGTAAACGAGGTCCTTGTAAACAGAGCCGTTCCAAACTTTGGGGTGGATGTGTCTTTTTGATTTTAATTTCCCTGAGCTATAGGACCATAAGTGGAAGTGCCCTAGGTTCTGTTGCTTTTTTTTTTAGATGTTTCAGGAAACACCATACACTTCTCCCGAGTGGTTGTTGGCAATTTACATCCCGCCCATCAGCATAACAAGGCTCCCAGTTCTCCATGGCCTGTCCTGCCTTTCTGGATTTTATACTTTTTTCAGATGGCCCTTTTGACCGGGGGGAAGTGAGACTTCATTGTAGTGCAGATTTCCTTTGCAAGCTTGCTTGGTTGGGCAAAAAGGGCGTATGCGTTTTTTCCTGAATATATTCAGGAAAAAACGCATACGCCCTTTTTGGCCAAGTGCATCATTGTGGACGTTCTGCCTCTTTTCCTATGCTTTCAATGCAATTCCAGTCTACCTCCTGAAATCGGTTTCCTGCAATTCTGCCCCGCTTTCAAGTCCTCTTGGCAGCCTTACTTCAGTCTATTTTTGGACGATAGCTGTCATTTATAACTCTGCAGGTTTGTGAATTACAGTGCCCCTGAGCTCCTTTCTTCAACTCGCTTTCTTTTGAGCTGGCCGCAACACCGCAGGATGGCTTCAGGCCCTAATCTGGTTCCGGCACGGCACACTGAGCCTTTGGTTATTTCCTCTTCCTGGTGGGAAATGAGAGTTAAATTTGCCCGTCCAGACACCTCCAGCTAGCCTCTCATTGGTTCTCGCTCTTCCTGTTCATCTTCCGCAGAAATTGCAAACTGGGCCAAACAGGAGGTTAAAGGGACTGACTCTCCAAGTCGGGAGAGTGTTAGTAAAGCGTCTGGAATGTTGCACCCGAGTACCAGGGGAGGAAAACTGGGACATATTTGAACACGTCTCCCGTTCACATGGTTGATCATACTTGGGTTCCACATGCATGTTTTAGCTGAAGGAAGAATACCTTAAACCTGGGTAGTTGAGACCCGTGTAATGGGTACCATGCAATATGACTTCAAAGGGTCTTCATTTGCTCACCGAACCTCTCCAATCCTATCACTGCTGCGTTTATGCCCCTGTACACACGCTTGATTCTCTTTTGGAGACATAGCAATCCATAGGTTTTAAGATACTTACTAGTCAGGTACATTCTTAGGCGTTTAATATGGGGTTTTGAGTCCATTTCGTTGAGCAAGGAGTAGCTCTTGTCTATTCCATATTTGGCTTAAGGAACTTTATCTGTGCTCATTTCAATCTCTGGTTTTATGCAGCACCCCAACTCACCTTTCCCCTTAAGCAAGCATAAGTTGGTTTTCTAAATTTGAGACTTTGTTCTGTTTTGGAATGCAGTTCCTGTGTAGCCAAGTTTACATTCCGTGTATTAGTGATATCTTATGATGTTTCTTTTTCTGTGTGACTTATTTCAGTTAGAATCATCGTACCTGAATCCACTGATTATGCTGCTATGGGCCTGATGACATAGATTTCATTGCTGAGTGATACTGCATTGTACGTAAGTACCACAAGTTCTTTATCCATTTTTCACTTTCTGTGATATTGAACTTGTACGGTAAACGAGGTTCTTGTAACCGGAGGCGTCCCAAACTTTGGGGTGGCTGTGTCTTTTTGATTTTAATTTCCCTAAGCTATAGGACCATAAGTGGAAGTGCCCTAGGCTCTGTTGCTTTGTTTTTTAGATGTTTCAGGAAACACCATACACTTCTCCTGAGTGTCTGTTGGCAATTTACATCCCGCCCATCAGCATAACAAGGCTGCCAGTTCTCCATGGCCTGTCCTGCCTTTCTGGATTTTACACTTTTTTCAGATGGCCCTTTTGACCGGGGGGAAGTGAGACTTCATTGTAGTGCAGATTTCCTTTGCAAGCTTGCTTGGTTGGCCAAAAAGTGCGTATGCGTTTTTTCCTGAATATATTCAGGAAAAAACGCATACGCCGTTTTTGGCCAAGTGCATCATTGTCGACGTTCTGCCTCTTTTCCTATGCTTTCAATGCAATTCCAGTCTACCTCCTGAAATCGGTTTCCTGCAATTCTGCCCCGCTTTCAAGTCCTCTTGGCAGCCTTACTTCAGTCTATTTTTGGACGATAGCTGTCATTTATAACTCTGCAGGTTTGTGAATTACAGTGCCCCTGAGCTCCTTTCTTCAACTCTCTTTCTTTTGAGCTGGCCGCAACACCGCAGGATGGCTTCAGGCCCTAATCTGGTTCCGGCACGGCACGCTGAGCCTTTGGTTAATTCCTCTTCCTGGTGGGAAATGAGAGTTAAATTTGCCCGTCCAGACACCTCCAGCTAGCCTCTCATTGGTTCTCGCTCTTCCTGTTCATCTTCCGCAGAAATTGCAAACTGGGCCAAACAGGAGGTTAAAGGGACTGACTCTCCAAGTCGGGAGAGTGTTAGTAAAGCGTCTGGAATGTTGCACCCGAGTACCAGGGTACCAAAACTGAGACATATTTGAACACGTCTCCCGATCACATGGTTGATCATACTCTAGGTTCCACATGCATGTTTTAGGTGAAGGAAGAATTCCTTAAACCTGGGTATTTGAAACCCGTGGAATGGGTACCATGCAATATGACTTCAAAGGGTCTTCATTTGCTCACCGAACATCTCCAATCCTATCACTGCTGCGTTTATGCCCCTGTACACATGCTTGATTATCTTTCGGAGACATAGCAATCCATAGGTTTTAAGATACTTACTAGTCAGGTACATTCTTAGGCGTTTAATATGCGGTGTTGAGTCCATTTCGTTGAGCAAGGAGTAGCTCTTGTCTATTCCATATTTGGCTTAAGGAACTTTATCTGTGCTCATTTCAATCTCTGGTTTTATGCAGCACCCCAACTCACCTTTACCCTTAAGCAAGCATAAGTTGGTTTTCTAAATTTGAGACTTTGTTCTGTTTTGGAATGCAGTTCCTGTGTAGCCAAGTTTACATTCCGTGTATTAGTGATATCTTATGATGTTTCTTTTTCTGTGTGACTTATTTCAGTTAGAATCATCGTACCTGAATCCACTCATTATGCTGCTATGGGCCTGATGACATAGATTTCATTGCTGAGTGATACTGCATTGTACGTAAGTACCACAAGTTCTTTATCCATTTTTCACTTTCTGTGATATTGAACTTGTACGGTAAACGAGGTTCTTGTAACCGGAGGCGTCCCAAACTTTGGGGTGGCTGTGTCTTTTTGATTTTAATTTCCCTAAGCTATAGGACCATAAGTGGAAGTGCCCTAGGCTCTGTTGCTTTGTTTTTTAGATGTTTCAAGAAACACCATACACTTCTCCTGAGTGTCTGTTGGCAATTTACATCCCGCCCATCAGCATAACAAGGCTCCCAGTTCTCCATGGCCTGTCCTGCCTTTCTGGATTTTACACTTTTTTCAGATGGCCCTTTTGACCGGGGGGAAGTGAGACTTCATTGTAGTGCAGATTTCCTTTGCAAGCTTGCTTGGTTGGCCAAAAAGGGCGTATGCGTTTTTTCCTGAATATATTCAGGAAAAAACGCATACGCCGTTTTTGGCCAAGTGCATCATTGTGGACGTTCTGCCTCTTTTCCTATGCTTTCAATGCAATTCCAGTCTACCTCCTGAAATCGGTTTCCTGCAATTCTGCCCCGCTTTCAAGTCCTCTTGGCAGCCTTACTTCAGTCTATTTTTGGACGATAGCTGTCATTTATAACTCTGCAGGTTTGTGAATTACAGTGCCCCTGAGCTCCTTTCTTCAACTCGCTTTCTTTTGAGCTGGCCGCAACACCGCAGGATGGCTTCAGGCCCTAATCTGGTTCCGGCACGGCACGCTGAGCCTTTGGTTAATTCCTCTTCCTGGTGGGAAATGAAAGTTAAATTTGCCCGTCCAGACACCTCCAGCTTGCCTCTCATTGGTTCTCGCTCTTCCTGTTCATCTTCCGCAGAAATTGCAAACTGGGCCAAACAGGAGGTTAAAGGGACTGACTCTCCAAGTCGGGAGAGTGTTAGTAAAGCGTCTGGAATGTTGCACCCGAGTACCAGGGTACGAAAACTGAGACATATTTGAACACGTCTCCCGATCACATGGTTGATCATACTCTAGGTTCCACATGCATGTTTTAGCTGAAGGAAGAATTCCTTAAACCTGGGTAGTTGAAACCCGTGGAATGGGTACCATGCAATATGACTTCAAAGGGTCTTCATTTGCTCACCGAACATCTCCAATCCTATCACTGCTGCGTTTATGCCCCTGTACACATGCTTGATTATCTTTCGGAGACATAGCAATCCATAGGTTTTAAGATACTTACTAGTCAGGTACATTCTTAGGCGTTTAATATGCGGTGTTGAGTCCATTTCGTTGAGCAAGGAGTAGCTCTTGTCTATTCCATATTTGGCTTAAGGAACTTTATCTGTGCTCATTTCAATCTCTGGTTTTATGCAGCACCCCAACTCACCTTTACCCTTAAGCAAGCATAAGTTGGTTTTCTAAATTTGAGACCCTGTTCTGTTATTCAGTTCCTGTGTAGCCAAGTTTACATTCTGTGTATTACTGATATCTTATGATGTTTCTTTTTCTGTGTGACTTATTTCAGTTAGAATCATCATACCTGAATCCACTCATTGTGCTGCTAAGGGCCTGATGACACAGATTTCATTGCTGAGTGATATTGCTTTGTAAGTAAATACCACAACTTCTTTATCCATTTTTCACTTTCTGCGATGTTGAACTTGTACTGTAAACGAGGTTCTTGTAAACAGAGCCGTTCCAAACTTTGGGGTGGCTGTGTCTTTTTGATTTTAAATTCCCTAAACTATAGGACCATAAGTGGAAGTGCCGTAGGCTCTGTTGTTTTGTTTTTTAGATGTTTCAGGAAACACCATACACTTCTCCCGAGTTGTTGTTGACAATTTACATCCAGCCCTTCAGCATAACAAGGCTCCCAGTTCTCCATGGCCTGTCCTGCCTTTCTGGATTTTACACTTTTTTCAGATGGCCCTTTTGACCGGGGGGAAGTGAGACTTCATTGTAGTGCTGATTTCCTTTGCAAGCTTGCTTGGTTGGCCAAAAAGGGCGTATGCGTTTTTTCCTGAATATATTCAGGAAAAAACGCATACGCCCTTTTTGGCCAAGTGCATCATTGTGGACGTTCTGCCTCTTTTCCTATGCTTTCAATGCAATTCCAGTCTACCTCCTGAAATCGGTTTCCTGCAATTCTGCCCCGCTTTCAAGTCCTCTTGGCAGCCTTACTTCAGTCTATTTTTGGACGATAGCTGTCATTTATAACTCTGCAGGTTTGTGAATTACAGTGCCCCTGAGCTCCTTTCTTCAACTCGCTTTCTTGTGAGCTGGCCGCAACACCGCAGGATGGCTTCAGGCCCTAATCTGGTTCCGGCACGGCATGCTGAGCCTTTGGTTAATTCCTCTTCCTGGTGGGAAATGAGAGTTAAATTTGCCCGTCCAGACACCTCCAGCTAGTCTCTCATTGGTTCTCGCTATTCCTGTTCATCTTCCGCAGAAATTGCAAACTGGGCCAAACAGGAGGTTAAAGGCGCTGACTCTCCAAGTGGGGAGAGTGTTAGTAAAGCGTCTGGAATGTTGCACCCGAGTACCATGGGAGGAAAACTGAGACATATTTGAACACATCTCCCGTTCACATGGTTGATCATACTTGGGTTCCACATGCATGTTTTAGCTGAAGGATGAATACCTTAAACCTGGAGAGTTAAGACCCGTGTAATGGGTACCATGCAATATGACTTCAAAGGGTCTTCATTTACTCACCGAACCTCTCCAATCCTATCACTGCTGCGTTTATGCCCCTGTACACATGCTTGATTCTCTTTCGGAGACATAGCAATCCATAGGTTTTAAGATACTTACTAGTCAGGTACATTCTTAGGCATTTAATATGCGGTGTTGAGTCCATTTCGCTGAGCAAGGAGTAGCTCTTGTCTATTCCATATTTGACTTTTGAAACTTTATCTGTGCTCATTTCAATCTCTGGTTTTATGCAGCACCCCAACTCACCTTTACCCTTAAGCAAGCATAAGTTGGTTTTCTAAATTTGAGACCCTGTTCTGTTCTGTAATTCAGTTCCTGTGTAGCCAAGTTTCCATTCCGTGTATTACTGATATCTTATGATGTTTCTTTTTCTGTGTGACTTATTTCAGTTAGAATCATCATACCTGAATCCACTCATTGTGCTGCTAAGGGCCTGATGACACCGATTTCATTGCTGAGTGATATTGCTTTGTAAGTAAATAACACAACTTCTTTATCCATTTTTCACTTTCTGCGATGTTGAACTTGTACGGTAAACGAGGTTCTTGTAAACGGAGGCGTCCCAAACTTTGGGGTGGCTGTGTCTTTTTGATTTTAATTTCCCTAAGCTATAGGACCATAAGTGGAAGTGCCCTAGGCTCTGTTGCTTTGTTTTTTAGATGTTTCAGGAAACACCATACACTTCTCCTGAGTGTCTGTTGGCAATTTACATCCCGCCCATCAGCATAACAAGGCTGCCAGTTCTCCATGGCCTGTCCTGCCTTTCTGGATTTTACACTTTTTTCAGATGGCCCTTTTGACCGGGGGGAAGTGAGACTTCATTGTAGTGCAGATTTCCTTTGCAAGTTGCTTGGTTGGCCAAAAAGGGCGTATGCGTTTTTTCCTGAATATATTCAGGAAAAAACACATACGCCCTTTTTGGCCAAGTGCATCATTGTGGACGTTCTGCCTCTTTTCCTATGCTTTCAATGCAATTCCAGTCTACCTCCTGAAATCGGTTTCCTGCAATTCTGCCGCGCTTTCAAGTCCTCTTGGCAGCCTTACTTCAGTCTATTTTTGGAAGATAGCTGTCATTTATAACTCTGCAGGTTTGTGAATTACAGTGCCCCTGAGCTCCTTTCTTCAACTCGCTGTCTTGTGACCTGGCCGCAACACCGCAGGATGTCTTCAGGCCCTAATCTGGTTCTGGCATGGCACGCTGAGCCTTTGGTTAATTCCTCTTCCTGGTGGGAAATGAGAGTTAAATTTGCCCATCCAGACACCTCCAGCTAGTCTCTCATTGGTTCTCGCTATTCCTGTTCCTCTTCCACAGAAATTGCAAACTGGGCCAAACAGGAGGTTAAAGGGACTGACTCTCCAAGTGGGGAGAGTGTTAGTAAAGCGTCTGGAATGTTGCACCCGAGTACCAGGGTACGAAAACTGAGACATATTTGAACACGTCTCCCGATGACATGGTTGATCATACTCTGAGTTCCACATGCATGTTTTAGCTGAAGGAAGAATACCTTAAAACTGGGTAGTTGAAACCCGTGGAATGGGTACCATGCAATATGACTTCAAAGGGTCTTCATTTGCTCACCGAACCTCTCCAATCCTATCACTGCTGCGTTTATGCCCCTGTACACATGCTTGATTCTCTTTCGGAGACATAGCAATCCATAGGTTTTAAGATACTTACTAGTCAGGTACATTCTTAGGCGTTTAATATGCGGTGTTGAGTCCATTTCGTTGAGCAAGGAGTAGCTCTTGTCTATTCCATATTTGGCTTAAGGAACTTTATCTGTGCTCATTTCAATCTCTGGTTTTATGCAGCACCCCAACTCACCTTTACCCTTAAGCAAGCATAAGTTGGTTTTCTAAATTTGAGACCCTGTTCTGTTCTGTAATTCAGTTCCTGTGTAGCCAAGTTTACATTCCGTGTATTACTGATATCTTATGATGTTTCTTTTTCTGTGTGACTTATTTCAGTTAGAATCATCATACCTGAATCCACTCATTGTGCTGCTAAGGGCCTGATGACACAGATTTCATTGCTGAGTGATATTGCTTTGTTAGTAAATACCACAACTTCTTTATCCATTTTTCACTTTCTGCGATGTTGAACTTGTACTGTAAACGAGATTCTTGTAAACAGAGCCGTTTCAAACTTTGGGGTGGCTGTGTCTTTTTGATTTTAATTTCCCTAAGCTATAGGACCATAAGTGGAAGTGCCCTAGGTTCTGTTGCTTTGTTTTTTAGATGTTTCAGGAAACACCATACACTTCTCCCGAGTGGTTGTTGGCAATATACATCCCGCCCATCAGCATAACAAGGCTCCCAGTTCTCCATGGCCTGTCCTGCCTTTCTGGATTTTACACTTTTTTCAGATGGCCCTTTTGACCGGGGGGAAGTGAGACTTCATTGTAGTGCAGATTTCCTTTGCAAGCTTGCTTGGTTGGCCAAAAAGGGCGTATGCGTTTTTTCCTGAATATATTCAGGAAAAAACGCATACGCCCTTTTTGGCCAAGTGCATCATTGTGGACGTTCTGCCTCTTTTCCTATGCTTTCAATGCAATTCCAGTCTACCTCCTGAAATCGGTTTCCTGCAATTCTGCCCCGCTTTCAAGTCCTCTTGGCAGCCTTACTTCAGTCTATTTTTGGACGATAGCTGTCATTTATAACTCTGCAGGTTTGTGAATTACAGTGCCCCTGAGCTCCTTTCTTCAACTGGCTTTCTTGTGACCTGGCCACAACACCGCAGGATGTCTTCAGGCCCTAATCATGTTCCGGCACGGCACGCTGAGCCTTTGGTTATTTCCTCTTCCTGGTGGGAAATGAGAGTTAAATTTGCCTGTCCAGACACCTCCAGCTAGTCTCTCATTGGTTCTCGCTATTCCTGTTCATCTTCCGCAGAAATTGCAAACTGGGCCAAACAGGAGGTTAAAGGCGCTGACTCTCCAAGTGGGGAGAGTGTTAGTAAAGCGTCTGGAATGTTGCACCCGAGTACCAGGGGAGGAAAACTGAGACATATTTGAACACGTCTCCCGTTCACATGGTTGATCATACTTGGGTTCCACATGCATGTTTTAGCTGAAGGAAGAATACCTTAAACCTGGAGAGTTAAGACCCGTGTAATGGGTACCATGCAATATGACTTCAAAGGGTCTTCATTTGCTCACCGAACCTCTCCAATCCTATCACTGCTGCGTTTATGCCCCTGTACACATGCTTGATTCTCTTTCGGAGACATAGCAATCCATAGGTTTTAAGATACTTACTAGTCAGGTACATTCTTAGGCGTTTAATATGCGGTGTTGAGTCCATTTCGTTGAGCAAGGAGTAGCTCTTGTCTATTCCATATTTGACTTAAGGAACTTTATCTGTGCTCACTTCAATCTCTGGTTTTATGCAGGACCCCAACTCACCTTTACCCTTAAGCAAGCATAAGTTGGTTTTCTAAATTTGAGACCCTGTTCTGTTCTGTAATTCAGTTCCTGTGTAGCCAAGTTTACATTCCGTGTATTACTGATATCTTATGATGTTTCTTTTCCTGTGTGACTTATTTCAGTTAGAATCATCATACCTGAATCCACTCATTGTGCTGCTAAGGGCCTGATGACACAGATTTCATTGCTGAGTGATATTGCTTTGTAAGTAAATACCACAACTTCTTTATCCATTTTTCACTTTCTGCGATGTTGAACTTGTACTGTAAACGAGGTTCTTGTAAACAGAGGCGTCCCAAACTTTGGGGTGGCTGTGTCTTTTTGATTTTAATTTCCCTAAGCTACAGGACCATAAGTGGAAGTGCCCTAGGCTCTGTTGCTTTGTTTTTTAGATGTTTCAGGAAACACCATACACTTCTCCCGAGTGGTTGTTGGCAATTTACATCCCGCCCATCAGCATAACAAGGCTGCCAGTTCTCCATGGCCTGTCCTGCCTTTCTGGATTTTACACTTTTTTCAGATGGCCCTTTTGACCGGGGGGAAGTGAGACTTCATTGTAGTGCAGATTTCCTTTGCAAGCTTGCTTGGTTGGCCAAAAAGGGCGTATGCGTTTTTTCCTGAATATATTCAGGAAAAAACGCATACGCCCTTTTTGGCCAAGTGCATCATTGTGGACGTTCTGCCTCTTTTCCTATGCTTTCAATGCAATTCCAGTCTACCTCCTGAAATCGGTTTCCTGCAATTCTGCCCCGCTTTCAAGTCCTCTTGGCAGCCTTACTTCAGTCTATTTTTGGACGATAGCTGTCATTTATAACTCTGCAGATTTGTGAATTACAGTGCCCCTGAGCTCCTTTCTTCAACTCGCTTTCTTTTGAGCAGGTCGCAACACCGCAGGATGGCTTCAGGCCCTAATCTGGTTCCGGCACGGCACACTGAGCCTTTGGTTATTTCCTCTTCCCGGTGGGAAATGAGAGTTAAATTTGCCCGTCCAGACACCTCCAGCTAGCCTCTCATTGGTTCTCGCTATTCCTGTTCATCTTCCGCAGAAATTGCAAACTGGGCCAAACAGGAGGTTAAAGGCGCTGACTCACCAAGTGGGGAGAGTGTTAGTAAAGCGTCTGGAATGTTGCACCCGAGTACCAGGGGAGGAAAACTGAGACATATTTGAACACGTCTCCCGATCACATGGTTGATCATACTCTGGGTTCCACATGCATGTTTTAGCTGAAGGAAGAATACCTAAAACCTGGGTAGTTGAAACCCGTGGAATGGGTACCATGCAATATGACTTCAAAGCGTCTTCATTTGCACACCGAACCTCTCCAATCCTATCACTGCTGCGTTTATGCCCCTGTACACATGCTTGATTCCCTTTCGGAGACATAGCAATCTATAGGTTTTAAGATACTTACTAGTCAGGTACATTCTTAGGCGTTTAATATGCGGTGTTGAGTCCATTTCGTTGAGCAAGGAGTAGCTCTTGTCTATTCCATATTTGGCTTAAGGAACTTTATCTGTGCTCATTTCAATCTCTGGTTTTATGCAGCACCCCAACTCACCTTTACCCTTAAGCAAGCATAAGTTGGTTTTCTAAATTTGAGACCCTGTTCTGTTCTGTAATTCAGTTCCTGTGTAGCCAAGTTTCCATTCCGTGTATTACTGATATCTTATGATGTTTCTTTTTCTGTGTGACTTATTTCAGTTAGAATCATCATACCTGAATCCACTCATTGTGCTGCTAAGGGCCTGATGACACAGATTTCATTGCTGAGTGATATTGCTTTGTAAGTAAATACCACAACTTCTTTATCCATTTTTCACTTTCTGCGATGTTGAACTTGTACTGTAAACGAGGTTCTTGTAAAGAGAGCCGTTCCAAACTTTGGGGCGGCTGTGTCTTTTTGATTTTAAATTCCCTAAGCTATAGGAACATAAGTGGCAGTGCCCTAGGCTCTGTTGCTTTGATTTTTAGATGTTTCAGGAAACACCATACACTTCTCCGGAGTGGTTGTTGGCAATTTACATCCCGCCCATCAGCATAACAAGGCTCCCAGTTCTCCATGGCCTGTCCTGCCTTTCTGGATTTTACACTTTTTTCAGATGGCCCTTTTGACCGGGGGGAAGTGAGACTTCATTGTAGTGCAGATTTCCTTTGCAAGCTTGCTTGGTTGGCCAAAAAGGGCGTATGCGTTTTTTCCTGAATATATTCAGGAAAAAACGCATACGCCCTTTTTGGCCAAGTGCATCATTGTGGACGTTCTGCCTCTTTTCCTATGCTTTCAATGCAATTCCAGTCTACCTCCTGAAATCGGTTTCCTGCAATTCTGCCCCGCTTTCAAGTCCTCTTGGCAGCCTTACTTCAGTCTATTTTTGGACGATAGCTGTCATTTATAACTCTGCAGGTTTGTGAATTACAGTGCCCCTGAGCTCCTTTCTTCAACTCGCTTTCTTTTGAGCTGGCCGCAACACCGCAGGATGGCTTCAGGCCCTAATCTGGTTCCGGCACGGCACACTGAGCCTTTGGTTATTTCCTCTTCCTGGTGGGAAATGAGAGTTAAATTTGCCCGTCCAGACACCTCCAGCTAGCCTCTCATTGGTTCTCGCTATTCCTGTTCATCTGCCGCAGAAATTGCAAACTGGGCCAAACAGGAGGTTAAAGGCGCTGAGTCTCCAAGTCGGGAGAGTGTTAGTAAAGCGTCTGGAATGTTGCACCCGAGTACCAGGGGAGGAAAACTGAGACATATTTGAACACGTCTCCCGTTCACATGGTTGATCATACTTGGGTTCCACATGCATGTTTTAGCTGAAGGAAGAATACCTTAAACCTGGAGAGTTAAGACCCGTGTAATGGGTACCATGCAATATGACTTCAAAGGGTTTTCATTTGCTCACCGAACCTCTCCAATCCTATCACTGCTGCGTTTATGCCCCTGTACACATGCTTGATTCTCTTTTGGAGACATAGCAATCCATAGGTTTTACGATACTTACTAGTCAGGTACATTGTTAGGCGTTTAATATGCGGTGTTGAGTCCAATTCGTTGAGTAAGGAGTAGCTCTTGTTTATTCCATATTTGACTTAAGGAACTTTATCTGTGCTCATTTCAATCTCTGGTTTTATGCAGCACCCCAACTCACCTTTACCCTTAAGCAAGCATAAGTTGGTTTTCTAAATTTGAGACCCTGTTCTGTTCTGTAATTCAGTTCCTGTGTAGCCAAGTTTACATTCCGTGTATTACTGATATCTTATGATGTTTCTTTTTCTGTGTGACTTATTTCAGTTAGAATCATCATACCTGAATTCACTCATTGTGCTGCTAAGGGCCTGATGACACAGATTTCATTGCTGAGTGATATTGCTTTGTAAGTAAATACCACAACTTCTTTATCCATTTTTCACTTTCTGCGATGTTGAACTTGTACTGTAAACGAGGTTCTTGTAAACAGAGCCGTTCCAAACATTGGGGTGGCTGTGTCTTTTTGATTTTAATTTCCCTAAGCTATAGGACCATAAGTGGAAGTGCCCTAGGTTCTGTTGCTTTGTTTTTTAGATGTTTCAGGAAACACCATACACTTCTCCCGAGTGGTTGTTGGCAATTTACATCCCGCCCATCAGCATAACAAGGCTCCCAGTTCTCCATGGCCTGTCCTGCCTTTCTGGATTTTACACTTTTTTCAGATGGCCCTTTTGACCGGGGGGAAGTGAGACTTCATTGTAGTGCAGATTTCCTTTGCAAGCTTGCTTGGTTGGCCAAAAAGTGCGTATGCGTTTTTTCCTGAATATATTCAGGAAAAAACGCATATGCCCTTTTTGGCCAAGTGCATCATTGTGGACGTTCTGCCTCTTTTCCTATGCTTTCAATGCAATTCCAGTCTACCTCCTGAAATCGGTTTCCTGCAATTCTGCCCCACTTTCAAGTCCTCTTGGCAGCCTTACTTCAGTATATTTTTGGACGATAGCTGTCATTTATAACTCTGCAGGTTTGTGAATTACAGTGACCCTGAGCTCCTTTCTTCAACTCGCTTTCTTGTGAGCTGGCCGAAACACCACAGGATGGCTTCAGGCCCTAATCTGGTTCCGGCACGGCACGCTGAGCCTTTGGTTAATTCCTCTTCCTGGTGGGAAATGAGAGTTAAATTTGCCCGTCCAGACACCTCCAGCTAGCCTCTCATTGGTTCTCGCTATTCCTGTTCATCTTCCGCAGAAATTGCAAACTGGGCCAAACAGGAGGTTAAAGGGACTGACTCTCCAAGTGGGGAGAGTGTTAATAAAGCGTCTGGAATGTTGCACCCGAGTACCAGGGTACGAAAACTGAGACATATTTGAACACGTCTCCCGATCACATGGTTGATCATACTCTAGGTTCCACATGTATGTTTTAGCTGAAGGAAGAATACCTTAAACCTGGGTAGTTGAAACCCGTGGAATGGGTACCATGCAGTATGACTTCAAAGGGTCTTCATTTGCTCACCGAACCTCTCCAATCCTATCACTGCTGTGTTTATGCCCCTGTACACATGCTTGATTCTCTTTCGGAGACATAGCAATCCATAGGTTTTAAGATACTTACTAGTCAGGTACATTCTTAGGCGTTTAATATGCGGTGTTGAGTCCATTTCGTTGAGCAAGGAGTAGCTCTTGTCTATTCCATATTTGGCTTAAGGAACTTTATCTGTGCTCATTTCAATCTCTGGTTTTATGCAGCACCCCAACTCACCTTTCCCCTTAAGCAAGCATAAGTTGGTTTTCTAAATTTGAGACCCTGTTCTGTTCTGTAATTCAGTTCCTGTGTAGCCAAGTTTCCATTCCGTGTATTACTGATATCTTATGATGTTTCATTTTCTGTGTGATTTATTTCAGATAGAATCATCATACCTGAATCCACTCATTGTGCTGCTAAGGGCCTGATGACATAGATTTCATTGCTGAGTGATATTGCTTTGTAAGTGAATACCACAACTTCTTTATCCATTTTTCACTTTCGGCGATGTTGAACTTGTACTGTAAACGAGGTTCTTGTAAACAGAGCCGTTCCAAACTTTGGGGTGGCTGTGCCTTTTTGATTTTAATTTCCCTAAGCTATAGGACCATAAGTGGAAGTGCCCTAGGCTCTGTTGCTTTGTTTTTTAGATGTTTCAGGAAACACCATACACTTCTCCCAAGTGTCTGTTGGCAATGTACATCCCACCCATCAGCATAACAAGGCTCCCAGTTCTCAATGGCCTGTTGCCTTTCTGGATTTTACACTTTTTTCAGATGGCCCTTTTGACCGGGGGGAAGTGAGACTTCATTGTAGTGCAGTTTTCCTTTGCAAGCTTGCTTGGTTGGCCAAAAAGGGCGTATGCGTTTTTTCCTGAATATATTCAGGAAAAAACGCATACGCCCTTTTTGGCCAAGTGCATCATTGTGGACGTTCTGCCTCTTTTCCTATGCTTTCAATGCAATTCCAGTCTACCTCCTGAAATCGGTTTCCTGCAATTCTGCCCCGCTTTCAAGTCCTCTTGGCAGCCTTACTTCAGTCTATTTTTGGACGATAGCTGTCATTTATAACTCTGCAGGTTTGTGAATTACAATGCCCCTGAGCTCCTTTCTTCAACTCGCTTTCTTGTGAGCAGGTCGCAACACCGCAGGATGGCTTCAGGCCCTAATCTGGTTCCGGCACGGCACGCTGAGCCTTTGGTTATTTCCTCTTCCTGGTTGGAAATGAGAGTTAAATTTGCCCGTCCAGACACCTCCAGCTAGCCTCTCATTGGTTCTCGCTATTCCTGTTCATCTTCCGCAGAAATTGCAAACTGGGCCAAACAGGAGGTTAAAGGCGCTGACTCTCCAAGTGGGGAGAGTGTTAGTAAAGCGTCTGGAATGTTGCACCCGAGTACCAGGGGAGGAAAACTGAGACATATTTGAACACGTCTCCCGTTCACATGGTTGATCATACTTGGGTTCCACATGCATGTTTTAGCTGAAGGAAGAATACCTTAAACCTGGAGAGTTAAGACCCGTGGAATGGGTACCATGCAATATGACTTCAAAGGGTCTTCATTTGCTCACCAAACCTCTCCAATCCTATCACTGCTGCGTTTATGCCCCTGTACACATGCTTGATTCTCTTTCGGAGACATAGCAATCCATAGGTTTTAAGATACTTACTAGTCAGGTACATTCTTAGGCGTTTAATATGCGGTGTTGAGTCCATTTCGTTGAGCAAGGAGTAGCTCTTGTCTATTCCATATTTGACTTAAGGAACTTTATCTGTGCTCATTTCAATCTCTGGTTTATGCAGCACCCCAACTCACCTTTACCCTTAAGCAAGCATAAGTTGGTTTTCTAAATTTGAGACCCTGTTCTGTTCTGTAATTCAGTTCCTGTGTAGCCAAGTTCACATTCCGTGTATTACTGATATCTTATGATGTTTCTTTTTCTGTGTGACTTATTTCAGTTAGAATCATCATACCTGAATCCACTCATTGTGCTGCTAAGGGCCTTGTGACACAGATTTCATTGCTGAGTGATATTGCTTTGTAAGTAAATACCACAACTTCTTTATCCATTTTTCACTTTCTGCGATGTTGAACTTGTACTGTAAACGAGGTTCTTGTAAACAGAGCCGTTCCAAACTTTGGGGTGGCTGTGCCTTTTTGATTTTAATTTCCCTAAGCTATAGGACCATAAGTGGAAGTGCCCTAGGCTCTGTTGCTTTGTTTTTTAGATGTTTCAGGAAACACCATACACTTCTCCCAAGTGTCTGTTGGCAATGTACATCCCACCCATCAGCATAACAAGGCTCCCAGTTCTCAATGGCCTGTTGCCTTTCTGGATTTTACACTTTTTTCAGATGGCCCTTTTGACCGGGGGGAAGTGAGACTTCATTGTAGTGCAGTTTTCCTTTGCAAGCTTGCTTGGTTGGCCAAAAAGGGCGTATGCGTTTTTTCCTGAATATATTCAGGAAAAAACGCATACGCCCTTTTTGGCCAAGTGCATCATTGTGGACGTTCTGCCTCTTTTCCTATGCTTTCAATGCAATTCCAGTCTACCTCCTGAAATCGGTTTCCTGCAATTCTGCCCCGCTTTCAAGTCCTCTTGGCAGCCTTACTTCAGTCTATTTTTGGACGATAGCTGTCATTTATAACTCTGCAGGTTTGTGAATTACAATGCCCCTGAGCTCCTTTCTTCAACTCGCTTTCTTGTGAGCAGGTCGCAACACCGCAGGATGGCTTCAGGCCCTAATCTGGTTCCGGCACGGCACGCTGAGCCTTTGGTTATTTCCTCTTCCTGGTTGGAAATGAGAGTTAAATTTGCCCGTCCAGACACCTCCAGCTAGCCTCTCATTGGTTCTCGCTATTCCTGTTCATCTTCCGCAGAAATTGCAAACTGGGCCAAACAGGAGGTTAAAGGCGCTGACTCTCCAAGTGGGGAGAGTGTTAGTAAAGCGTCTGGAATGTTGCACCCGAGTACCAGGGGAGGAAAACTGAGACATATTTGAACACGTCTCCCGTTCACATGGTTGATCATACTTGGGTTCCACATGCATGTTTTAGCTGAAGGAAGAATACCTTAAACCTGGAGAGTTAAGACCCGTGGAATGGGTACCATGCAATATGACTTCAAAGGGTCTTCATTTGCTCACCAAACCTCTCCAATCCTATCACTGCTGCGTTTATGCCCCTGTACACATGCTTGATTCTCTTTCGGAGACATAGCAATCCATAGGTTTTAAGATACTTACTAGTCAGGTACATTCTTAGGCGTTTAATATGCGGTGTTGAGTCCATTTCGTTGAGCAAGGAGTAGCTCTTGTCTATTCCATATTTGACTTAAGGAACTTTATCTGTGCTCATTTCAATCTCTGGTTTATGCAGCACCCCAACTCACCTTTACCCTTAAGCAAGCATAAGTTGGTTTTCTAAATTTGAGACCCTGTTCTGTTCTGTAATTCAGTTCCTGTGTAGCCAAGTTCACATTCCGTGTATTACTGATATCTTATGATGTTTCTTTTTCTGTGTGACTTATTTCAGTTAGAATCATCATACCTGAATCCACTCATTGTGCTGCTAAGGGCCTTGTGACACAGATTTCATTGCTGAGTGATATTGCTTTGTAAGTAAATACCACAACTTCTTTATCCATTTTTCACTTTCTGCGATGTTGAACTTGTACTGTAAACGAGGTTCTTGTAAACAGAGCCGTTCCAAACTTTGGGGTGGCTGTGTCTTTTTGATTTTAATTTCCCTAAGCTATAGGACCATAAGTGGAAGTGCCCTAGGCTCTGTTGCTTTGTTTTTTAGATATTTCAGGAAACACCATACACTTCTCCCAAGTGGTTGTTGGCAATTTACATCCCGCCCATCAGCATAACAAGGCTCCTAGTTCTCCATGGCCTGTCCTGCCTTTCTGGATTTTACACTTTTTTCAGATGGCCCTTTTGACCGGGGGGAAGTGAGACTTCATTGTAGTGCAGATTTCCTTTGCAAGCTTGCTTGGTTGTCCAAAAAGGGCGTATGCGTTTTTTCCTGAATATATTCAGGAAAAAACGCATACGCCCTTTTTGGCCAAGTGCATCATTGTGGACGTTCTGCCTCTTTTCCTATGCTTTCAATGCAATTCCAGTCTACCTCCTGAAATCGGTTTCCTGCAATTCTGCCCCGCTTTCAAGTCCTCTTGGCAGCCTTACTTCAGTCTATTTTTGGACGATAGCTGTCATTTATAACTCTGCAGGTTTGTGAATTACAGTGCCCCTGAGCTCCTTTCTTCAACTCGCTTTCTTGTGAGCTGGCCGCAACACCGCAAGATGGCTTCAGGCCCTAATCTGGTTTCGGTATGGCACGCTGAGCCTTTGGTTATTTCCTCTTCCTGGTGGGAAATGAGAGTTAAATTTGCCCGTCCAGACACCTCCAGCTAGCCTCTCATTGTTTCTCACTATTCCTGTTCATCTTCCGCAGAAATTGCAAACTGGGCCAAACAGGAGGTTAAAGGCGCTGACTCTCCAAGTGGGGAGAGTGTTAGTAAACCGTCTGGAATGTTGCACCCGAGTACCAGGGGAGGAAAACTGAGACATATTTGAACACGTCTCCCGATCACATGGTTGATCATACTCTAGGTTCCACATGCATGTTTTAGCTGAAGGAAGAATACCTTAAACCTGGGTAGTTGAAACCCGTGGAATGGGTACCATGCAGTATGACTTCAAAGGGTCTTCATTTGCTCACCGAACCTCTCCAATCCTATCACTGCTGTGTTTATGCCCCTGTACACATGCTTGATTCTCTTTCGGAGACATAGCAATCCATAGGTTTTAAGATACTTACTAGTCAGGTACATTCTTAGGCGTTTAATATGCGGTGTTGAGTCCATTTCGTTGAGCAAGGAGTAGCTCTTGTCTATTCCATATTTGGCTTAAGGAACTTTATCTGTGCTCATTTCAATCTCTGGTTTTATGCAGCACCCCAACTCACCTTTCCCCTTAAGCAAGCATAAGTTGGTTTTCTAAATTTGAGACCCTGTTCTGTTCTGTAATTCAGTTCCTGTGTAGCCAAGTTTACATTCCGTGTATTACTGATATGATGTTTCTTTTTCTGTGTGACTTATTTCAGTTAGAATCATCATACCTGAATCCACTCATTGTGCTGCTAAGGGCCTGATGACATAGATTTCATTGCTGAGTGATATTGCTTTGTAAGTGAATACCACAACTTCTTTATCCATTTTTCACTTTCTGCGATGTTGAACTTGTACTGTAAACGAGGTTCTTGTAAACAGAGCTGTTCCAAACTTTGGGGTGGCTGTGGCTTTTTGGTTTTAATTTCCCTAAGCTATAGGACCATAAGTGGAAGTGCCCTAGGCTCTGTTGCTTTGTTTTTTAGATGTTTCAGGAAACACCATACACTTCTCCCAAGTGTCTGTTGGCAATTTACATCCCGCCCATCAGCATAACAAGGCTGCCAGTTCTCCATGGCCTGTCCTGCCTTTCTGGATTTTACACTTTTTTCAGATGGCCCTTTTGACCGGGGGGAAGTGAGACTTCATTGTAGTGCAGATTTCCTTTGCAAGCTTGCTTGGTTGGCCAAAAAGGGCGTATGCGTTTTTTCCTGAATATATTCAGGAAAAAACGCATACGCCCTTTTTGGCCAAGTGCATCATTGTGGACGTTCTGCCTCTTTTCCTATGCTTTCAATGCAATTCCAGTCTACCTCCTGAAATCGGTTTCCTGCAATTCTGCCCCGCTTTCAAGTCCTCTTGGCAGCCTTACTTCAGTCTATTTTTGGACGATAGCTGTCATTTATAACTCTGCAGGTTTGTGAATTACAGTGCCCCTGAGCTCCTTTCTTCAACTCGCTTTCTTTTGAGCAGGTCGCAACACCGCAGGATGGCTTCAGGCCCTAATCTGGTTCCGGCACAGCACGCTGAGCCTTTGGTTATTTCGTCTTCCTGGTTGGAAATGAGAGTTAAATTTGCCCGTCCAGACACCTCCAGCTAGCCTCTCATTGGTTCTCGCTATTCCTGTTCATCTTCCGCAGAAATTGCAAACTGGGCCAAACAGGAGGTTAAAGGCGCTGACTCTCCAAGTGGGGAGAGTGTTAGTAAAGCGTCTGGAATGTTGCACCCAAGTACCAGGGGAGGAAAACTGAGACATACTTGAACACGTCTCCCGTTCACATGGTTGATCATACTTGGGTTCCACATGCATGTTTTAGCTGAAGGAAGAATACCTTAAACCTGGAGAGTTAAGACCCGTGGAATGGGTACCATGCAATATGACTTCAAAGGGTCTTCATTTGCTCACCGAACCTCTCCAATCCTATCACTGCTGCGTTTATGCCCCTGTACACATGCTTGATTCTCTTTCGGAGACATAGTAATCCATAGGTTTTAAGATACTTACTAGTCAGGTACATTCTTAGGCGTTTAATATGCGGTGTTGAGTCCATTTCGTTGAGCAAGGAGTAGCTCTTGTCTATTCCATATTTGACTTAAGGAACTTTATCTGTGCTCATTTCAATCTCTGGTTTATGCAGCACCCCAACTCACCTTTACCCTTAAGCAAGCATAAGTTGGTTTTCTAAATTTGAGACCCTGTTCTGTTCTGTAATTCAGTTCCTGTGTAGCCAAGTTTACATTCCGTGTATTACTGATATCTTATGATGTTTCTTTTTCTGTGTGACTTATTTCAGTTAGAATCATCATACCTGAATCCACTCATTGTGCTGCTAAGGGCCTTGTGACACAGATTTCATTGCTGAGTGATATTGCTTTGTAAGTAAATACCACAACTTCTTTATCCATTTTTCACTTTCTGCGATGTTGAACTTGTACTGTAAACGAGGTTCTTGTAAACAGAGCCGTTCCAAACTTTGGGGTGGCTGTGTCTTTTTGATTTTAATTTCCCTAAGCTATAGGACCATAAGTGGAAGTGCCCTAGGCTCTGTTGCTTTGTTTTTTAGATATTTCAGGAAACACCATACACTTCTCCCAAGTGGTTGTTGGCAATTTACATCCCGCCCATCAGCATAACAAGGCTCCTAGTTCTCCATGGCCTGTCCTGCCTTTCTGGATTTTACACTTTTTTCAGATGGCCCTTTTGACCGGGGGGAAGTGAGACTTCATTGTAGTGCAGATTTCCTTTGCAAGCTTGCTTGGTTGGCCAAAAAGGGCGTATGCGTTTTTTCCTGAATATATTCAGGAAAAAACGCATACGCACTTTTTGGCCAAGTGCATCATTGTGGACGTTCTGCCTCTTTTCCTATGCTTTCAATGCAATTCCAGTCTACCTCCTGAAATCGGTTTCCTGCAATTCTGCCCCGCTTTCAAGTCCTCTTGGCAGCCTTACTTCAGTCTATTTTTGGACGATAGCTGTCATTTATAACTCTGCAGGTTTGTGAATTACAGTGCCCCTGAGCTCCTTTCTTCAACTCGCTTTCTTTTGAGCAGGTCGCAACACCGCAGGATGGCTTCAGGCCCTAATCTGGTTCCGGTACGGCACGCTGAGCCTTTGGTTATTTCCTCTTCCTGGTGGGAAATGAGAGTTAAATTTGCCCGTCCAGACACCTCCAGCTAGCCTCTCATTGTTTCTCACTATTCCTGTTCATCTTCCGCAGAAATTGCAAACTGGGCCAAACAGGAGGTTAAAGGCGCTGACTCTCCAAGTGGGGAGAGTGTTAGTAAAGCGTCTGGAATGTTGCACCCGAGTACCAGGGGAGGAAAACTGGGACATATTTGAACACGTCTCCCGATCACATGGTTGATCATACTCTAGGTTCCACATGCATGTTTTAGCTGAAGGAAGAATACCTTAAACCTGGGTAGTTGAAACCCGTGGAATGGGTACCATGCAGTATGACTTCAAAGGGTCTTCATTTGCTCACCGAACCTCTCCAATCCTATCACTGCTGTGTTTATGCCCCTGTACACATGCTTGATTCTCTTTCGGAGACATAGCAATCCATAGGTTTTAAGATACTTACTAGTCAGGTACATTCTTAGGCGTTTAATATGCGGTGTTGAGTCCATTTCGTTGAGCAAGGAGTAGCTCTTGTCTATTCCATATTTGGCTTAAGGAACTTTATCTGTGCTCATTTCAATCTCTGGTTTTATGCAGCACCCCAACTCACCTTTCCCCTTAAGCAAGCATAAGTTGGTTTTCTAAATTTGAGACCCTGTTCTGTTCTGTAATTCAGTTCCTGTGTAGCCAAGTTTCCATTCCGTGTATTACTGATATCTTATGATGTTTCATTTTCTGTGTGATTTATTTCAGATAGAATCATCATACCTGAATCCACTCATTGTGCTGCTAAGGGCCTGATGACATAGATTTCATTGCTGAGTGATATTGCTTTGTAAGTGAATACCACAACTTCTTTATCCATTTTTCACTTTCGGCGATGTTGAACTTGTACTGTAAACGAGGTTCTTGTAAACAGAGCCGTTCCAAACTTTGGGGTGGCTGTGCCTTTTTGATTTTAATTTCCCTAAGCTATAGGACCATAAGTGGAAGTGCCCTAGGCTCTGTTGCTTTGTTTTTTAGATGTTTCAGGAAACACCATACACTTCTCCCAAGTGTCTGTTGGCAATGTACATCCCACCCATCAGCATAACAAGGCTCCCAGTTCTCAATGGCCTGTTGCCTTTCTGGATTTTACACTTTTTTCAGATGGCCCTTTTGACCGGGGGGAAGTGAGACTTCATTGTAGTGCAGTTTTCCTTTGCAAGCTTGCTTGGTTGGCCAAAAAGGGCGTATGCGTTTTTTCCTGAATATATTCAGGAAAAAACGCATACGCCCTTTTTGGCCAAGTGCATCATTGTGGACGTTCTGCCTCTTTTCCTATGCTTTCAATGCAATTCCAGTCTACCTCCTGAAATCGGTTTCCTGCAATTCTGCCCCGCTTTCAAGTCCTCTTGGCAGCCTTACTTCAGTCTATTTTTGGACGATAGCTGTCATTTATAACTCTGCAGGTTTGTGAATTACAATGCCCCTGAGCTCCTTTCTTCAACTCGCTTTCTTGTGAGCAGGTCGCAACACCGCAGGATGGCTTCAGGCCCTAATCTGGTTCCGGCACGGCACGCTGAGCCTTTGGTTATTTCCTCTTCCTGGTTGGAAATGAGAGTTAAATTTGCCCGTCCAGACACCTCCAGCTAGCCTCTCATTGGTTCTCGCTATTCCTGTTCATCTTCCGCAGAAATTGCAAACTGGGCCAAACAGGAGGTTAAAGGCGCTGACTCTCCAAGTGGGGAGAGTGTTAGTAAAGCGTCTGGAATGTTGCACCCGAGTACCAGGGGAGGAAAACTGAGACATATTTGAACACGTCTCCCGTTCACATGGTTGATCATACTTGGGTTCCACATGCATGTTTTAGCTGAAGGAAGAATACCTTAAACCTGGAGAGTTAAGACCCGTGGAATGGGTACCATGCAATATGACTTCAAAGGGTCTTCATTTGCTCACCAAACCTCTCCAATCCTATCACTGCTGCGTTTATGCCCCTGTACACATGCTTGATTCTCTTTCGGAGACATAGCAATCCATAGGTTTTAAGATACTTACTAGTCAGGTACATTCTTAGGCGTTTAATATGCGGTGTTGAGTCCATTTCGTTGAGCAAGGAGTAGCTCTTGTCTATTCCATATTTGACTTAAGGAACTTTATCTGTGCTCATTTCAATCTCTGGTTTATGCAGCACCCCAACTCACCTTTACCCTTAAGCAAGCATAAGTTGGTTTTCTAAATTTGAGACCCTGTTCTGTTCTGTAATTCAGTTCCTGTGTAGCCAAGTTCACATTCCGTGTATTACTGATATCTTATGATGTTTCTTTTTCTGTGTGACTTATTTCAGTTAGAATCATCATACCTGAATCCACTCATTGTGCTGCTAAGGGCCTTGTGACACAGATTTCATTGCTGAGTGATATTGCTTTGTAAGTAAATACCACAACTTCTTTATCCATTTTTCACTTTCTGCGATGTTGAACTTGTACTGTAAACGAGGTTCTTGTAAACAGAGCCGTTCCAAACTTTGGGGTGGCTGTGCCTTTTTGATTTTAATTTCCCTAAGCTATAGGACCATAAGTGGAAGTGCCCTAGGCTCTGTTGCTTTGTTTTTTAGATGTTTCAGGAAACACCATACACTTCTCCCAAGTGTCTGTTGGCAATGTACATCCCACCCATCAGCATAACAAGGCTCCCAGTTCTCAATGGCCTGTTGCCTTTCTGGATTTTACACTTTTTTCAGATGGCCCTTTTGACCGGGGGGAAGTGAGACTTCATTGTAGTGCAGTTTTCCTTTGCAAGCTTGCTTGGTTGGCCAAAAAGGGCGTATGCGTTTTTTCCTGAATATATTCAGGAAAAAACGCATACGCCCTTTTTGGCCAAGTGCATCATTGTGGACGTTCTGCCTCTTTTCCTATGCTTTCAATGCAATTCCAGTCTACCTCCTGAAATCGGTTTCCTGCAATTCTGCCCCGCTTTCAAGTCCTCTTGGCAGCCTTACTTCAGTCTATTTTTGGACGATAGCTGTCATTTATAACTCTGCAGGTTTGTGAATTACAATGCCCCTGAGCTCCTTTCTTCAACTCGCTTTCTTGTGAGCAGGTCGCAACACCGCAGGATGGCTTCAGGCCCTAATCTGGTTCCGGCACGGCACGCTGAGCCTTTGGTTATTTCCTCTTCCTGGTTGGAAATGAGAGTTAAATTTGCCCGTCCAGACACCTCCAGCTAGCCTCTCATTGGTTCTCGCTATTCCTGTTCATCTTCCGCAGAAATTGCAAACTGGGCCAAACAGGAGGTTAAAGGCGCTGACTCTCCAAGTGGGGAGAGTGTTAGTAAAGCGTCTGGAATGTTGCACCCGAGTACCAGGGGAGGAAAACTGAGACATATTTGAACACGTCTCCCGTTCACATGGTTGATCATACTTGGGTTCCACATGCATGTTTTAGCTGAAGGAAGAATACCTTAAACCTGGAGAGTTAAGACCCGTGGAATGGGTACCATGCAATATGACTTCAAAGGGTCTTCATTTGCTCACCAAACCTCTCCAATCCTATCACTGCTGCGTTTATGCCCCTGTACACATGCTTGATTCTCTTTCGGAGACATAGCAATCCATAGGTTTTAAGATACTTACTAGTCAGGTACATTCTTAGGCGTTTAATATGCGGTGTTGAGTCCATTTCGTTGAGCAAGGAGTAGCTCTTGTCTATTCCATATTTGACTTAAGGAACTTTATCTGTGCTCATTTCAATCTCTGGTTTATGCAGCACCCCAACTCACCTTTACCCTTAAGCAAGCATAAGTTGGTTTTCTAAATTTGAGACCCTGTTCTGTTCTGTAATTCAGTTCCTGTGTAGCCAAGTTCACATTCCGTGTATTACTGATATCTTATGATGTTTCTTTTTCTGTGTGACTTATTTCAGTTAGAATCATCATACCTGAATCCACTCATTGTGCTGCTAAGGGCCTTGTGACACAGATTTCATTGCTGAGTGATATTGCTTTGTAAGTAAATACCACAACTTCTTTATCCATTTTTCACTTTCTGCGATGTTGAACTTGTACTGTAAACGAGGTTCTTGTAAACAGAGTCGTTCCAAACTTTGGGGTGGCTGTGTCTTTTTGATTTTAATTTCCCTAAGCTATAGGACCATAAGTGGAAGTGCCCTAGGCTCTGTTGCTTTGTTTTTTAGATATTTCAGGAAACACCATACACTTCTCCCAAGTGGTTGTTGGCAATTTACATCCCGCCCATCAGCATAACAAGGCTCCTAGTTCTCCATGGCCTGTCCTGCCTTTCTGGATTTTACACTTTTTTCAGATGGCCCTTTTGACCGGGGGGAAGTGAGACTTCATTGTAGTGCAGATTTCCTTTGCAAGCTTGCTTGGTTGTCCAAAAAGGGCGTATGCGTTTTTTCCTGAATATATTCAGGAAAAAACGCATACGCCCTTTTTGGCCAAGTGCATCATTGTGGACGTTCTGCCTCTTTTCCTATGCTTTCAATGCAATTCCAGTCTACCTCCTGAAATCGGTTTCCTGCAATTCTGCCCCGCTTTCAAGTCCTCTTGGCAGCCTTACTTCAGTCTATTTTTGGACGATAGCTGTCATTTATAACTCTGCAGGTTTGTGAATTACAGTGCCCCTGAGCTCCTTTCTTCAACTCGCTTTCTTGTGAGCTGGCCGCAACACCGCAAGATGGCTTCAGGCCCTAATCTGGTTCCGGTACGGCACGCTGAGCCTTTGGTTATTTCCTCTTCCTGGTGGGAAATGAGAGTTAAATTTGCCCGTCCAGACACCTCCAGCTAGCCTCTCATTGTTTCTCACTATTCCTGTTCATCTTCCGCAGAAATTGCAAACTGGGCCAAACAGGAGGTTAAAGGCGCTGACTCTCCAAGTGGGGAGAGTGTTAGTAAACCGTCTGGAATGTTGCACCCGAGTACCAGGGGAGGAAAACTGAGACATATTTGAACACGTCTCCCGATCACATGGTTGATCATACTCTAGGTTCCACATGCATGTTTTAGCTGAAGGAAGAATACCTTAAACCTGGGTAGTTGAAACCCGTGGAATGGGTACCATGCAATATGACTTCAAAGGGTCTTCATTTGCTCACCGAACCTCTCCAATCCTATCACTGCTGTGTTTATGCCCCTGTACACATGCTTGATTCTCTTTCGGAGACATAGCAATCCATAGGTTTTAAGATACTTACTAGTCAGGTACATTCTTAGGCGTTTAATATGCGGTGTTGAGTCCATTTCGTTGAGCAAGGAGTAGCTCTTGTCTATTCCATATTTGGCTTAAGGAACTTTATCTGTGCTCATTTCAATCTCTGGTTTTATGCAGCACCCCAACTCACCTTTCCCCTTAAGCAAGCATAAGTTGGTTTTCTAAATTTGAGACCCTGTTCTGTTCTGTAATTCAGTTCCTGTGTAGCCAAGTTTACATTCCGTGTATTACTGATATGATGTTTCTTTTTCTGTGTGACTTATTTCAGTTAGAATCATCATACCTGAATCCACTCATTGTGCTGCTAAGGGCCTGATGACATAGATTTCATTGCTGAGTGATATTGCTTTGTAAGTGAATACCACAACTTCTTTATCCATTTTTCACTTTCTGCGATGTTGAACTTGTACTGTAAACGAGGTTCTTGTAAACAGAGCTGTTCCAAACTTTGGGGTGGCTGTGGCTTTTTGGTTTTAATTTCCCTAAGCTATAGGACCATAAGTGGAAGTGCCCTAGGCTCTGTTGCTTTGTTTTTTAGATGTTTCAGGAAACACCATACACTTCTCCCAAGTGTCTGTTGGCAATTTACATCCCGCCCATCAGCATAACAAGGCTCCCAGTTCTCCATGGCCTGTTGCCTTTCTGGATTTTACACTTTTTTCAGATGGCCCTTTTGACCGGGGGGAAGTGAGACTTCATTGTAGTGCAGATTTCCTTTGCAAGCTTGCTTGGTTGGCCAAAAAGGGCGTATGCGTTTTTTCCTGAATATATTCAGGAAAAAACGCATACGCCCTTTTTGGCCAAGTGCATCATTGTGGACGTTCTGCCTCTTTTCCTATGCTTTCAATGCAATTCCAGTCTACCTCCTGAAATCGGTTTCCTGCAATTCTGCCCCGCTTTCAAGTCCTCTTGGCAGCCTTACTTCAGTCTATTTTTGGACGATAGCTGTCATTTATAACTCTGCAGGTTTGTGAATTACAGTGCCCCTGAGCTCCTTTCTTCAACTCGCTTTCTTTTGAGCAGGTCGCAACACCGCAGGATGGCTTCAGGCCCTAATCTGGTTCCGGCACAGCACGCTGAGCCTTTGGTTATTTCCTCTTCCTGGTTGGAAATGAGAGTTAAATTTGCCCGTCCAGACACCTCCAGCTAGCCTCTCATTGGTTCTCGCTATTCCTGTTCATCTTCCGCAGAAATTGCAAACTGGGCCAAACAGGAGGTTAAAGGCGCTGACTCTCCAAGTGGGGAGAGTGTTAGTAAAGCGTCTGGAATGTTGCACCCGAGTACCAGGGGAGGAAAACTGAGACATACTTGAACACGTCTCCCGTTCACATGGTTGATCATACTTGGGTTCCACATGCATGTTTTAGCTGAAGGAAGAATACCTTAAACCTGGAGAGTTAAGACCCGTGGAATGGGTACCATGCAATATGACTTCAAAGGGTCTTCATTTGCTCACCGAACCTCTCCAATCCTATCACTGCTGCGTTTATGCCCCTGTACACATGCTTGATTCTCTTTCGGAGACATAGTAATCCATAGGTTTTAAGATACTTACTAGTCAGGTACATTCTTAGGCGTTTAATATGCGGTGTTGAGTCCATTTCGTTGAGCAAGGAGTAGCTCTTGTCTATTCCATATTTGACTTAAGGAACTTTATCTGTGCTCATTTCAATCTCTGGTTTATGCAGCACCCCAACTCACCTTTACCCTTAAGCAAGCATAAGTTGGTTTTCTAAATTTGAGACCCTGTTCTGTTCTGTAATTCAGTTCCTGTGTAGCCAAGTTTACATTCCGTGTATTACTGATATCTTATGATGTTTCTTTTTCTGTGTGACTTATTTCAGTTAGAATCATCATACCTGAATCCACTCATTGTGCTGCTAAGGGCCTTGTGACACAGATTTCATTGCTGAGTGATATTGCTTTGTAAGTAAATACCACAACTTCTTTATCCATTTTTCACTTTCTGCGATGTTGAACTTGTACTGTAAACGAGGTTCTTGTAAACAGAGCCGTTCCAAACTTTGGGGTGGCTGTGTCTTTTTGATTTTAATTTCCCTAAGCTATAGGACCATAAGTGGAAGTGCCCTAGGCTCTGTTGCTTTGTTTTTTAGATATTTCAGGAAACACCATACACTTCTCCCAAGTGGTTGTTGGCAATTTACATCCCGCCCATCAGCATAACAAGGCTCCTAGTTCTCCATGGCCTGTCCTGCCTTTCTGGATTTTACACTTTTTTCAGATGGCCCTTTTGACCGGGGGGAAGTGAGACTTCATTGTAGTGCAGATTTCCTTTGCAAGCTTGCTTGGTTGGCCAAAAAGGGCGTATGCGTTTTTTCCTGAATATATTCAGGAAAAAACGCATACGCACTTTTTGGCCAAGTGCATCATTGTGGACGTTCTGCCTCTTTTCCTATGCTTTCAATGCAATTCCAGTCTACCTCCTGAAATCGGTTTCCTGCAATTCTGCCCCGCTTTCAAGTCCTCTTGGCAGCCTTACTTCAGTCTATTTTTGGACGATAGCTGTCATTTATAACTCTGCAGGTTTGTGAATTACAGTGCCCCTGAGCTCCTTTCTTCAACTCGCTTTCTTTTGAGCAGGTCGCAACACCGCAGGATGGCTTCAGGCCCTAATCTAGTTCCGGCACAGCACGCTGAGCCTTTGGTTATTTCCTCTTCCTGGTTGGAAATGAGAGTTAAATTTGCCCGTCCAGACACCTCCAGCTAGCCTCTCATTGGTTCTCGCTATTCCTGTTCATCTTCCGCAGAAATTGCAAACTGGGCCAAACAGGAGGTTAAAGGCGCTGACTCTCCAAGTGGGGAGAGTGTTAGTAAAGCGTCTGGAATGTTGCACCCGAGTACCAGGGGAGGAAAACTGAGACATATTTGAACACGTCTCCCGTTCACATGGTTGATCATACTTGGGTTCCACATGCATGTTTTAGCTGAAGGAAGAATACCTTAAACCTGGAGAGTTAAGACCCGTGGAATGGGTACCATGCAATATGACTTCAAAGGGTCTTCATTTGCTCACCGAACCTCTCCAATCCTATCACTGCTGCGTTTATGCCCCTGTACACATGCTTGATTCTCTTTCGGAGACATAGTAATCCATAGGTTTTAAGATACTTACTAGTCAGGTACATTCTTAGGCGTTTAATATGCGGTGTTGAGTCCATTTCGTTGAGCAAGGAGTAGCTCTTGTCTATTCCATATTTGACTTAAGGAACTTTATCTGTGCTCATTTCAATCTCTGGTTTATGCAGCACCCCAACTCACCTTTACCCTTAAGCAAGCATAAGTTGGTTTTCTAAATTTGAGACCCTGTTCTGTTCTGTAATTCAGTTCCTGTGTAGCCAAGTTTACATTCCGTGTATTACTGATATCTTATGATGTTTCTTTTTCTGTGTGACTTATTTCAGTTAGAATCATCATACCTGAATCCACTCATTGTGCTGCTAAGGGCCTTGTGACACAGATTTCATTGCTGAGTGATATTGCTTTGTAAGTAAATACCACAACTTCTTTAACCATTTTTCACTTTCTGCGATGTTGAACTTGTACTGTAAACGAGGTTCTTGTAAACAGAGCCGTTCCAAACTTTGGGGTGGCTGTGTCTTTTTGATTTTAATTTCCCTAAGCTATAGGACCATAAGTGGAAGTGCCCTAGGTTCTGTTGCTTTGTTTTTTAGATGTTTCAGGAAACACCATACACTTCTCCTGAGTGTCTGTTGGCAATTTACCTCCCAACCATCAGCATAACAAGGCTCCCAGTTCTCCATGGCCTGTCCTGCCTTTCTGGATTTTACACTTTTTTCAGATGGCCCTTTTGACCGGGGAGAAGTGAGACTTCATTGTAGTGCAGATTTCCTTTGCAAGATTGCTTGGTTGGCCAAAAAGGGCGTATGCGTTTTTTCCTGAATATATTCAGGAAAAAACGCATACGCCCTTTTTGGCCAAGTGCATCATTGTGGACGTTCTGCCTCTTTTCCTATGCTTTCAATGCAATTCCAGTCTACCTCCTGAAATCAGTTTCCTGCAATTCTGCCCCGCTTTCAAGTCCTCTTGGCAGCCTTACTTCAGTCTATTTTTGGACGATAGCTGTCATTTATAACTCTGCAGGTTTGTGAATTACAGTGCCCCTGAGCTCCTTTCTTCAACTCGCTTTCTTTTGAGCTGGCCGCAACACCGCAGGATGGCTTCAGGCCCTAATCTGGTTCCGGCACGACACAAATGAGCCTTTGGTTATTTCCTCTTCCTGGTGGGAATTGAGAGTTAAATTTGCCCATCCAGACACCTCCAGCTAGTCTCTCATTGGTTCTCGCTATTCCTGTTCATCTTCCACAGAAATTGCAAACTGGGCCAAACAGGAGGTTAAAAGGACTGACTCTCCAAGTGGGGAGAGTGTTAGTAAAGCGTCTGGAATGTTGCACCCGAGTACCAGGGTACGAAAACTGAGACATATTTGAACACGTCTCCCGATCACATGGTTGATCATACTCTGGGTTCCACATGCATGTTTTAGCTGAAGGAAGAATACCTAAAACCTGGGTAGTTGAAACCCGTGGAATGGGTACCATGCAATATGACTTCAAAGTGTCTTCATTTGCTCACCGAACCTCTCCAGTCCTATCACTGCTACGTTTATGCCCCTGTACCCATGCTTGATTCTCTTTCGGAGACATAGCAATCCATAGGTTTTACGATACTTACTAGTCAGGTACATTGTTAGGCGTTTAATATGCGGTGTTGAGTCCATTTCGTTGAGCAAGGAGTAGCTCTTGTCTATTCCATATTTGACTTCAGGAACTTTATCTGTGCTCATTTCAATCTCTGGTTTTATGCAGCACCCCAACTCACCTTTACCCTTAAGCAAGCATAAGTTGGTTTTCTAAATTTGAGACCCTGTTCTGTTCTGTAATTCAGTTCCTGTGTAGCCAAGTTTACATTCCGTGTATTACTGATATCTTATGATGTTTCTTTTTCTGTGTGACTTATTTCAGTTAGAATCATCATACCTGAATCCACTCATTGTGATGCTAAGGGTCTGATGACATAGATTTCATTGCTGAGTGATATTGCTTTGTAAGTAAATACCACAACTTCTTTATCCATTTTTCACTTTCTGCGATGTTGAACTTGTACTGTAAACGAGGTTCTTGTAAACAGAGGCGTCCCAAACTTTGGGGTGGCTGTGTCTTTTTGATTTTAATTTCCCTAAGCTATAGGACCATAAGTGGAAGTGCCCTAGGTTCTGTTGCTTTGTTTTTTAGATGTTTCAGGAAACACCATACACTTCTCCCGAGTGGTTGTTGGCAATTTACATCCCGCCCATCAGCATAACAAGGCCGCCAGTTCTCCATGGCCTGTCCTGCCTTTCTGGATTTTACACTTTTTTCAGATGGCCCTTTTGACCGGGGGGAAGTGAGACTTCATTGTAGTGCAGATTTCCTTTGCAAGCTTGCTTGGTTGGCCAAAAAGGGCGTATGCGTTTTTTCCTGAATAT
The DNA here is from genome assembly GCF_949987515.2 of Delphinus delphis. Taxonomy (NCBI): domain Eukaryota; kingdom Metazoa; phylum Chordata; class Mammalia; order Artiodactyla; family Delphinidae; genus Delphinus; species Delphinus delphis. The sequence continues at coordinate 1,113,721 of NW_027192670.1, read as the reverse complement.
ATTCAGGAAAAAACGCATACGCCCTTTTTGGCCAAGTGCATCATTGTGGACGTTCTGCCTCTTTTCCTATGCTTTCAATGCAATTCCAGTCTACCTCCTGAACTCGGTTTCCTGCAATTCTGCCCCGCTTTCAAGTCCTCTTGGCAGCCTTACTTCAGTGTATTTTTGGACGATGGCTGTCATTTATAACTCTGAAGGTTTGTGAATTACAGTGCCCCTGAGCTCCTTTCTTCAACTCGCTTTCTTTTGAGCTGGCCGCAACACCGAAGGATGGCTTCAGGGCCTAATCTGGTTCCGGTATGGCACGCTGAGCCTTTGGTTATTTCCTCTTCCTGGTGGGAAATGAGAGTTAAATTTGCCCGTCCAGACACCTCCAGCTAGTCTCTCATTGGTTCTCGCTATTCCTGTTCATCTGCCACAGAAATTGCAAACTGGGCCAAACAGGAGGTTAAAGACGCTGACTCTCCAAGTCGGGAGAGTGTTCGTAAAGCGTCTGGAATGTTGCACCCGAGTACCAGGGGAGGAAAACTGAGACATATTTGAACACATCTCCCGTTCACATGGTTGATCATACTTGGGTTCCACATGCATGTTTTAGCTGAAGGAAGAATACCTTAAACCTGGAGAGTTAAGACCCGTGTAATGGGTACCATGCAATATGACTTCAAAGGGTCTTCATTTGCTCACCGAACCTCTCCAATCCTATCACTGCTGCGTTTATGCCCCTGTACACATGCTTGATTCTCTTTCGGAGACATAGCAATCCATAGGTTTTACGATACTTACTAGTCAGGTACATTGTTAGGCGTTTAATATGCGGTGTTGAGTCCATTTCGTTGAGCAAGGAGTAGCTCTTGTCTATTCCATATTTGACTTAAGGAACTTTATCTGTGCTCATTTCAATCTCTGGTTTTATGCAGCACCCCAACTCACCTTTACCCTTAAGCAAGCATAAGTTGGTTTTCTAAATTTGAGACCCTGTTCTGTTCTGTAATTCAGTTCCTGTGTAGCCAAGTTTACATTCCGTGTATTACTGATATCTTATGATGTTTCTTTTTCTGTGTGACTTATTTCAGTTAGAATCATCATACCTGAATCCACTCATTGTGATGCTAAGGGTCTGATGACATAGATTTCATTGCTGAGTGATATTGCTTTGTAAGTAAATACCACAACTTCTTTATCCATTTTTCACTTTCTGCGATGTTTAACTTGTACTGTAAACGAGGTTCTTGTAAACAGAGGCGTCCCAAACTTTGGGGTGGCTGTGTCTTTTTGATTTTAATTTCCCTAAGCTATAGGACCATAAGTGGAAGTGCCCTAGGCTCTGTTGCTTTGTTTTTTAGATGTTTCAGGAAACACCATACACTTCTCCCAAGTGGTTGTTGGCAATTTTCATCCCGCCCATCAGCATAACAAGGCTCCCAGTTCTCCATGGCCTGTCCTGCCTTTCTGGATTTTACACTATTTTCAGATGGCCCTTTTGACCGGGGGGAAGTGAGACTTCATTGTAGTGCAGATTTCCTTTGCAAGCTTGCTTGGTTGGCCAAAAAGGGCGTATGCGTTTTTTCCTGAATATATTCAGGAAAAAACGCATACGACCTTTTTGGCCAAGTGCATCATTGTGGACGTTCTGCCTCTTTTCCTATGCTTTCAATGCAATTCCAGTCTACCTCCTGAAATCGGTTTCCTGCAATTCTGCCCCACTTTCAAGTCCTCTTGGCAGCCTTACTTCAGTCTATTTTTGGACGATAGCTGTCATTTATAACTCTGCAGGTTTGTGAATTACAGTGCCCCTGAGCTCCTTTCTTCAACTCGCTTTCTTTTGAGCTGGCCGCAACACCGCAGGATGGCTTCAGGCCCTAATCTGGTTCCGGCACGGCACGCTGAGCCTTTGGTTATTTCCTCTTCCTGGTGGGAAATGAGAGTTAAATTTGCCCGTCCAGACACCTCCAGCTAGCCTCTCATTGGTTCTCGCTATTCCTGTTCATCTTCCGCAGAATTTGCAAACTGTGCCAAAAAGGAGGTTAAAGGCGCTGACTCTCCAAGTGGGGAGAGTGTTAGTAAAGCGTCTGGAATGTTGCACCCGAGTACCAGGGGAGGAAAACTGAGACATATTTGAACACGTCTCCCGATCACATGGTTGATCATACTCTGGGTTCCACATGCATGTTTTAGCTGAAGGAAGAATACCTAAAACCTGGGTAGTTGAAACCCGTGGAATGGGTACCATGCAATATGACTTCAAAGGGTCTTCTTTTGCTCACCGAACCTCTCCAATCCTATCACTGCTGCGTTTATGCCCCTGTACACACGCTTGATTCTCTTTCGGAGACATAGCAATCCACAGGTTTTAAGATACTTACTAGTCAGGTACATTGTTAGGCGTTTAATATGCGGTGTTGAGTCCATTTCGTTGAGCAAGGAGTAGCACTTGTCTATTCCATATTTGACTTGAGGAACTTTATCTGTGCTCATTTCAATCTCTGGTTTTATGCAGCACCCCAACTCACCTTTACCCTTAAGCAAGCATAAGTTGGTTTTCTAAATTTGAGACCCTGTTCTGTTCTGTAATTCAGTTCCTGTGTAGCCAGGTTTACATTCCGTGTATTACTGATATCTTATGATGTTTCTTTTTCTGTGTGACTTATTTCAGTTAGAATCATCATACCTGAATCCACTCATTGTGATGCTAAGGGTCTGATGACATAGATTTCACTGCTGAGTGATATTGCTTTGTAAGTAAATACCACAACTTCTTTATCCATTTTTCACTTTCTGCGATGTTGAACTTGTACTGTAAACGAGGTTCTTGTAAACAGAGGCGTCCCAAACTTTGGGGTGGCTGTGTCTTTTTGATTTTAATTTCCCTAAGCTATAGGACCATAAGTGGAAATGCCCTAGGTTCTGTTGCTTTGTTTTTTAGATGTTTCAGGAAACACCATACACTTCTCCCCAGTGGTTGTTGGCAATTTACATCCCGCCCATCAGCATAACAAGGCCGCCAGTTCTCCATGGCCTGTCCTGCCTTTCTGGATTTTACACTTTTTTCAGATGGCCCTTTTGACCGGGGGGAAGTGAGACTTCATTGTAGTGCAGATTTCCTTTGCAAGCTTGCTTGGTTGGCCAAAAAGGGCGTATGCGTTTTTTCCTGAATATATTCAGGAAAAAACGCATACGCCCTTTTTGGCCAAGTGCATCATTGTGGACGTTCTGCCTCTTTTCCTATGCTTTCAATGCAATTCCAGTCTACCTCCTGAACTCGGTTTCCTGCAATTCTGCCCCGCTTTCAAGTCCTCTTGGCAGCCTTACTTCAGTGTATTTTTGGACGATGGCTGTCATTTATAACTCTGAAGGTTTGTGAATTACAGTGCCCCTGAGCTCCTTTCTTCAACTCGCTTTCTTGTGACCTGGCCGCAACACCGCAGGATGGCTTCAGGCCCTAATCTGGTTCCGGTATGGCACGCTGAGCCTTTGGTTATTTCCTCTTCCTGGTGGGAAATGAGAGTTAAATTTGCCCGTCCAGACACCTCCAGCTAGCCTCTCATTGGTTCTCGCTATTCCTGTTCATCTGCCACAGAAATTGCAAACTGGGCCAAACAGGAGGTTAAAGGCGCTGACTCTCCAAGTCGGGAGAGTGTTAGTAAAGCGTCTGGAATGTTGCACCCGAGTACCAGGGGAGGTAAACTGAGACATATTTGAACACGTCTCCCGTTCACATGGTTGATCATACTTGGGTTCCACATGCATGTTTTAGCTGAAGGAAGAATACCTTAAACCTGGAGAGTTAAGACCCGTGTAATGGGTACCATGCAATATGACTTCAAAGGGTCTTTATTTGCTCACCGAACCTCTCCAATCCTATCACTGCTGCGTTTATGCCCCTGTACACATGCTTGATTCTCTTTTGGAGACATAGCAATCCATAGGTTTTACGATACTTACTAGTCAGGTACATTGTTAGGCGTTTAATATGCGGTGTTGAGTCCATTTCGTTGAGCAAGGAGTAGCTCTTGTCTATTCCATATTTGACTTAAGGAACTTTATCTGTGCTCATTTCAATCTCTGGTTTTATGCAGCACCCCAACTCACCTTTACCCTTAAGCAAGCATAAGTTGGTTTTCTAAATTTGAGACCCTGTTCTGTTCTGTAATTCAGTTCCTGTGTAGCCAAGTTTACATTCCGTGTATTACTGATATCTTATGATGTTTCTTTTTCTGTGTGACTTATTTCAGTTAGAATCATCATACCTGAATCCACTCATTGTGATGCTAAGGGTCTGATGACATAGATTTCATTGCTGAGTGATATTGCTTTGTAAGTAAATACCACAACTTCTTTATCCATTTTTCACTTTCTGCGATGTTGAACTTGTACTGTAAACGAGGTTCTTGTAAACAGAGGCGTCCCAAACTTTGAGGTGGCTGTGTCTTTTTGATTTTAATTTCCCTAAGCTATAGGACCATAAGTGGAAGTGCCCTAGGCTCTGTTGCTTTGTTTTTTAGATGTTTCAGGAAACACCATACACTTCTCCCGAGTGTATGTTGGCAATTTTCATCCCGCCCATCAGCATAACAAGGCTCCCAGTTCTCCATGGCCTGTCCTGCCTTTCTGGATTTTACACTTTTTTCAGATGGCCCTTTTGACCGGGGGGCAGTGAGACTTCATTGTAGTGCAGATTTCCTTTGCAAGCTTGCTTGGTTGGCCAAAAAGGGCGTATGCGTTTTTTCCTGAATATATTCAGGAAAAAACGCATACGCCCTTTTTGGCCAAGTGCATCATTGTGGACGTTCTGCCTCTTTTCCTATGCTTTCAATGCAATTCCAGTCTACCTCCTGAAATCAGTTTCCTGCAATTCTGCCCCGCTTTCAAGTCCTCTTGGCAGCCTTACTTCAGTCTATTTTTGGACGATAGCTGTCATTTATAACTCTGCAGGTTTGTGAATTACAGTGCCCCTGAGCTCCTTTCTTCAACTCGCTTTCTTGTGACCTGGCCGCAACACCGCAGGATGGCTTCAGGCCCTAATCTGGTTCTGGCACGGCACGCTGAGCCTTTGGTTATTTCCTCTTCCTGGTGGGAAATGAGAGTTAAATTTGCCCGTCCAGACACCTCCAGCTAGCCTCTCATTGGTTCTCGCTATTCCTGTTCATCTTCCGCAGAAATTGCAAACTGTGCCAAACAGGAGGTTAAAGGCGCTGACTCTCCAAGTGGGGAGAGTGTTAGTAAAGCGTCTGGAATGTTGCACCCGAGTACCAGGGGAGGAAAACTGAGACATATTTGAACACGTCTCCCGATCACATGGTTGATCATACTCTGGGTTCCACATGCATGTTTTACCTGAAGGAAGAATACCTAAAACCTGGGTAGTTGAAACCCGTGTAATGGGTACCATGCAATATGACTTCAAAGGGTCTTCCTTTGCTCACCGAACCTCTCCAATCCTATCACTGCTGCGTTTATGCCCCTGTACACATGCTTGATTCTCTTTTGGAGACATAGCAATCCATAGGTTTTACGATACTTACTAGTCAGGTACATTGTTAGGCGTTTAATATGCGGTGTTGAGTCCATTTCGTTGAGCAAGGAGTAGCTCTTGTCTATTCCATATTTGACTTAAGGAACTTTATCTGTGCTCATTTCAATCTCTGGTTTTATGCAGCACCCCAACTCACCTTTACCCTTAAGCAAGCATAAGTTGGTTTTCTAAATTTGAGACCCTGTTCTGTTCTGTAATTCAGTTCCTGTGTAGCCAAGTTTACATTCCGTGTATTACTGATATCTTATGATGTTTCTTTTTCTGTGTGACTTATTTCAGTTAGAATCATCATACCTGAATCCACTCATTGTGATGCTAAGGGTCTGATGACATAGATTTCATTGCTGAGTGATATTGCTTTGTAAGTAAATACCACAACTTCTTTATCCATTTTTCACTTTCTGCGATGTTGAACTTGTACTGTAAACGAGGTTCTTGTAAACAGAGGCGTCCCAAACTTTGGGGTGGCTGTGTCTTTTTGATTTTAATTTCCCTAAGCTATAGGACCATAAGTGGAAGTGCCCTAGGCTCTGTTGCTTTGTTTTTTAGATGTTTCAGGAAACACCATACACTTCTCCCGAGTGTATGTTGGCAATTTTCATCCCGCCCATCAGCATAACAAGGCTCCCAGTTCTCCATGGCCTGTCCTGCCTTGCTGGATTTTACACTTTTTACAGATGGCCCTTTTGACCGGGGGACAGTGAGACTTCATTGTAGTGCAGATTTCCTTTGCAAGCTTGCTTGGTTGGCCAAAAAGGGCGTATGCGTTTTTTCCTGAATATATTCAGGAAAAAACGCATACGCCCTTTTTGGCCAAGTGCATCATTGTGGACGTTCTGCCTCTTTTCCTATGCTTTCAATGCAATTCCAGTCTACCTTCTGAAATCAGTTTCCTGCAATTCTGCCCCGCTTTCAAGTCCTCTTGGCAGCCTTACTTCAGTCTATTTTTGGACGATAGCTGTCATTTATAACTCTGCAGGTTTGTGAATTACAGTGCCCCTGAGCTCCTTTCTTCAACTCGCTTTCTTGTGACCTGGCCGCAACACCGCAGGATGGCTTCAGGCCCTAATCTGGTTCTGGCACGGCACGCTGAGCCTTTGGTTATTTCCTCTTCCTGGTGGGAAATGAGAGTTAAATTTGCCCGTCCAGACACCTCCAGCTAGCCTCTCATTGGTTCTCGCTATTCCTGTTCATCTTCCGCAGAAATTGCAAACTGTGCCAAACAGGAGGTTAAAGGCGCTGACTCTCCAAGTGGGGAGAGTGTTAGTAAAGCGTCTGGAATGTTGCACCCGAGTACCAGGGGAGGAAAACTGAGACATATTTGAACACGTCTCCCGATCACATGGTTGATCATACTCTGGGTTCCACATGCATGTTTTAGCTGAAGGAAGAATACCTAAAACCTGGGTAGTTGAAACCCGTGTAATGGGTACCATGCAATATGACTTCAAAGGGTCTTCCTTTGCTCACCGAACCTCTCCAATCCTATCACTGCTGCGTTTATGCCCCTGTACACATGCTTGATTCTCTTTCGGAGACATAGCAATGCATAGGTCTTAAGATACTTACTAGTCAGGTACATTCTTAGGCATTTAATATGCGGTGTTGAGTCCATTTCGTTGAGCAAGGCGTAGCTCTTGTGTATTCCATATTTGACTTAAGGAACTTGATCTGTGCTCATTTCAATCTCTGGTTTTATGCAGCACCCCAACTCACCTTTACCCTTAAGCAAGCATAAGTTGGTTTTCTAAATTTGAGACCCTGTTCTGTTCTGTAATTCAGTTCCTGTGTAGCCAAGTTTACATTCCGTGTATTACTGATATCTTATGATGTTTCTTTTTCTGTGTGACTTATTTCAGTTAGAATCATCATACCTGAATCCACTCATTGTGATGCTAAGGGTCTGATGACATAGATTTCATTGCTGAGTGATATTGCTTTGTAAGTAAATACCACAACTTCTTTATCCATTTTTCACTTTCTGCGATGTTGAACTTGTACTGTAAACGAGGTTCTTGTAAACAGAGGCGTCCCAAACTTTGGGGTGGCTGTGTCTTTTTGATTTTAATTTCCCTAAGCTATAGGACCATAAGTGGAAGTGCCCTAGGCTCTGTTGCTTTGTTTTTTAGATGTTTCAGGAAACACCATACACTTCTCCCGAGTGTATGTTGGCAATTTTCATCTTACCCATCAGCATAACAAGGCTCCCAGTTCTCCATGGCCTGTCCTGCCTTTCTGGATTTTACACTTTTTTCAGATGGCCCTTTTGACCGGGGGGCAGTGAGACTTCATTGTAGTGCAGATTTCCTTTGCAAGCTTGCTTGGTTGGCCAAAAAGGGCGTATGCGTTTTTTCCTGAATATATTCAGGAAAAAACGCATACGCCCTTTTTGGCCAAGTGCATCATTGTGGACGTTCTGCCTCTTTTCCTATGCTTTCAATGCAATTCCAGTCTACCTCCTGAAATCAGTTTCCTGCAATTCTGCCCCGCTTTCAAGTCCTCTTGGCAGCCTTACTTCAGTCTATTTTTGGACGATAGCTGTCATTTATAACTCTGCAGGTTTGTGAATTACAGTGCCCCTGAGCTCCTTTCTTCAACTCGCTTTCTTGTGACCTGGCCGCAACACCGCAGGATGGCTTCAGGCCCTAATCTGGTTCTGGCACGGCACGCTGAGCCTTTGGTTATTTCCTCTTCCTGGTGGGAAATGAGAGTTAAATTTGCCCGTCCAGACACCTCCACCTAGCCTCTCATTGGTTCTCGCTATTCCTGTTCATCTTCCGCAGAAATTGCAAACTGTGCCAAACAGGAGGTTAAAGGCGCTGACTCTCCAAGTGGGGAGAGTGTTAGTAAAGCGTCTGGAATGTTGCACCCGAGTACCAGGGGAGGAAAACTGAGACATATTTGAACACGTCTCCCGATCACATGGTTGATCATACTCTGGGTTCCACATGCATGTTTTACCTGAAGGAAGAATACCTAAAACCTGGGTAGTTGAAACCCGTGTAATGGGTACCATGCAATATGACTTCAAAGGGTCTTCCTTTGCTCACCGAACCTCTCCAATCCTATCACTGCTGCGTTTATGCCCCTGTACACATGCTTGATTCTCTTTTGGAGACATAGCAATCCATAGGTTTTACGATACTTACTAGTCAGGTACATTGTTAGGCGTTTAATATGCGGTGTTGAGTCCATTTCGTTGAGCAAGGAGTAGCTCTTGTCTATTCCATATTTGACTTAAGGAACTTTATCTGTGCTCATTTCAATCTCTGGTTTTATGCAGCACCCCAACTCACCTTTACCCTTAAGCAAGCATAAGTTGGTTTTCTAAATTTGAGACCCTGTTCTGTTCTGTAATTCAGTTCCTGTGTAGCCAAGTTTACATTCCGTGTATTACTGATATCTTATGATGTTTCTTTTTCTGTGTGACTTATTTCAGTTAGAATCATCATACCTGAATCCACTCATTGTGATGCTAAGGGTCTGATGACCTAGATTTCATTGCTGAGTGATATTGCTTTGTAAGTAAATACCACAACTTCTTTATCCATTTTTCACTTTCTGCGATGTTGAACTTGTACTGTAAACGAGGTTCTTGTAAACAGAGGCGTCCCAAACTTTGGGGTGGCTGTGTCTTTTTGATTTTAATTTCCCTAAGCTATAGGACCATAAGTGGAAGTGCCCTAGGCTCTGTTGCTTTGTTTTTTAGATGTTTCAGGAAACACCATACACTTCTCCCGAGTGTATGTTGGCAATTTTCATCCCGCCCATCAGCATAACAAGGCTCCCAGTTCTCCATGGCCTGTCCTGCCTTGCTGGATTTTACACTTTTTACAGATGGCCCTTTTGACCGGGGGGCAGTGAGACTTCATTGTAGTGCAGATTTCCTTTGCAAGCTTGCTTGGTTGGCCAAAAAGGGCGTATGCGTTTTTTCCTGAATATATTCAGGAAAAAACGCATACGCCCTTTTTGGCCAAGTGCATCATTGTGGACGTTCTGCCTCTTTTCCTATGCTTTCAATGCAATTCCAGTCTACCTTCTGAAATCAGTTTCCTGCAATTCTGCCCCGCTTTCAAGTCCTCTTGGCAGCCTTACTTCAGTCTATTTTTGGACGATAGCTGTCATTTATAACTCTGCAGGTTTGTGAATTACAGTGCCCCTGAGCTCCTTTCTTCAACTCGCTTTCTTGTGACCTGGCCGCAACACCGCAGGATGGCTTCAGGCCCTAATCTGGTTCTGGCACGGCACGCTGAGCCTTTGGTTATTTCCTCTTCCTGGTGGGAAATGAGAGTTAAATTTGCCCGTCCAGACACCTCCAGCTAGCCTCTCATTGGTTCTCGCTATTCCTGTTCATCTTCCGCAGAAATTGCAAACTGTGCCAAACAGGAGGTTAAAGGCGCTGACTCTCCAAGTGGGGAGAGTGTTAGTAAAGCGTCTGGAATGTTGCACCCGAGTACCAGGGGAGGAAAACTGAGACATATTTGAACACGTCTCCCGATCACATGGTTGATCATACTCTGGGTTCCACATGCATGTTTTACCTGAAGGAAGAATACCTAAAACCTGGGTAGTTGAAACCCGTGTAATGGGTACCATGCAATATGACTTCAAAGGGTCTTCTTTTGCTCACCGAACCTCTCCAATCCTATCACTGCTGCGTTTATGCCCCTGTACACATGCACATGCTTGATTCTCTTTTGGAGACATAGCAATCCATAGGTTTTACGATACTTACTAGTCAGGTACATTGTTAGGCGTTTAATATGCGGTGTTGAGTCCATTTCGTTGAGCAAGGAGTAGCTCTTGTCTATTCCATATTTGACTTAAGGAACTTTATCTGTGCTCATTTCAATCTCTGGTTTTATGCAGCACCCCAACTCACCTTTACCCTTAAGCAAGCATAAGTTGGTTTTCTAAATTTGAGACCCTGTTCTGTTCTGTAATTCAGTTCCTGTGTAGCCAAGTTTACATTCCGTGTATTACTGATATCTTATGATGTTTCTTTTTCTGTGTGACTTATTTCAGTTAGAATCATCATACCTGAATCCACTCATTGTGATGCTAAGGGTCTGATGACATAGATTTCATTGCTGAGTGATATTGCTTTGTAAGTAAATACCACAACTTCTTTATCCATTTTTCACTTTCTGCGATGTTGAACTTGTACTGTAAACGAGGTTCTTGTAAACAGAGGCGTCCCAAACTTTGGGGTGGCTGTGTCTTTTTGATTTTAATTTCCCTAAGCTATAGGACCATAAGTGGAAGTGCCCTAGGCTCTGTTGCTTTGTTTTTTAGATGTTTCAGGAAACACCATACACTTCTCCCGAGTGTATGTTGGCAATTTTCATCCCGCCCTTCAGCATAACAAGGCTCCCAGTTCTCCATGGCCTGTCCTGCCTTTCTGGATTTTACACTTTTTTCAGATGGCCCTTTTGACCGGGGGGCAGTGAGACTTCATTGTAGTGCAGATTTCCTTTGCAAGCTTGCTTGGTTGGCCAAAAAGGGCGTATGCGTTTTTTCCTGAATATATTCAGGAAAAAACGCATACGCCCTTTTTGGCCAAGTGCATCATTGTGGACGTTCTGCCTCTTTTCCTATGCTTTCAATGCAATTCCAGTCTACCTCCTGAAATCAGTTTCCTGCAATTCTGCCCCGCTTTCAAGTCCTCTTGGCAGCCTTACTTCAGTCTATTTTTGGACGATAGCTGTCATTTATAACTCTGCAGGTTTGTGAATTACAGTGCCCCTGAGCTCCTTTCTTCAACTCGCTTTCTTGTGACCTGGCCGCAACACCGCAGGATGGCTTCAGGCCCTAATCTGGTTCTGGCACGGCACGCTGAGCCTTTGGTTATTTCCTCTTCCTGGTGGGAAATGAGAGTTAAATTTGCCCGTCCAGACACCTCCAGCTAGCCTCTCATTGGTTCTCGCTATTCCTGTTCATCTTCCGCAGAAATTGCAAACTGTGCCAAACAGGAGGTTAAAGGCGCTGACTCTCCTAGTGGGGAGAGTGTTAGTAAAGCGTCTGGAATGTTGCACCCGAGTACCAGGGGAGGAAAACTGAGACATATTTGAACACGTCTCCCGATCACATGGTTGATCATACTCTGGGTTCCACATGCATGTTTTAGCTGAAGGAAGAATACCTAAAACCTGGGTAGTTGAAACCCGTGTAATGGGTACCATGCAATATGACTTCAAAGGGTCTTCCTTTGCTCACCGAACCTCTCCAATCCTATCACTGCTGCGTTTATGCCCCTGTACACATGCTTGATTCTCTTTCGGAGACATAGCAATGCATAGGTCTTAAGATACTTACTAGTCAGGTACATTCTTAGGCATTTAATATGCGGTGTTGAGTCCATTTCGTTGAGCAAGGCGTAGCTCTTGTGTATTCCATATTTGACTTAAGGAACTTGATCTGTGCTCATTTCAATCTCTGGTTTTATGCAGCACCCCAACTCACCTTTACCCTTAAGCAAGCATAAGTTGGTTTTCTAAATTTGAGACCCTGTTCTGTTCTGTAATTCAGTTCCTGTGTAGCCAAGTTTACATTCCGTGTATTACTGATATCTTATGATGTTTCTTTTTCTGTGTGACTTATTTCAGTTAGAATCATCATACCTGAATCCACTCATTGTGATGCTAAGGGTCTGATGACATAGATTTCATTGCTGAGTGATATTGCTTTGTAAGTAAATACCACAACTTCTTTATCCATTTTTCACTCTCTGCGATGTTGAACTTGTACTGTAAACGAGGTTCTTGTAAACAGAGGCGTCCCAAACTTTGGGGTGGCTGTGTCTTTTTGATTTTAATTTCCCTAAGCTATAGGACCATAAGTGGAAGTGCCCTAGGCTCTGTTGCTTTGTTTTTTAGATGTTTCAGGAAACACCATACACTTCTCCCGAGTGTATGTTGGCAATTTTCATCCCGCCCATCAGCATAACAAGGCTCCCAGTTCTCCATGGCCTGTCCTGCCTTTCTGGATTTTACACTTTTTTCAGATGGCCCTTTTGACCGGGGGGCAGTGAGACTTCATTGTAGTGCAGATTTCCTTTGCAAGCTTGCTTGGTTGGCCAAAAAGGGCGTATGCGTTTTTTCCTGAATATATTCAGGAAAAAACGCATACGCCCTTTTTGGCCAAGTGCATCATTGTGGACGTTCTGCCTCTTTTCCTATGCTTTAAATGCAATTCCAGTCTACCTCCTGAAATCAGTTTCCTGCAATTCTGCCCCGCTTTCAAGTCCTCTTGGCAGCCTTACTTCAGTCTATTTTTGGACGATAGCTGTCATTTATAACTCTGCAGGTTTGTGAATTACAGTGCCCCTGAGCTCCTTTCTTCAACTCGCTTTCTTGTGACCTGGCCGCAACACCGCAGGATGGCTTCAGGCCCTAATCTGGTTCTGGCACGGCACGCTGAGCCTTTGGTTATTTCCTCTTCCTGGTGGGAAATGAGAGTTAAATTTGCCCGTCCAGACACCTCCACCTAGCCTCTCATTGGTTCTCGCTATTCCTGTTCATCTTCCGCAGACATTGCAAACTGTGCCAAACAGGAGGTTAAAGGCGCTGACTCTCCAAGTGGGGAGAGTGTTAGTAAAGCGTCTGGAATGTTGCACCCGAGTACCAGGGGAGGAAAACTGAGACATATTTGAACACGTCTCCCGATCACATGGTTGATCATACTCTGGGTTCCACATGCATGTTTTACCTGAAGGAAGAATACCTAAAACCTGGGTAGTTGAAACCCGTGTAATGGGTACCATGCAATATGACTTCAAAGGGTCTTCCTTTGCTCACCGAACCTCTCCAATCCTATCACTGCTGCGTTTATGCCCCTGTACACATGCTTGATTCTCTTTTGGAGACATAGCAATCCATAGGTTTTACGATACTTACTAGTCAGGTACATTGTTAGGCGTTTAATATGCGGTGTTGAGTCCATTTCGTTGAGCAAGGAGTAGCTCTTGTCTATTCCATATTTGACTTAAGGAACTTTATCTGTGCTCATTTCAATCTCTGGTTTTATGCAGCACCCCAACTCACCTTTACCCTTAAGCAAGCATAAGTTGGTTTTCTAAATTTGAGACCCTGTTCTGTTCTGTAATTCAGTTCCTGTGTAGCCAAGTTTACATTCCGTGTATTACTGATATCTTATGATGTTTCTTTTTCTGTGTGACTTATTTCAGTTAGAATCATCATACCTGAATCCACTCATTGTGATGCTAAGGGTCTGATGACATAGATTTCATTGCTGAGTGATATTGCTTTGTAAGTAAATACCACAACTTCTTTATCCATTTTTCACTTTCTGCGATGTTGAACTTGTACTGTAAACGAGGTTCTTGTAAACAGAGGCGTCCCAAACTTTGGGGTGGCTGTGTCTTTTTGATTTTAATTTCCCTAAGCTATAGGACCATAAGTGGAAGTGCCCTAGGCTCTGTTGCTTTGTTTTTTAGATGTTTCAGGAAACACCATACACTTCTCCCGAGTGTATGTTGGCAATTTTCATCCCGCCCATCAGCATAACAAGGCTCCCAGTTCTCCATGGCCTGTCCTGCCTTTCTGGATTTTACACTTTTTTCAGATGGCCCTTTTGACCGGGGGGCAGTGAGACTTCATTGTAGTGCAGATTTCCTTTGCAAGCTTGCTTGGTTGGCCAAAAAGGGCGTATGCGTTTTTTCCTGAATATATTCAGGAAAAAACGCATACGCCCTTTTTGGCCAAGTGCATCATTGTGGACGTTCTGCCTCTTTTCCTATGCTTTCAATGCATTCCAGTCTACCTCCTGAAATCAGTTTCCTGCAATTCTGCCCCGCTTTCAAGTCCTCTTGGCAGCCTTACTTCAGTCTATTTTTGGACGATAGCTGTCATTTATAACTCTGCAGGTTTGTGAATTACAGTGCCCCTGAGCTCCTTTCTTCAACTCGCTTTCTTGTGACCTGGCCGCAACACCGCAGGATGGCTTCAGGCCCTAATCTGGTTCTGGCACGGCACGCTGAGCCTTTGGTTATTTCCTCTTCCTGGTGGGAAATGAGAGTTAAATTTGCCCGTCCAGACACCTCCAGCTAGCCTCTCATTGGTTCTCGCTATTCCTGTTCATCTTCCGCAGAAATTGCAAACTGTGCCAAACAGGAGGTTAAAGGCGCTGACTCTCCTAGTGGGGAGAGTGTTAGTAAAGCGTCTGGAATGTTGCACCCGAGTACCAGGGGAGGAAAACTGAGACATATTTGAACACGTCTCCCGATCACATGGTTGATCATACTCTGGGTTCCACATGCATGTTTTAGCTGAAGGAAGAATACCTAAAACCTGGGTAGTTGAAACCCGTGTAATGGGTACCATGCAATATGACTTCAAAGGGTCTTCCTTTGCTCACCGAACCTCTCCAATCCTATCACTGCTGCGTTTATGCCCCTGTACACATGCTTGATTCTCTTTCGGAGACATAGCAATGCATAGGTCTTAAGATACTTACTAGTCAGGTACATTCTTAGGCATTTAATATGCGGTGTTGAGTCCATTTCGTTGAGCAAGGCGTAGCTCTTGTCTATTCCATATTTGACTTAAGGAACTTTATCTGTGCTCATTTCAATCTCTGGTTTTATGCAGCACCCCAACTCACCTTTACCCTTAAGCAAGCATAAGTTGGTTTTCTAAATTTGAGACCCTGTTCTGTTCTGTAATTCAGTTCCTGTGTAGCCAAGTTTACATTCCGTGTATTACTGATATCTTATGATGTTTCTTTTTCTGTGTGACTTATTTCAGTTAGAATCATCATACCTGAATCCACTCATTGTGATGCTAAGGGTCTGATGACCTAGATTTCATTGCTGAGTGATATTGCTTTGTAAGTAAATACCACAACTTCTTTATCCATTTTTCACTTTCTGCGATGTTGAACTTGTACTGTAAACGAGGTTCTTGTAAACAGAGGCGTCCCAAACTTTGGGGTGGCTGTGTCTTTTTGATTTTAATTTCCCTAAGCTATAGGACCATAAGTGGAAGTGCCCTAGGCTCTGTTGCTTTGTTTTTTAGATGTTTCAGGAAACACCATACACTTCTCCCGAGTGTATGTTGGCAATTTTCATCCCGCCCATCAGCATAACAAGGCTCCCAGTTCTCCATGGCCTGTCCTGCCTTTCTGGATTTTACACTTTTTTCAGATGGCCCTTTTGATCGGGGGGCAGTGAGACTTCATTGTAGTGCAGATTTCCTTTGCAAGCTTGCTTGGTTGGCCAAAAAGGGCGTATGCGTTTTTTCCTGAATATATTCAGGAAAAAACGCATACGCCCTTTTTGGCCAAGTGCATCATTGTGGACGTTCTGCCTCTTTTCCTATGCTTTCAATGCAATTTCAGTCTACCTCCTGAAATGGGTTTCCTGCAATTCTGCCCCGCTTTCAAGTCCTCTTGGCAGCCTTACTTCAGTCTATTTTTGGACGATAGCTGTCATTTATAACTCTGCAGGTTTGTGAATTACAGTGCCCCTGAGCTCCTTTCTTCAACTCGCTTTCTTGTGACCTGGCCGCAACACCACAGGATGGCTTCAGGCCCTAATCTGGTTCTGGCACGGCTCGCTGAGCCTTTGGTTATTTCCTCCTCCTGGTGGGAAATGAGAGTTAAATTTGCCCGTCCAGACACCTCCAGCTAGCCTCTCATTGGTTCTCGCTATTCCTGTTCATCTTCCGCAGAAATTGCAAACTGTGCCAAACAGGAGGTTAAAGGCGCTGACTCTCCAAGTGGGGAGAGTGATAGTAAAGCATCTGGAATGTTGCACCCGAGTACCAGGGGAGGAAAACTGAGACATATTTGAACACGTCTCCCGATCACATGGTTGATCATACTCTGGGTTCCACATGCATGTTTTAGCTGAAGGAAGAATACCTAAAACCTGGGTAGTTGAAACCCGTGTAATGGGTACCATGCAATATGACTTCAAAGGGTCTTCCTTTGCTCACCGAACCTCTCCAGTCCTATCACTGCTTCGTTTATGCCCCTGTACACATGCTTGATTCTCTTTCGGAGACACAGCAATCCATAGGTTTTAAGATACTTACTAGTCAGGTACATTCTTAGGCGTTTAATATGCGGTGTTGAGTCCATTTCATTGAGCAAGGAGTAGCTCTTGTCTATTCCATATTTGGCTTAAGGAACTTTATCTGTGCTCATTTCAATCTCTGGTTTTATGCAGCACCCCAACTCACCTTTACCCTTAAGCAAGCATAAGTTGGTTTTCTAAATTTGAGACCCTGTTCTGTTCTGTAATTCAGTTCCTGTGTAGCCAAGTTTCCATTCCGTGTATTACTGATATCTTATGATGTTTCTTTTTCTGTGTGACTTATTTCAGTTAGAATCATCATACCTGAATCCACTCATTGTGCTGCTAAGGGCCTGATGACACAGATTTCATTGCTGAGTGATATTGCTTAGTAAGTAAATACCACAACTTCTTTATCCATTTTTCACTTTCTGTGATGTGGAACTTGTACTGTAAACGAGGTTCTTGTAAACAGAGCCGTTCCAAACTTTGGGGTGGCTGTGTCTTTTTGATTTTAATTTCCCTAAGCTATAGGACCATAATTGGAAGTGCCCTAGGTTCTGTTGCTTTGTTTTTTAGATGTTTCAGGAAACACCATACACTTCTCCCGAGTGGTTGTTGGCAATTTACATCCCGCCCATCAGCATAACAAGGCTCCCAGTTCTCCATGGCCTGTCCTGCCTTTCTGGATTTTACACTTTTTTCAGATGGCCCTTTTGACCGGGGGGAAGTGAGACTTCATTGTAGGGCAGATTTCCTTTGCAAGCTTGCTTGGTTGGCCAAAAAGGGCGTATGCGTTTTTTCCTGAATATATTCAGGAAAAAACGCATACGCCCTTTTTGGCCAAGTGCATCATTGTGGACGTTCTGCCTCTTTTCCTATGCTTTCAATGCAATTGCAGTCTACCTCCTGAAATCGGTTTCCTGCAATTCTGCCCCGTTTTCAAGTCCTCTTGGCAGCCTTACTTCAGTCTATTTTTGGACGATAGCTGTCATTTATAACTCTGCAGGTTTGTGAATTACAGTGCCCCTGAGCTCCTTTCTTCAACTCGCTTTCTTGTGAGCTGGCCGCAACACCGCAGGATGGCTTCAGGCCCTAATCTGGTTCCGGCACGGCACGCTGAGCCTTTGGTTAATTCCTCTTCCTGGTGGGAAATGAGAGTTAAATTTGCCCGTGCAGACACCTCCAGCTAGTCTCTCATTGGTTCTCGCTATTCCTGTTCATCTTCCGCAGAAATTGCAAACTGGGCCAAACAGGAGGTTAAAGGCGCTGACTCTCCAAGTGGGGAGAGTGTTAGTAAAGCGTCTGGAATGTTGCACCCGAGTACCAGGGGAGGAAAACTGAGACATATTTGAACACGTCTCCCGATCACATGGATGATCATACTCTGGGTTCCACATGCATGTTTTAGCTGAAGGAAGAATACCTAAAACCTGGGTAGTTGAAACCCGTGTAATGGGTACCATGCAATATGACTTCAAAGCGTCTTCCTTTGCTCACCGAACCTCTCCAATCCTATCACTGCTGCGTTTATGCCCCTGTACACATGCTTGATTCTCTTTCGGAGACATAGCAATCCCTAGGTTTTAAGATACTTACTAGTCAGGTACATTCTTAGGAGTTTAATATGCGGTGTTGAGTCCATTTCGTTGAGCAAGGAGTAGCTCTTGTCTATTCCATATTTGACTTCAGGAACTTTATCTGTGCTCATTTCAATCTCTGGTTTTATGCAGCACCCCAACTCACCTTTACCCTTAAGCAAGCATAAGTTGGTTTTCTAAATTTGAGACCCTGTTCTGTTTTGTAATTCAGTTCATGTGTAGCCAAGTTTACATTCCGTGTATTACTGATATCTTATGATGTTTCTTTTTCTGTGTGCCTTATTTCAGTTAGAATCATCATACCTGAATCCACTCATTGTGCTGCTAAGGGTCTGATGACACAGCTTTCATTGCTGAGTGATATTGCTTTGTAAGTAAATACCACAACTTCTTTATCCATTTTTCACTTTCTGCGATGTTGAACTTGTACTGTAAACGAGGTTCTTGTAAACAGAGCCGTTCCAAACTTTGGGCTGGCTGTGTCTTTTTGATTTTAATTTCCCTAAGCTATAGGACCATAAGTGGAAGTGCCCTAGGTTCTGTTGCTTTGTTTTTTAGATGTTTCAGGAAACACCATACACTTCTCCCGAGTGGTTGTTGGCAATTTACATCCCGCCCATCAGCATAACAAGGCTCCCAGTTCTCCATGGCCTGTCCTGCCTTTCTGGATTTTACACTTTTTTCAGATGGCCCTTTTGACCGGGGGGAAGTGAGACTTCATTGTAGGGCAGATTTCCTTTGCAAGCTTGCTTGGTTGGCCAAAAAGGGCGTATGCGTTTTTTCCTGAATATATTCAGGAAAAAACGCATACGCCCTTTTTGGCCAAGTGCATCATTGTGGACGTTCTGCCTCTTTTCCTATGCTTTCAATGCAATTCCAGTCTACCTCCTGAAGTCGGTTTCCTGCAATTCTGCCCCGCTTTCAAGTCCTCTTGGCAGCCTTACTTCAGTCTATTTTTGGACGATAGCTGTCATTTATAACTCTGCAGGTTTGTGAATTACAGTGCCCCTGAGCTCCTTTCTTCAACTCGCTTTCTTGTGAGCTGGCCGCAAAACCACAGGATGGCTTCAGGCCCTAATCTGGTTCTGGCACGGCACACTGAGCCTTTGGTTAATTCCTCTTCCTGGTGGGAAATGAGAGTTAAATTTGCCCGTGCAGACACCTCCAGCTAGTCTCTCATTGGTTCTCGCTATTCCTGTTCATCTTCCGCAGAAATTGCAAACTGGGCCAAACAGGAGGTTAAAGGGACTGACTCTCCAAGTCGGGAGTGTGTTAGTAAAGCGTCTGGAATGTTGCACCCGAGTACCAGGGTACAAAAACTGAGACATGTTTGAACACGTCTCCCGATCACATGGTTGATCATACTCTGGGTTCCACATGCATGTTTTAGCTGAAGGAAGAATACCTAAAACCTGGGTAGTGGAAACCCGTGGAATGGATACCATGCAATATGACTTCAAAGGGTCTTCATTTGCTCACCGAACCTCTCCAATCCTATCACTGCTGCCTTTTTGCCCCTGTACACATGCTTGATTCTTTTTCGGAGACATACCAATCCATAGGTTTTAAGATACTTACTAGTCAGGTACATTCTTAGGCGTTTAATATGCGGTGTTGAGTCCATTTCGTTGAGCAAGGAGTAGCTCTTGTCTATTCCATATTTGACTTAAGGAACTTTATCTGTGCTCATTTCAATCTCTGGTTTTATGCAGTACCCCAACTCACCTTTACCCTTAAGCAAGCATAAGTTGGTTTTCTAAATTTGAGACCCTGTTCTGTTCTGTAATTCAGTTCCTGTGTAGCCAAGTTTACATTCCATGTATTACTGATATCTTATGATGTTTCTTTTTCTGTGTGACTTATTTCAGTTAGAATCATCATACCTGAATCCACTCATTGTGCTGCTAAGGGCCTGATGACATAGATTTCATTGCTGAGTGATATTGCTTTGTAAGTGAATACCACAACTTCTTTATCCATTTTTCACTTTCTGCGATGTTGAACTTGTACTGTAAACGAGGTACTTGTAAACAGAGGCGTCCCAAACATTGGGGTGGCTGTGTCTTTTTGACTTTAATTTCCCTAAGCTATAGGACCATAAGTGGAAGTGCCCTAGGCTCTGTTGCTTTGTTTTTTAGATGTTTCAGGAAACACCATACACTTCTCCCGAGTGGTTGTTGGCAATTTACATCCCGCCCATCAGGATAACAAGGCTCCCAGTTCTCCATGGCCTGTCCTGCCTTTCTGGATTTTACACTTTTTTCAGATGGCCCTTTTGACCGGGGGGAAGTGAGACTTCATTGTAGTGCAGATTTCCTTTGCAAGCTTGCTTGGTTGGCCAAAAAGGGCGTATGCGTTTTTTCCTGAATATATTCAGGAAAAAACGCATACGCCCTTTTTGGCCAAGTGCATCATTGTGGACGTTCTGCCTCTTTTCCTATGCTTTCAATGCAATTCCAGTCTACCTCCTGAAATCGGTTTCCTGCAATTCTGCCCCGCTTTCAAGTCCTCTTGGCAGCCTTACTTCAGTCTATTTTTGGACGATAGCTGTCATTTATAACTCTGCAGGTTTGTGAATTACAGTGCCCCTGAGCTCCTTTCTTCAACTCGCTTTCTTTTGAGCTGGCCGCAACACCGCAGGATGGCTTCAGGCCCTAATCTGGTTCCGGCACGGCACGCTGAGCCTTTGGTTAATTCCTCTTCCTGGTGGGAAATGAGAGTTAAATTTGCCCGTCCAGACACCTCCAGCTAGTCTCTCATTGGTTCTCGCTATTCCTGTTCATCTTCCGCAGAAATTGCAAACTGGGCCAAACAGGAGGTTAAAGGCGCTGACTCTCCAAGTGGGGAGAGTGTTAGTAAAGCGTCTGGAATGTTGCACCCGAGTACCAGGGGAGGAAAACTGAGACATATTTGAACACGTCTCCCGATCACATGGTTGATCATACTCTAGGTTCCACATGCATGTTTTAGCTGAAGGAAGAATACCTTAAACCTGGGTAGTTGAAACCCGAGGAATGGGTACCATGCAATATGACTTCAAAGGGTCTTCATTTGCTCACCGAACCTCTCCAATCCTATCACTGCTGCGTTTATGCCCCTGTACACATGCTTGATTCTCTTTCGGAGACATAGCAATCCATAGGTTTTAAGATACTTACTAGTCAGGTACATTCTTAGGCGTTTAATATGGGATTTTGAGTCCATTTCGTTGAGCAAGGAGTAGCTCTTGTCTATTCCATATTTGGCTTAAGGAACTTTATCTGTGCTCATTTCAATCTCTGGTTTTATGCAGCACCCCAACTCACCTTTCCCCTTAAGCAAGCATAAGTTGGTTTTCTAAATTTGAGACCCTGTTCTGTTCTGTAATTCAGTTCCTGTGTAGCCAAGCTTACATTCCGTGTATTACTGATATCTTATGATGTTTCTTTTTCTGTGTGACTTATTTCAGTTAGAATCATCGTACCTGAATCCACTCATTATGCTGCTACGGGCCTGATGACATAGATTTCATTGCTGAGTGATACTCATTGTACGTAAGTAGCACAAGTTCTTTATCCATTTTTCACTTTCTGTGATATTGAACTTGTACGGTAAATGAGGTTCTTGTAAACAGAGGTATCCCAAAATTTGGGGTGGCAGTGACTTTTTGATTTTAATTTCCCTAAGCTATAGGACCATAAGTGGAAGTGCCCTAGGCTCTGTTGCTTTGTTTTTTAGATGTTTCAGGAAACACCATACACTTCTCCCGAGTGTCTGTTGGCAATTTACATCCCACCCATCAGCATAACAGGGCTCCCAGTTCTCCATGGCCTGTCCTGCCTTTCTGGATTTTACACTTTTTTCATATGGCCCTTTTGACCGGGGGGAAGTGAGACTTCATTGTAGTGCAGATTTCCTTTGCAAGTTTGCTTGCTTGGCCAAAAAGTGCGTATGCGTTTTTTCCTGAATATATTCAGGAAAAAACGCATACGCCCTTTTTGGCCAAGTGCATCATTGTGGACGTTCTGCCTCTTTTCCTATGCTTTCAATGCAATTCCAGTCTACCTCCTGAAATCGGTTTCCTGCAATTCTGCCCCGCTTTCAAGTCCTCTTGGCAGCCTTACTTCAGTATATTTTTGGACGATAGCTGTCATTTATAACTCTGCAGGTTTGTGAATTACAGTGCCCCTGAGCTCCTTTCTTCAACTCGCTTTCTTGTGACCTGGCCGCAACACCGCAGGATTGCTTCAGGCCCTAATCTGGATCCGGTACGGCACGCTGAGTCTTTGGTTATTTCCTCTTCCTGGTGGGAAATGAGAGTTAAATTTGCCCGTCCAGACACCTCCAGCTAGTCTCTCATTGGTTCTCCCTATTCCTGTTCATCTTCCGCAGAAATTGCAAACTGGGCCAAATAGGAGGTTAAAGGGACTGACTCTCCAAGTCGGGAGAGTGTTAGTAAAGCGTCTGGAATGTTGCACCCGAGTACCAGGGTACGAAAACTGAGACATATTTGAACACATCTCCCGTTCACATGGTTGATCATACTCTGGGTTCCACATGCATGTTTTAGCTGAAGGAAGAATACCTTAAAGCTGGAGAGTTGAGACCCGTGTAATGGGTACCATGCAATATGACTTCAAAGGGTCTTCATTTGCTCACCGAACCTCTCCAATCCTATCACTGCTGCGTTTATGCCCCTGTACACACGCTTGATTCTCTTTTGGAGACATAGCAATCCATAGGTTTTAAGATACTTACTAGTCAGGTACATTCTTAGGCGTTTAATATGGGGTGTTGAGTCCATTTCGTTGAGCAAGGAGTAGCTCTTGTCTATTCCATATTTGGCTTAAGGAACTTTATCTGTGCTCCTTTCAATCTCTGGTTTTATGCAGCACCCCAACTCACCATTCCCCTTAAGCAAGCATAAGTTGGTTTTCTAAATTTGAGACCCTGTTCTGTTTTGGAATTCAGTTCCTGTGTAGCCAAGTTTACATTCCGTGTATTACTGATATCTTATGATGTTTCTTTTTCTGTGTGACTTATTTCAGTTAGAATCATCGTACCTGAATCCACTCATTATGCTGCTATGGGCCTGATGACATACATTTCATTGCTGAGTGATACTGCATTGTACGTAAGTACCACAAGTTCTTTATCCATTTTTCACTTTCTGTGATATTGAACCTGTACGGTAAATGAGGTTCTTGTAAACAGAGCCGTTCCAAATTTTGGGGTGGCTGTGTCTTTTTGATTTTAATTTCCCTAAGCTATAGGACCATAAGTGGAAGTGCCCTAGGCTCTGTTGCTTTGTTTTTTAGATGTTTCAGGAAACACCATACACTTCTCCCAAGTGTCTGTTGGCAATTTACATCCCGCCCATCAGCATAACAAGGCTCCCAGTTCTCCATGGCCTATCCTGCCTTTCTGGATTTTACACTTTTTTCAGATGGCCCTTTTGACCAGGGGGAAGTGAGACTTCATTGTAGTGCAGATTTCCTTTGCAAGCTTGCTTGGTTGGCCAAAAAGGGCGTATGCGTTTTTTCCTGAATATATTCAGGAAAAAACGCATACGCCCTTTTTGGCCAAGTGCATCATTGTGGACGTTCTGCCTCTTTTCCTATGCTTTCAATGCAATTCCAGTCTACCTCCTGAAATCAGTTTCCTGCAATTCTGCCCCACTTTCAAGTCCTTTTGGCAGCCTTACTTCAGTATATTTTTGGACGATAGCTGTCATTTATAACTCTGCAGGTTTGTGAATTACAGTGCCCCTGAGCTCCTTTCTTCAACTCGCTTTCTTGTGACCTGGCCGCAACACCGCAGGATGGCTTCAGGCCCTAATCTGGATCCGGTACGGCACGCTGAGCCTTTGGTTATTTCCTCTTCCTGGTGGGAAATGAGAGTTAAATTTGCCCGTCCAGACACCTCCAGCTAGTCTCTCATTGGTTCTCCCTATTCCTGTTCATCTTCCGCAGAAATTGCAAACTGGGCCAAATAGGAGGTTAAAGGGACTGACTCTCCAAGTCAGGAGAGTGTTAGTAAAGTGTCTGGAATGTTGCACCCGAGTACCAGGGTACGAAAACTGAGACATATTTGAACACGTCTCCCGATCACATGGTTGATCATAGTCTAGGTTCCACATGCATGTTTTAGCTGAAGGAAGAATACCTTAAACCTGGGTAGTTGAAACCCGTGGAATGGGTACCATGCAATATGACTTCAAAGGATCTTCATTTGCTCACCGAACCTCTCCAATCCTATCACTGCTGCGTTTATGCCCCTGTACACATGCTTGATTTTCTTTCGGAGACATAGCAATCCATAGGTTTTACGATACTTACTAGTCCCGTACACTCTTAGGCGTTTAATATGCGGTGTTGAGTCCATTTCGTTGAGCAAGGAGTAGCTCTTGTCTATTCCATATTTGGCTTAAGGAACTTTATCTGTGCTCATTTCAATCTCTGGTTTTATGCAGCACCCCAACTCACCTTTCCCCTTAAGCAAGCATAAGTTGGTTTTCTAAATTTGAGACCCTGTTCTGTTCTGTAATTCAGTTCCTGTGTAGCCAAGCTTACATTCCGTGTATTAGTGATATCTTATGATGTTTCTTTTTCTGTGTGACTTATTTCAGTTAGAATCATCGTACCTGAATCCACTCATTATGCTGCTACGGGCCTGATGACATAGATTTCATTGCTGAGTGATACTCATTGTACGTAAGTAGCACAAGTTCTTTATCCATTTTTCACTTTCTGTGATATTGAACTTGTACGGTAAATGAGGTTCTTGTAAACAGAGGTCTCCCAAAATTGGGGTGGCTGTGTCTTTTTGATTTTAATTTCCCTAAGCTATAACACCATAAGTGGAAGTGCCCTAGGCTCCGTTGGTTTGTTTTTTAGATGTTTCAGGAAACACCATACACTTCTCCCGAGTGTCTGTTGGCAATTTCCATCCCGCCCATCAGCATAACAAGTCTCCCAGTTCTCCATGGCCTGTCCTGCCTTTCTGGATTTTACACTTTTTTCAGATGGCCCTTTTGACCGGGGGGAAGTGAGACTTCATTGTAGTGCAGATTTCCTTTGCAAGCTTGCTTGGTTGGCCAAAAAGGGCGTATGCGTTTTTTCCTGAATATATTCAGGAAAAAACGCATACGCCCTTTTTGTCCAAGTGCATCATTGTGGACGTTCTGCCTCTTTTCCTATGCTTTCAATGCAATTCCAGTCTACCTCCTGAAATCGGTTTCCTGCAATTCTGCCCCGCTTTCAAGTCCTCTTGGCAGCCTTACTTCAGTATATTTTTGGACGATAGCTCTCATTTATAACTCTGCAGGTTTGTGAATTACAGTGCCCCTGAGCTCCTTTCTTCAACTCGCTTTCTTGTGACCTGGCCTCCACACCGCAGGTTGGCTTCAGGCCCTAATCTGGTTCTGGCACGGCACGCTGAGCCTTTGGTTAATTCCTCTTCCTGGTGGGAAATGAGAGTTAAATTTGCCCGTCCAGACACCTCCAGCTAGTCTCTCATTGGTTCTCGCTATTCTTGTTCATCTTCCACAGAAATTGTAAACTGGGCCAAACAGGAGGTTAAAGGGACTGACTCTCCAAGTCGGGAGAGTGTTAGTAAAGCGTCTGGAATGTTGCACCCGAGTACCAGGGTACGAAAACTGAGACATATTTGAACACGTCTCCCGTTCACACGGATGATCATACTATAGGTTCCACATGCATGTTTTAGCTGAGGGAAGAATACCTTAAACCTGGGTAGTTGAGACCCGTGGAATGGGTACCATGCAATATGACTTCAAAGGGTCTTCATTTGCTCACCGAACCTCTCCAAACCTATCACCGCTGCGTTTATTCTCCTGTACACATGCTTGATTCTCTTTCAGAGACATAGCAATCCATAGGTTTTAAGATACTTACTAGTCAGGTACATTCTTAGGCGTTTAATATGCGGTGTTGAGTCCATTTCGTTGAGCAAGGAGTAGCTCTTGTCTATTCCATATTTGGCTTAAGGAACTTTATCTGTGCTCATTTCAATCTCTGGTTTTATGCAGCACCCCAACTCACCTTTACCCTTAAGCAAGCATAAATTGGTTTTGTAAATTTGAGACCCTGTTCTGTTCTGTAATTCAGTTCCTGTGTAGCCAAGTTTACGTTCCGTGTATTACTGATATCTTATGATGTTTCTTTTTCTGTGTGACTTATTTCAGTTAGAATCATCATACCTGAATCCACTCACTGTGCTGCTAAGGGCCTGATGACATAGATTTCATTGCTGAGTGATATTGCTTTGTAAGTAAATACCACAACTTCTTTATCCATTTTTCACTTTCTGCGATGTTGAACTTGTACTGTAAACGAGGTTCTTGTAAACAGAGGCGTCCCAAACTTTGGGGTGGCTGTGTCTTTTTTATTTTAATTTCCCTAAGCTATAGGACCGTAAGTGGAACTGCCCTAAGCTCTGTTGCTTTGTTTTTTAGATGTTTCAGGAAACACCATACACTTCTCCAGAGTGGCTGTTGGCAATTTTCATCCCACCCATCAGCATAATAAAGCTCCCAGTTCTCCATGGCCTGTCCTGCCTTTCTGGATTTTACACTTTTTTCAGATGGCCCTTTTGACTGGGGGGCAGTGAGACTTCATTGTAGTGCAGATTTCCTTTGCAAGCTTGCTTGGTTGGCCAGAAAGTGTGTATGCGTTTCTTCCTTAATATATTCAGGAAAAAACGCATACGCCCTTTTTGGCCAAGTGCATGATTGTTGATGTTCTGAGTCTTTTCATATGTTTTCGATGCAATTCCAGTCTACCTCCTGAAATCGGTTTCCTGCAATTCTGCCTTGCTGTCAGTGCCTCTTCATAGCCTTACCTCAATATACTTTTGGAAAATAGTTGTCGTTTATAACTCTGCAGGTTTTTGAATTGCAGTTGCCCTTAGTTCCATTTTTCAGGTCTTATTTTTGTGATCTTGCCTCATATCCACAGTATTTCTTCAGGCCCTATTCTTCTTCTGGGGCACCTTGCTGTGCCTTTGGTTAATTCTTCTTCCTATGTGAAATTAGAGTGACATGTGGCCATTGAAACCACTACAGCTATTTTCTCACTGGTTCCCCCTATTCCCATTCATCCTCCACACTAACTGCAGACTGTGCGATACCGGAACTTAAAGGCATTCACTCTCCATGTGGGGATGTTGTTAGTAAAGTGGCTGGAATGTTGATCCGGAGCCCCAGGAGAGGAAAATGAGGTGCGTTTTAGAAACCTTTCCTGATCATATGGTATACCATCTGCTGGATTTCCCATGCAAGGTTTAGCTGTAGGAAGATTCCCTTCAACCTGGAGTGTTGGGACCCTTGGAATGAGTAGCATGAAGTATTGCATTAAACTTTCGGCAGTTGCTCACCAAAGCTCACCAATCCTCTCAACCCCAAGTGTCCAGTCTTATGTCTTATCCAGCTGTGGGTTTATATGTGGTCATTCCAGGTTGCATCACAGCCCCTGAGCGAATTTTGTAAGAATTTTTCTCTCTTTCATTGTTTCTGCGTTTTGGTTTTAAAATTTATTTCTATAATGGGGTTTAGCTCATTTTCACTGCTGTGTTTGTGCCGTTTTGCACACACTTGATTCCCTTATGGAGATATATCAATACATGGGTTTTAAGATTCTTATTACTCAGATATATTTCTCTGCGGTGTATAGGGTGTGTTGAGGCCAGTTCATTGAGCAAGGTGTAGATCTTGTCTAATACCTATTTGGTTTATTGAACGGTATCTGTGCTAATTTCAAACTCTGGTTTTATGCATCACCCCACCTCTCCTTTCCCCTTAAGGTGACATAAGTGTGTTTTCTAAATGTGAGACACTGTTCTGTTTTGTAATTCATTTTTAGTGCAGCCATATTTATCCTCCCTCTATAAGTGATATCTTATGATATGTTTCTTTTTCTGTTTGACTTATTTCAAGTAGTATTATCGGACCTAAATCCACTCTTTATCCTTCTACTAGCCTTATTACATTGATTTCATGGTGAAGAGATATTCCATTGTACATAAGTACCACATCTTCTTTATCCATTGTTCTCTTTCCTGGGATATTTAAGGTGTACTGAAGTTGAGGTTCTTGTAAACAGAGTAGCCCTAAACTGTGGTGTGCTTGTGTCTTGTTGATTTTTAGACTTCCCTAGATATACTCCCGTGATTGGAAGTGCCCTATGCTCTGTAGCTCTGTTTTTTAGATGATTTAGGAACCACCATACACTTCTCCAGAGTGGCTCCCGGCAGTTCACACACTGTCCATCAGCGTATAAAGGCTCCCTGTTCTCCATCGCCTGTCCTGCATTTCTGGTTTTTACAATTTTTTCGGGTGGCCCTTTTGACCGGTGGGAAATGAGACTTCTTTGTTGTGCACATTTGCATTGCTTGCTTGCTTGGTTGCCCATAAAGTGCGTATGCGTTTTTTCCTGGATATATTCAGGAAAAAACGCATACTCCCTTTTGGGCCAACTGCATCATTGTCGAAATTCTGCCGCTTTTCATGTGCTTTAAAGACGAGTCCAATCTATCTCTTGAAATCTGTTTCTTGCAATTCTGTCTTGCATTCAGATCCTCTTCTTTGCCTTACCTCAGCATATTTTTGGACGTTAGTTTTCATTTATAACTCTGCAGGTTTGTGAATTGCAGTGACCCTGAGCTCCATTTTTTAAGTTGCTCTTTTGTGAGCTGGCCTCAAAGCCGCAGGATTGCTTCAGGCCCTATTTTGGCTCTGGTGAGGCAGGCTGAGCCTTTTTTTAATTCTTATTCTTAATGGGATATTAGAGTGACATGTGCCCGTCCAAACCCCTACAACTATTCTCTCATTGGTTCCCCCTTTTCCCGTCCATCCTCCTCACAATTTGCAAAATGTGTGAAACAGAAGTTTAAATGTGCTGATTCTCTAAGTGGGGAGATTCTAAGTAACGTGGCTGGAATGATGAACAGGAGCACCAGGAGAGGATAAATGAGCTGCATTTTAGACACATCTCCCGATCACATGGTGTACAGTCCTCTGGGTTTTCCATGCATGTTTTAGCTATAGGAAGATCCCTTGAACCTGCAGATTTGGGACCCATTGAATGGGTACCAGGTAGTATTACTTTAAAGGGTGTGCATTTCCTCACCCAACCTCACATTTCTCTTAGCGTGAACAGTTTCCAGCCTTATGTCTCATCCTGCTGTGGGTCTAGATGTGTTCAATCCATGTTGCATCACCGTCCCTGAGGAAAAGTTGTAAGAGGTTTTCTCTGTCTCTCTGTCGTTTATTTTTTTCAATTTATTACTATATTGGTTACAGCTGATTTTCAAAGCTCTGTTTCTTGCTGCTGTACATCCACTTGATTCACGTACAGAGAGACATCAATAAATTCTTTTTCAGATTCTTACCAGTCATAGATATTCTTTTCCGGTGACTTGAGTGTGCTGAGTGCAGTTCTTTTAGCTACCGTGTAGGCCTTGTTGATTATCAGTTTGGTATTTGGAATGGTATCTTTGCTAATTTCAACCTCTTGGATGATGCCTCACCCCTCCCCACCTTTCCGTTTAGCAGCCTTATGCGTGTTTTCTACATATTTGACTATGTTTTTGTTTTGTAATTTATTTCATGTGTAGCCATTTTGGATTCCACCTTTAAGTGATATCTTATGATATGTGTCTTTTTCTTTTTGAATTATGTCACTTAGAAAGATCATACGTAACTCCTCCGGAGTTGTTACAACTGGCCATATTTCATTGATTTCCAGGCTGAGTAATATTCCACTCTACATAAGTACCACATCTCTATCCATTTTTTCCCTCCAGAGACATTTAAGTTATATCCTAGTTGAGGATCTTTTAAACAGAGAGGCAGTAAACATTGGGGTGCCTGTGTCCTCTCGATTTTTGTTTTTCCCAGGATATACGCCCATGAGTGCAAGTGCCCTATGCTCTGTAGCTCATTTTTTAGATGCTTTAGTAAACACAATACACTTCTCCAGAATGGCCGTTGGCAATATACATTTCCACTATAAGCCTCACAGGGCTCCCTCTTCTCCTTGCCCTGTCCTGCATTTCTGGTGTTTACACTTTATGAGGATGGCTCTTCTGACTGATGCGAAGTGATATCTTTTGTAGTATTGATTTCCAGTGCCCACCTGTTTGGTTGGCTAAAAAAGTGTATGCCCTTTTCTTGAATATATACAGGAAAAAACGCATACAGCCTTTTTGGCCAACTGCAATGTTGGCAATGTTCAGCCCCTTTTCTTGTGCTTAATGGCGAGTCCTTTCTACCTCCTCAAATCCCTTTCCTGCCATTCTCCCTTGCTTACCAATCCTTTTCTCTGACTTTCCTCAAGACATTTTTCAGTGATAGATATTTTCAACTCTGCAGTTTCGTGAATTTTACTGCCCCTGAGTTCCATTGTTCAACTTGTGTTTATGGGAACTGGCCACAAAGCAGTGGGATTTCCTCAAGCCCCATACTGTTTCCATGGGCAACCCTAGCCTTTGGTCAATTCATCTTCCTGATTGGAAATTAGAGTGACATGTGCCTGTCTGAACACCTAGGACTTGTCTCTCATTGTTCCTCATCCTCCCGCTTCATCCTCTGGACAAATTCCAAACTGTACGCAACAGGATGTTGACAGTGCTGACATCTCCAAGTGGGGAGACTGTTAGTAAAGACGCTGGAGGGGTGAACCCGAGCACCAGGAGATGAGGAGATGAGATGCCTTTTCCAAACTCTTCCCGATCAGACGGTATACCATCCTCTGGGTGTGACAGACATGTTTTAGCAGTAGGAAGAGTCCCATTCATGTAAGGAGAACACCAGGGCTTTTTCAAAATCAGTGTCTCCCCGAAACCCAAACTGGGGAATTTTTTAAGCTACGGCTACACATATGTTCATTAAGGGCCTTGGGAAGTAGGCAGAGTCCAAACTTTAGATGATTGAAGTCTTCAGGGTCAGAAGCACTCACCACCGGCTTCCCTTAGGTTACACTTTAACTGTCATTGATAGATGATGTCAATAAAAATATCTATTCTTTTTCAGATTATTTCCCCTTATAGGTTATTGCAAAATATTGAGTGTAGTTCCCTGTGCTATACAGTAGTTCCTTGTTGATGATCTATTTTATACATAGCAGTGTGTATGTGTTAATTCCAAACTGTTAATTTATCCCTCCTCCCACCTTTCCCCTTTGGTAATAATAAATTATAAGATTTTATACTTCTCAGAAATGGGGGAGCTGAAAGAGAGGTATCATTTTCAATGGAAAAGCATTTAAAACAAGATTGAAGGTTTAACCAAGATTATTAGATGTACATCCTTGGAAAGAAATCACTTCATTTCTCTAATATTGACCTGACAAATAAGACAAACCTTTTCACTGAACTTGCTTATAATAAAGTGATGGAAATATCAAATGGAAGTGTTAGAAACATCTTATTTTACCCGAGCCTTATACACTGTTCTATGTTAACTACAGTTTGGCTCACACATCTCTTCATTGAAGTTACAATAGTCTCAATTTCTGTTACTGATCCTCCAGAGTGGACCCCAACAAGTGTCCCCCTGCCCAGTGTCATTGGGGCCAACAGATCGAGACTGAGTTTGGTTCACAAGCAAAGGAAACTTTATATTTTGATCAGAGAATGGAGAGGTGAGAGCATGCACTACCCCGTGGGCTGTGGGCTGGGCTGCTGTGTAGAGATCCTGTGAGAGTCAGTGGGAGGGAGGGGGCGGAGCTCTCGAGGGTCGGGTTGGCTGTAGCTCAGGCTCTATATCTTGGAGTCTGCACTGGGCCCCAGGAGCTGAGGTGTCGACCCAGCCATTCTGCACTAGGAAATCTGGTCTGAAGTGCCGGGTGTGGAACCTCTGCATGCGGGACCCTAGGAGCACGTGAAATTAGACAAAGCACAAAGGATAAAAAAGGTCAGACTTGACTTTATTGCCCAGATTCTATTTTTATCTCCCAGGGATTTTTAATGGGCTTTGCTGGGGACAAACCCCTCCTCTGCCTTTTGTCCCGTTCCTCATTCTTGGAGTGCTGAGGGTGCAGACCCTTCTTCTGTAACTGCTGAGTGCTGAGTTGGGAGCCCTCATACCAGGGGACGAGGGTCAGAACTTCTCCCCAGCAGCCTCCAGGTGACGTTGATTGGCCCCAGGACCCCTGCCTCCCTGCTCGTCCGCCTGAGCACCAGCATTGGAAGTGTTATAGATTCTAATGACCTTTAAGGGTCCAGGAAAGAGATGTGCAGAGACGCTGTGGGGGCCGGTTTCACCCCGCCCCACATTTGTTCGGCCACCTTAGGCTGACCGTTTCTGCCAGCCTAGATGCTCTGGCCAGTAGTCTGCGCTTTCTTCAATTAGGCCCCTGAATTAACGTACAAACAGCACCAGGTGTCAGAGCCCTGCCTGCTCAACTCCCAGACAGTCCAGGGTCAGTGGTGATCAAGGACCATGATGGCCACTGAGTCAACAGCCTTTTGAAGTAAACAGGAGTCCAGCCGGTCTTATTGGCCACCATCATCACGGTGTCTGTAGGCTTTTCTATGGTGACAGTGTGATATACGGTTCCCCCGCCAAGATTATTAGCTCCCCTCCGGGTGCAGTAAGTCCTGCAAGCAGTAGTCTACTCCTTCGGGACACACTATTGTTGTTTTATGAGAGAAACTCCAGGTCAAGTGATGTTCACACGAGTCGTCATGGTGCCCTGTTGCCCCCGGTTATCTCTCTGGATGTTGGAGTTGGAGGGCCTCCTCAGTCGAGGTCGGTGTGCCCACGGAGCAAACCCTGCAACTTCAGGGCATGGTTGGTGATTAGGATCACCACGTGGGGTCCTTTTCCCTTAGGAGGGAGGTGGCCTTTTGGGCTGCTGATTTCCAGGTTTTTAGATACCGCCAGTATCTTGGCCAGATGTGGCAGTGGGCCAAGCCCCTTGGTGACTCTAGTTTATCCTACCTGGATGGCATTCTTGCGTTGTTCCATTTCAAGTGGTCCCAGTTTTTGCACTAATTCTCCAATGGCGGTTCACCTTTCACCGGGAATGTAAAGGTCAAAGGGTTTAGCTCAATTAGAGAGTTCCAGGACAAGGGTCTGAATTGACTGCTCTTTCCATTCTTGAAAGGCCACTTCTGGATTCTGTTCAAAAGGATCATCATCTTTTCCTTTCAGTGTTTCATATAGAGGCCCAGCTAGTAGACTGTAGTTAGGGATCCAGAAGCAGCAAACCCTGGCCTCCCCAGGAACCCCTAAGCTGTCTTCTAGTTTTAGAAAGGGGTAAGGCTGAAAATGGTTTCTTCCCTTTCCTGGGATGGGCTTCTCTGACCTTGTGTGAGAATGAAGCCCAAGCAGGTCACCGCAGTCTGTGATATTTGAGCTTTTTCTTGGACAACTTCTATCCTTTATTGGCTTGGTAGTTCAGAGGCCTCCTTAGTAGGGCTGGCGATCAGAATGTCATCTGCATATTGAAGGAGGGTTTCCTTTTCCAGAGGTAGAACTTTTCGGTCTTTAGCTAAGCTTTCCCCAAAGATGGTGTGGGAATTTTTGCACCCTTGGGGCAAGACGGCCCGGAAGTATTGTTTTAGTTGTATGTTGAGTCCTGCCACTCACAAGCCAAAATTTCTTGTGACTCTGGGACTAATGGAATACAAAAGAAGGCATCATTGAAGACTAATACAGAATACCATGTCCTGGTGGTTGGTAGAATGACCATCAGGGTGTAGGAATCAGGAGCAACTGGAGGTATATCCTCGGTGGCTTCACTGACTGTCCTGACATCCTTTACCAGGTCCCCAGCAGCCCATGGGGCTCTCGTGGTCAGACCAATCCCAGGATATGGAGCTCTCCTGGGCAGGTACCCCACCCCCAACCCAGCCCACGGGGCTCTCATGGTCAGGCCCCTCCCAGGATACAGAGCTACCCTTGCAGGTACCGTGGCAGGGCTGGGCACACAGGAACTGTGCACATAGCCCTCATTGCAGAGCACCCCCAGCTCACCTGTCGCTCAGAGCTGACACAGAGCACCTCAGAGCAGGACTTGAACTAACAAACAGCAGCTCCGACAGGTCTGTGACCCTGGGCATCACTCTGTGTGGCCTCCCTCCACCTGGTCTTCCAGAGACTTCCACTGCACCCAGGGCACCAGGCCTCTGTCTCCAACCACCACCCACCCCTCCTCTCCGTGACTCCTGGGTTCCTCTCATTAGGAGAGGGTTTTCTTGAAGTTGTCTCCCACTCATGGGCCAGATAAAATGATTAGAAAACAAGCCAAAGCTGCAGCCCCTTGTCTATCCTGACTCTCAGGAGCCCACACCTGTTCCTTGGACCTGGCCGGTTCAGCAAG
Organism: Delphinus delphis; assembly: GCF_949987515.2. Lineage (NCBI taxonomy): Eukaryota > Metazoa > Chordata > Mammalia > Artiodactyla > Delphinidae > Delphinus > Delphinus delphis. The sequence goes on along the minus strand of NW_027192670.1, from coordinate 1,079,224 downwards.
TTCCATTTTCTGCAACTGTGAGCCCCTGAGGGGTGATGATTGGCTGACCTGGGCAGCCTTACCATGCCAGCCAGCCCTCCCCAGGTGTGCCTGGGTTGAGATCAATATAAATACCACTCCAGGCAGCAAGAGCCCCTGCAGCCGTGCCTGACGCCATTTTCTCTGCCCTGTCAGCAGTCTCGGGGCTGGGCTGGTGGGAGGGAGTGAGAGGCCACGGCTTTGTGGGTGGCCCAGTGTGAGTGGGGCTCTGCTGGACTTTCTGCAGCAGTTGCCAGGCTGCCACCTGCTAAAGAAGAGGATGTGTCACCCATACCTGCTGCTGGAATTTCTCCCTGGGCAGAGGTGAGGAAGGAAAAAAGCAGTGGGGGCAGGGACAGGACGGGTTTCTCAGGCAGGGAAATGGAAATCTTCCAGAAGAGCACCCAGGGCCAGGACCATCCTGGCTGGCCTGCAGGCACCAAGTCAGCTGGCATCCTGTCACTCGTGTGGCTCTATGGCCCTTCCTCTAGGCTTTCAAGTCCTTGTATATATTCAGGTGTTTTACCTGGGAAGGGTGGGAACAGTTCAGCAGCAACTGGCCTGGGGCTCAGCTCACGTTTACTCACAGATGCCTCGGCACGGTGCCCCAGCTTTGCAATGAGGACGCTTGTTGTGTGGGGGCTGCTGGCTGAATGGGAGACGATTCCCCACCACTGACCAACTTCAGAATTGTTTACAACTGGAGTAAGTGCCCTGATACGGTTTTCCTCTGAGTAACTGGTGGGTTCTGTTTTTTTTTTTTCTCTTTTTCCTTTTTGGTTCAAGGTAGATTTTATTCCTCTTTTTTGTATTTACAGATATAAGCATGGAAATAATTTATTCATATAAATACATGTATGTGAAGGGAATAATTGTTTTTTCTGTTTTATTTTTTAAATTTTATTTGTTTTTAATTTTGAATTTTATTTTATATTTTTATACAGCAGGTTCTTATTGGTTATCTATTTTATACATATAAATGTTTACATGCCAATCCCAATCTCTCAAATCCTCCCACCACCACCCTCCCAAGAGCTTTCCCCCCTTGTTGTCCATACGATTGTTGTCTACATCTGTTGCTCTATTTATGCCTTGCAAAATGGTTAATCTGTACAGTTTTTCTAGGTTCCACATATATGCATGAATATACAAGATTTGTTTTTCTCTTTCTGACTTACTTCACTCTGTATGACAGTCTCTAGATCCATCGACGTCTCTACAAATGACCCAATTTCATTCCTTTCATGGCTTAGTAATATTCCATTTTATATATGTACCACATCTTTATGCATTCGTCTGTCTGTGGGCATTTAGGTTGCTTCCATTACCTCGATATTGTAAATAGTGATGCAATGAACATTGTGGTGAATGTCTCTTTTTGATTTCTGGTTTTGTCTGGGTATATGTCCAGTACTGGGATTGCTGTATCATATGGTAATTCTATTATTAGTTTCTTAAGAAACTCCATATTGTTCTCCATAGTGACTGTATCAATTTATATTCCCAACAATAGTGGAAGAGGCTTCCTTTTCTCCACACCCTTTCCAGCATTTGTTGTTTGTAGATTTTCAGATGATGCCCATTCTAACAGGTGTGAGGTGATACCTCATTGTTGAGTCCATTTCGTTGAGCAAGGGGTAGGTCTTGTCTATTACATATTTGGCTTATGGAACGGTATCTGTGCTAATTTCAAACTCTGGTTTTATGCAGCACCCCAACTCACCTTTCCCCTTAAGCAAGCATAAGTTGGTTTTCTAAACTTGAGACCCTGTTCTGTTTTGTAATTCAGTCCATGTGTAGCCAAGTTTACATTCCGTGCATTAGTGATACCTTATGATGTTTCTTTTTCTGTGTGACTTATTTCACTTAGGATCATCGTGCCTCAATCCACTCATTATGCTGGTACAGGCATGGTGACACAGATTTCATTGCTGAGTGGTATTCTGTTGTACGTAAGTACCGCAACTTCTTTATCAATTATTTGTTCTCTGGGATATTTAACGTGTATTGTAGAAGAGGTTCCTGTAAACAGATCCGTCCCAAATTTTGGGGTGGCTGTGTTTTTAATTTTAATTTCCCTAAGCTATAGGACCATAAGTGGAAATACCCTAGACTCTGTTGCTTTGTTTTTCAGATGTATCAGGAAACACCATACACTTCTCCAGAGTGGCTGTTGGCAATTTACATCCTGCCCATCAGCATAACAAGGCTCCTTTTTCCCCATGGCCTGTCTTGCCTTTCTGGATTTTACACTTTTTTCAGATGGCCCTTTAGACCGGGGGGAAGTGACACTTCATAGTAGTTCGGATTTCCATTGCAAGCTTGCTTGGTTTGCCAAAACAGGCGTATGCGTTTTTTCCTGAATATATTCAGGAACAAACTCATACGTCCTTTTTTGCCAAGTGCATCATTGTCGATGTTCTGCCTCTTTTCCTATGCTTTAAATGCAAATCCAGTCTACCTCCTGAAATCGGTTTCCTGAAATTCTGCCCCGCTTTGAAGTCCTCTTCACAGCCTTACTTCAATATATTTTTGGACGTTATCTGTCATTTATAACTCTGCAGGTTTGTGAATTACAGGGCCCCTGAGCTCCTTTCTTCAACTCGCTTTCTTGTGAGCTGGCCACAAACCCGCAAGACTGCTTCAGGCCCTAATCTGCTTCTGGCAGGGCATGCTGAGCCTTTGGTTAATTCCTCTTCCTGGTGGGAAATGAGTGTTAAAAATGCCCGTCCAGACACCTACCTCACTCTCAACCCCTTGGTGATGTGGGTCCTCTGGTTTGTGGCCACCTTTGCTGGGTTCCTCACCTTTCGATGATGTGGCCCCACTAGTGTGAGGACACTCCTGCCTGGTTCCTATCCACGTGGTTATGTGGACCCCCTGGTGAGAGTCTGTTCCTGGCTGTGTTCCTCACCCTTCTGTGAGGGAGACCCTTTGCTGATAGGTCACTCCTGCATGGCTGGCACACATTGCCTTGGTGAAATCAGCCGTGTGGTGGCAGTTGGAGCGTGCTGGGAATCTCCTCCCCCCGGTGATGAGGGCCCTCTTGCGTCAGGCCCTAACTGCTGGGCTCACCAACTTTTCTTAGTGAGCCCAGTGATGCTTTGGCACTCCTCTTAGGATCCCATCTCCATGGGGATGTGGGCCTTCTGCTCTGAGGTCCCAACGGCCGGGTTGTTCACATTTTCATGATGTGGGCTCTCTGGTGTTAGTTCACAGAGGCCTGGATCCCATAGCCTCTGTGCTCTTGGCCGCCTGCTGGGAGGTTCCAACTGCTGGATTCCTCACTTTTTTAATTTTTGGGGCCCTCTGTTGTGAGGATCCTCCTGTCTGCCTCACTCCCAGCCCCTTCGTGATGTGTGTCATCTGGTTTGAGGCCACATGTGCTGGGTTCCTCACCTTTCGATGATGTGGGACCAATGGTCTTAGGAGACTCCTGCCTGGTTCACATCCCCTTGGTGATGTGGGCCCTCTGTTGAGAGTCTGATCCTGGCTGGGTTCCTCACCCATCTGTGAGGTGGGCCGTCTGCTGTGAGGTCACTCCTGCCTGGCTTGCTCACCTCGCCTTGTGGACATGAGCCCTCTGGTGGCACTTGGAGCCTGCTGGGAGCCTCCTTCCCTCGGTGATGAGGGCCCTCTGGCGTCAGGCCCTAACTGCTGGGCTCCCCACATTTTGTGATGTGCGCCCAGTGGTGCGAGGACACTCCAGCCAGATTCACATCCCCATTGGGATGTGGGCCTTCTGCTCTGAGGTCCCAACGCCTGGGTTGCTCACAGTTTCATGATGTGGGTTCTCTGCTGTTAGTTCACTCCTGCCTGCATCCCATAGCTTCTGTGCTCTCGGCCGCCTGCTGGGAGGTTCCAACTGCTGGATTCCTCCCCTTTCTTATTCTTTGGGCCCTCTGTTTTTAGGCTACTCCTGCCTGCCTCACTCCCATTCCCTTTGTGATATGTGTCCTCTGATTTGAGGCCACATGTGCTGGGTTCCGCACCTTTCGATGATGTGGCCCCACTGGAGGGAAGACAGTCCTGACTGGTTCCCATCCCCTTGCTGATGTGGGCCCTCAGGTGAGAGTCTGATCCTGGCTGGGTTCCTCACCCTTCTGTGAGGTGGGCCCTCTGCTGTGAGGTCAATCATGCCTGTCTGGCACACGTCACCTTGGCGACGTGGGCCCTCTGGTGGCAGTTGGAGTGTGCTGGGATCCTCCTCCCCTCGGTGATGAGGGCCCTCTTGCCTTAGGCCATAACTGCTGGGCTCCCCACATTTTCTGATGTGCGCCAAGTGAGTGAGGACACTCTTGCCAGGTTCCCATCCCCATGGGGATATGGGCCTTCTGCTCTGAGGTCAAAACGGCTGGCTTGCTCACAGTACCATGATGTGGGCCCTCTGCTGTGAGTTCACTCCGGCAAGGATCCCTTATCATCGGTGCTCTGAGCCGCCTGCTGGGAGGTTCCAACTGCTGGATTCCTCAACTTCTTTATTCTATGTGCCCTCTGTTGTGAGGCTCCTCCTGCCTGCCTCACTGCCAGCCCCTTGGTGATGGCTGTCCTATGGCTTGAGGCCACATGTGCTGCATTCCTCACCTTTCGATGATGTGGCCCCACTCGTGTGAGGACACTCCTGCCTGGTTCCCATCCCCTTGGTGAGGTGGGCCCTCTGGCGAGAGTCTAATCCTGGCTGGGTTCCTCAACGTTTTGTGAGGTGGGCCCTCTGCTGTGAGGTCACTCCTGCCTGGCTGGCACACGTCACCTTGGAGACGTGAGCTCTCTGGTGGCAGTTGGAGCGTGCAGGGTGCCTCCTCCTCTCGGTGATGACGGCCCTCTGGCGTCAGGCCCTAAATGGTGGGCTCCCCACATTTTCTGATGTGCGCCCAGTGGTGCGAGGACACTCCAGCCAGGTTCCCATTCCCATGGGGATGTGGGCCTTCTGTGCTGAGGTCCCAACGCCTGGGTTGCTCACAGTTTTATGATGTGGGCCCTCTGCTGTGAGCTCACTGTGGCCTGGATCCCATAGCCTTGGTGTTCTGGGCCGCCTGCTGGAAGGTCTAAATGCTGGAATCCTCATGTTTTTTATATTATGTGCCCTGTGTTGTGAGGCTACTCCTGCCTGCCTCACTCCAAGGCCCTTGGTGATGTGGGTCCTCTGGTTTGAGGACACATGTGCTGGGTTCCTCACCTTAAGATGATGAGACCCCACTTGTGTGAGGATAATCCTGACTGGTTCCCATCCCCTTCGTGATGTGGGCCCTCTGGTAAGAGTCTGATCCTGGCTGGGTTCCTCACCCATCTGTGAGGTGCGCCCTCTACTATCAGGTAACTCTTGCCTGGCCTGCTCACCTCGCCTTGTTGACATGAGCCCTCTGGTGGCACTTGGACCCTGCTGGGAGCCTCCTCACCTCTGTGATGAGGGCCCTCTGACGTCAGGCCCTAACTGCTGGGCTCCCCAACTTTTCTTAGTGAGCCCAGTGATGCTCGGGCACTCCTCTTAGGTTCCCATCTCCATGGGGATGTGGGCCTTCTGCTCTGAGGTTCCAACGGCTGGGTTGATCACAATTTCATGATGTGGGCTCTCTGGTCTTAGTTCACTGTGGCCTGGATCCCATAGCCTCTGTGCTCTTGGCTGCCTGCTGGGAGGTTCTAACTGCTCGATTCCTCAACTTTTGTATTCTATGGGTCCTGTGTTGTGATGCTCCTCCTGCCTGCCTCACTCGCAACCCCTTCGTGATGTGGGTCTTCTGGTTTGAGGCCACATGTGCTGGGTTCTGCAACTTTCAATGATGTGGCCCCACTGGTGTGAGGACACTCCTGCCTGGTTCCCATCCCCTTGGTGATGTGGGCCTTCTGGTGACAGTCTTATCCTGGCTGGGTTCCTCACTCTTCTGTGAGGTAGGCCCTCTGCTGTGAGGTCAATCCTGCCTGACTTGCACACATCACCTTGGCAACGTGGGCCCTCTGTTGGCACATGGAACCTGCTGGGAGCCTCCTCCCCTCGGTGATGACGGCCCTCTAGCATCAGGCCCTAACTGCTGGGCTCCCCACGTTTTCTGATGTGAGCCCAGTGTTGCCAGGACACTCCTGTCAGGTTCCCATCCCCATGGGGATGTGGGCTTTCTGCTCTGAGGTCCCAACGCCTGGGTTGCTCACAGTTTCATGATGTGGGCTTTCTGGTGTTAGTTCACTCCTGCCTGCATCCCATAGCTTCTGTGCTCTCGGCCGCCTGCTGGGAGGTTCCAAATGCTGGATTCCTCACCTTTTTTATTCTTTGGGCCCTCTGTTTTTAGGCTACTCCTACCTGCCTCACTCCCATCCCCTTTGTGATGTATGTCCTCTGATATGAGGCCACATGTGCTGGGTTCCTCACCTTTCGATGATGTGGCCCCACTGGTGGGAGGACAGTCCTGACTGGTTCCCATCCCCTTGGTGTTGTGGGCCCTCTGGTGAGAGTCTCATCCTGCCTCGGTTCCTCACCCTTCTGTGAGATAGGCCCTCTGCTGTGAGGTCACTACTGCCTGGCTGGCGCATGCCACCTTGTAGACGTGGGCCCTCTGTTGGCAGTCGAAACCTGCTGGGAGTCTCCTCCCCTCAGTTATGAGGGCCCCCTGGCGTCAGGCCCTAACTGCCGGGCTCCTAACATTTTCTGATATGTGCTAAGTGGTGCGAAGCCACTCCTGCCAGGTTCCCATCCCAATGGGGATGTGGGCCTTCTGTTCTGAGGTCCCAACGGCTGGGCTGCTCACAGGTTCATGATGTGGGCCCTCTGCTGTGAGTTCACTGTGGCCTGGATCCCATAGCCTCGGTGCTCTGGGCCACTTGCTGGGAGATTCCAACTGCTGGATTCCTCAACTTTTATATTCTATGGACCCTGTGTTGTGAGGCCGGTCCTGCCAGCCTCATTCCGAACCCCTTGGTGATGTGGTTCCTCTGGTTTGAGGCTACATGTGCTGGGATCCTCACCGTTCGATGATGTTGTCCCACTGGTGTGGGGACACTCCTGCCTGGTTCCCATCCCCTTGGTGATGTGGGCCCTCTGGTGAGAGTCTGATCCTGGCTGTGTTCCTCACCCTTCTGTGAGGTGGGCCCTCTGCTGTGAGGTCACTCCTGCCGGGCTGGCACACATCGCCTTGGCGACGTTGGCCCTCTGTTGGCAGCTGGAGCCTGCTGGGAGCCTCCTCCTCTCAGTGATGAGTGCCCTCTAGCGTCAGGCCCTAACTTCTGAGCACCCCACGTTTTCTGATGTGAGCCCAGTGATGCCAGGACACTCCTGTCATGTTCCCATCACCATGGGGATGTGGGCCTTCTGCTCTGAGGTCCCAATGTCTGGGTTGCTCACAGTTTCATGATGTGGGCTGTCTGGTGTTAGTTCACTCCGGCCTGGATCCCATAGCCTCTGAGCTCTGGGCCGCCTGCTGGGAGGTTCCAAATGCTGGATTCCTCACCTTTCTTATTTTTGGGCCCTCTGTTATGAGGCTCCTCCTGCCTGCCTCACTCCCAGCCCCTTGGTGATGGGTGTCCTATGGTTTGAAGCCACATGTTCTGGGTTCCTCACCTTTAGATGATGTGGCCCTACTCATGTGAGGACACTCCTGCCTGGTTCCAATCCATTTGGTGATGTGGGCCCTCTGGTGCGAGTCTGATCCTGACTGGGTTCGTCACACTTCTCTGAGGTGGGCCCTCTGCTGTGAGGTCATTCGTGCCTGGTTGGCACACATCACCTTGGCGACGTCAGCCCTCTGGTGGCAGTTGGAGCCTGCTGGGAGCCTCCTTCCCTTGGTGATGAGGGTCCTCTGGCATCAGGCCCTAACTGCTGGTCTCCCAAAATTTTCTGATACGTTCTCAGTGGTGCGAGGACACTCCTACCAGATTTCCATCCCCATGGGGATGTGGGCCTCCTGCTCTGAGGTCCCAATGGCTGGGTTGCTCAGTTTCATGACATGGGCCCTCTTCTGTGAGTTCACTGTGGCCTGGATCCCATAGCCTCGGTGCTCTGGGCCGCCTGCTGGGAGGTTCCAACTGCTGGATTCCTCACTTTTTTATTCTATGGGCCCAGTGTTGTGAGGCTACTCCTGCCTGCCTCACTCCGAGGCCCTTGGTGATGTGAGTCCTCTGGTTTGAGGACACATGTGCTGAGTACCTCACCTTTAGATGATGTGGCCCCACTGGTGTGAAGACACTCCTGCCTGGTTACCATCCCCTTGGTGATGTGGGCCCTCTGGTGAGAGTCTGATGTTGGCTGGGTTTCTCACCCTTCTGTAAGGTGGGACCTCTGCTGTGAGGTAACTCCTGCCTGGCTTGCTCACGTTGCCTTGGCAATGTGAGCCCTCAGGTGGCAGTTAAACCTGCTGGGAATCTCCTCCCCTCAGTTATGAGAGCTCTGGATAAAACACATATGCCCTTTTTTGCCAAGTCCATTATTTTCCAAGTTCTGTCTCTTTCCTATGCTTTAAGAGCGACTCCCGTGTACCTTCTGAAATCGGTTTCCAGCAATTCTGCCCCGCATTCAAGTCCACTTCGCAGCCTTACTTCAGTATAATTTTGGATGATAGCTGTCATTTATAACTCCGCAGGTTTGTGAATTACAGTGTCCCTGAGCTCCTTTCTTCAACTCGATTTCTTGTGAGCTGGCCGCAAAACTGCAGGATCTCTTCAGGCCCTAATCTAGTTCCAGCACGGCATGCGGAGCCTTTGGTTCATTCGTCTTCCTGGTGGGAAATGAGAGTTAAATTTGCCCGTCCAGACACCTCCAGCTAGTCTCTCATTGGTTCTCCCTATTCCTGTTCAATTTCCGCAGAAATTGTACACTGGGCCAAACAGGAGGTTAAAGGCACTGACTCTCCAAGTGGGAAGAGTGTTAGTAAAGTGTCTGGAATGTTGCACCCGAGTACCAGGGGACAAAAACTGAGACGCATTTGAACACGTTTCCCGATCACATGGTGGATCATACTCTGGGTTCCACATGCATGGTTTAGCTGAAGGAAGAATACCTTAAACCTGGAGAGTTGAGACCCATGGAATGGGTACCATGCAATATGACTTCAAAGGGTCTGCATTTACTCACCGAACCTCACCAATCCTATCACTGCTGCATTTATGCCACTGTACACACGCTTGATTCTCTTTTGGAGACATATAAATCGATAGGTTTTAAGATACTTACTAGTCAGGTATATTCTTAGGTGTTTAATATGGGGTGTTGAGTCCACTTAGTTGAACAAGGATGAGCTCTTGTTATTACATATTTGGCTTATGGAACGGTATCTGTGCTAATTTCAATCTCTGGTTTTATGCAGCACCCCAACTCACCTTTCCCCTTAAGCAAGCATAAGTTGGTTTTCTACATTTGAGACCCTGTTCTGTTTTGTAATTCAGTTCCTGTGTAGCCAAGTTTACATTCCGTGCATTAGTGATATCTTATGATGTTTCTTTTTCTGTGTGACTTATTTCACTTAGAATCATCGCACCTGAATCCACTCATTATGCTGCTACAGGCCTGATGACATAGATTTCATTGCTGAGGGATATTGCATTGTACGTAAGTACCCCAACTTCTTTATCCATTTTTCACTTTCTGTGATACTGAACTTGTACCGTAAACGAGGTTCTTGTAAACAGAACCGTCCCAAAATTTGGGGTGGCTGTGTCTTTTTGATTTTAATTTCCCTAAGCTATAGGACCATAAGTGGAAGTGCCCTAGGCTCTGTTGCTTTGTTTTTTAGATGTTTCAGGAAACACCCTACACTTCTCCAGAGTGGCTGTTGGCAATTTACATCCCGCCCATCAGCATAACAAGGCTCCCAGTTCTCCATGGCCTGTCCTGCCTTTCTGGATTTTACACTTTTTTCAGATGGCCCTTTTGACCGGGGGGAAGTGAGACTTCATTGTAGTGCAGATTTCCTTTGCAAGCTTGCTTGGTTGTCCAAAAAGGGCGTATGCGTTTTTTCCTGAATATATTCGGGAAAAAAAGCATACGCCCTTTTTGGCCAAGTGCATCATTGTGGACGTTCTGCCTCTTTTCCTATGCTTTCAATGCAATTCCAGTCTACCTCCTGAAATCGGTTTCCTGCAATTCTGCCCCGCTTTCAAGTCCTCTTGGCAGCCTTGCTTCAGTATATTTTTGGACGATAGCTGTCATTTATAACTCTGCAGGTTTGTGAATTACAGTGCCCCTGAGCTCCTTTCTTCAACTCGCTTTCTTGTGACCTGGCCGCAACCCCGCAGGATGGCTTAAGGCCCTAATCTTGTTCCGGCACGGCACGCTGAGCCTTTGGTTAATTCCTCTTCCTGGTGGGAAATGAGAGTTAAATTTGCCCGTCCAGACACCTCCAGCTAGTCTCTCATTGGTTCTCGCTATTCCTGTTCATCTTCCGCAGAAATTGCAAACTGGGCCAAACAGGAGGTTAAAGGGACTGACTCTCCAAGTCGGGAGAGTGTTAGCAAAGCGTCTGGAATGTTGCACCCGAGTACCAGGGTACGAAAACTGAGACATATTTGAACACGTCTCCCGATCACATGGTTGATCATACTCTGGGTTCCACATGCATGTTTTAGCTGAAGGAAGAATACCTTAAACCTGGAGAGTTGAGACCCGTGGAATGGGTACCATGCAATATGACTTCAAAGGGTCTTCATTTGCTCACCGAAACTCTCTAATCCTATCACTGCTGCGTTTATGCCCCTGAACACATGCTTGATTCTCTTCGGAGACATAGCAATCCATAGGTTTTAAGATACTTACTAGTCAGGTACATTCTTAGGCGTTTAATATGCGGTGTTGAGTCCATTTCGTTGAGCAAGGAGTAGCTCTTGTCTATTCCATATTTGGCTTAAGGAACTTTATCTGTGCTCATTTCAACCTCTGGTTTTATGCAGCACCCCAACTCACCTTTACCCTTAAGCAAGCATAAGTTGGTTTTCTAAATTTGAGACCCTGTTCTGTTCTGTAATTCAGTTCCTGTGTAGCCAAGTTTACATTCCGTGTATTACTGATATCTTATGATGTTTCTTTTTCTGTGTGACTTATTTCAGTTAGAATCATCGTACCTGAATCCACTCATTATGCTGCTACGGGCCTGATGACATAGATTTCATTGCTGAGTGATACTGCATTGTACGTAAGTACCACAACTTCTTTATTCATTTTTCAAATTCTGCGATATTGAACTTGTACGGTAAACCAGGTTCTTGTAAACAGAGACGTCCCAAATTTTGGGGTGGCTGTGTCTTTTCAATTTTAATTTCCCTAAGCTATAGGACCGTAAGTGGAACTGCCCTAAGCTCTGTTGCTTTGTTTTTTAGATGTTTCAGGAAACACCATACACTTCTCCAGAGTGGCTGTTGGCAATTTTCATCCCACCCATCAGCATAATAAAGCTCCCAGTTCTCCATGGCCTGTCCTGCCTTTCTGGATTTTACACTTTTTTCAGATGGCCCTTTTGACTGGGGGGCAGTGAGACTTCATTGTAGTGCAGATTTCCTTTGCAAGCTTGCTTGGTTGGCCAGAAAGTGTGTATGCGTTTCTTCCTTAATATATTCAGGAAAAAACGCATACGCCCTTTTTGGCCAAGTGCATGATTGTTGATGTTCTGAGTCTTTTCATATGTTTTCGATGCAATTCCAGTCTACCTCCTGAAATCGGTTTCCTGCAATTCTGCCTTGCTGTCAGTGCCTCTTCATAGCCTTACCTCAATATACTTTTGGAAAATAGTTGTCGTTTATAACTCTGCAGGTTTTTGAATTGCAGTTGCCCTTAGTTCCATTTTTCAGGTCTTATTTTTGTGATCTTGCCTCATATCCACAGTATTTCTTCAGGCCCTATTCTTCTTCTGGGGCACCTTGCTGTGCCTTTGGTTAATTCTTCTTCCTATGTGAAATTAGAGTGACATGTGGCCATTGAAACCACTACAGCTATTTTCTCACTGGTTCCCCCTATTCCCATTCATCCTCCACACTAACTGCAGACTGTGCGATACCGGAACTTAAAGGCATTCACTCTCCATGTGGGGATGTTGTTAGTAAAGTGGCTGGAATGTTGATCCGGAGCCCCAGGAGAGGAAAATGAGGTGCATTTTAGAAACCTTTCCTGATCATATGGTATACCATCTGCTGGATTTCCCATGCAAGGTTTAGCTGTAGGAAGATTCCCTTCAACCTGGAGTGTTGGGACCCTTGGAATGAGTAGCATGAAGTATTGCATTAAACTTTCGGCAGTTGCTCACCAAAGCTCACCAATCCTCTCAACCCCAAGTGTCCAGTCTTATGTCTTATCCAGCTGTGGGTTTATATGTGGTCATTCCAGGTTGCATCACAGCCCCTGAGCGAATTTTGTAAGAATTTTTCTCTCTTTCATTGTTTCTGCGTTTTGGTTTTAAAATTTATTTCTATAATGGGGTTTAGCTCATTTTCACTGCTGTGTTTGTGCTGTTTTGCACACACTTGATTCCCTTATGGAGATATATCAATACATGGGTTTTAAGATTCTTATTACTCAGATATATTTCTCTGCGGTGTATAGGGTGTGTTGAGGCCAGTTCATTGAGCAAGGTGTAGATCTTGTCTAATACCTATTTGGTTTATTGAACGGTATCTGTGCTAATTTCAAACTCTGGTTTTATGCATCACCCCACCTCTCCTTTCCCCTTAAGGTGACATAAGTGTGTTTTCTAAATGTGAGACACTGTTCTGTTTTGTAATTCATTTTTAGTGCAGCCATATTTATCCTCCCTCTATAAGTGATATCTTATGATATGTTTCTTTTTCTGTTTGACTTATTTCAAGTAGTATTATCGGACCTAAATCCACTCTTTATCCTTCTACTAGCCTTATTACATTGATTTCATGGTGAAGAGATATTCCATTGTACATAAGTACCACATCTTCTTTATCCATTGTTCTCTTTCCTGGGATATTTAAGGTGTACTGAAGTTGAGGTTCTTGTAAACAGAGTAGCCCTAAACTGTGGTGTGCTTGTGTCTTGTTGATTTTTAGACTTCCCTAGATATACTCCCGTGATTGGAAGTGCCCTATGCTCTGTAGCTCTGTTTTTTAGATGATTTAGGAACCACCATACACTTCTCCAGAGTGGCTCCCGGCAGTTCACACACTGTCCATCAGCGTATAAAGGCTCCCTGTTCTCCATCGCCTGTCCTGCATTTCTGGTTTTTACAATTTTTTCGGGTGGCCCTTTTGACTGGTGGGAAATGAGACTTCTTTGTTGTGCACATTTGCATTGCTTGCTTGCTTGGTTGCCCATAAAGTGCGTATGCGTTTTTTCCTGGATATATTCAGGAAAAAACGCATACTCCCTTTTGGGCCAACTGCATCATTGTCGAAATTCTGCCGCTTTTCATGTGCTTTAAAGACGAGTCCAATCTATCTCTTGAAATCTGTTTCTTGCAATTCTGTCTTGCATTCAGATCCTCTTCTTTGCCTTACCTCAGCATATTTTTGGACGTTAGTTTTCATTTATAACTCTGCAGGTTTGTGAATTGCAGTGACCCTGAGCTCCATTTTTTAAGTTGCTCTTTTGTGAGCTGGCCTCAAAGCCGCAGGATTGCTTCAGGCCCTATTTTGGCTCTGGTGAGGCAGGCTGAGCCTTTTTTTAATTCTTATTCTTAATGGGATATTAGAGTGACATGTGCCCGTCCAAACCCCTACAACTATTCTCTCATTGGTTCCCCCTCTTCCCGTTCATCCTCCTCACAATTTGCAAAATGTGTGAAACAGAAGTTTAAATGTGCTGATTCTCTAAGTGGGGAGATTCTAAGTAACGTGGCTGGAATGATGAACAGGAGCACCAGGAGAGGATAAATGAGCTGCATTTTAGACACATCTCCCGATCACATGGTGTACAGTCCTCTGGGTTTTCCATGCATGTTTTAGCTATAGGAAGATCCCTTGAACCTGCAGATTTGGGACCCATTGAATGGGTACCAGGTAGTATTACTTTAAAGGGTGTGCATTTCCTCACCCAACCTCACATTTCTCTTAGCGTGAACAGTTTCCAGCCTTATGTCTCATCCTGCTGTGGGTCTAGATGTGTTCAATCCATGTTGCATCACCGTCCCTGAGGAAAAGTTGTAAGAGGTTTTCTCTGTCTCTCTGTCGTTTATTTTTTTCAATTTATTACTATATTGGTTACAGCTGATTTTCAAAGCTCTGTTTCTTGCTGCTGTACATCCACTTGATTCACGTACAGAGAGACATCAATAAATTCTTTTTCAGATTCTTACCAGTCATAGATATTCTTTTCCGGTGACTTGAGTGTGCTGAGTGCAGTTCTTTTAGCTACCGTGTAGGCCTTGTTGATTATCAGTTTGGTATTTGGAATGGTATCTTTGCTAATTTCAACCTCTTGGATGATGCCTCACCCCTCCCCACCTTTCCGTTTAGCAGCCTTATGCGTGTTTTCTACATATTTGACTATGTTTTTGTTTTGTAATTTATTTCATGTGTAGCCATTTTGGATTCCACCTTTAAGTGATATCTTATGATATGTGTCTTTTTCTTTTTGAATTATGTCACTTAGAAAGATCATACGTAACTCCTCCGGAGTTGTTACAACTGGCCATATTTCATTGATTTCCAGGCTGAGTAATATTCCACTCTACATAAGTACCACATCTCTATCCATTTTTTCCCTCCAGAGACATTTAAGTTATATCCTAGTTGAGGATCTTTTAAACAGAGAGGCAGTAAACATTGGGGTGCCTGTGTCCTCTCGATTTTTGTTTTTCCCAGGATATACGCCCATGAGTGCAAGTGCCCTATGCTCTGTAGCTCATTTTTTAGATGCTTTAGTAAACACAATACACTTCTCCAGAATGGCCGTTGGCAATATACATTTCCACTATAAGCCTCACAGGGCTCCCTCTTCTCCTTGCCCTGTCCTGCATTTCTGGTGTTTACACTTTATGAGGATGGCTCTTCTGACTGATGCGAAGTGATATCTTTTGTAGTATTGATTTCCAGTGCCCACCTGTTTGGTTGGCTAAAAAAGTGTATGCCCTTTTCTTGAATATATACAGGAAAAAACGCATACAGCCTTTTTGGCCAACTGCAATGTTGGCAATGTTCAGCCCCTTTTCTTGTGCTTAATGGCGAGTCCTTTCTACCTCCTCAAATCCCTTTCCTGCCATTCTCCCTTGCTTACCAATCCTTTTCTCTGACTTTCCTCAAGACATTTTTCAGTGATAGATATTTTCAACTCTGCAGTTTCGTGAATTTTACTGCCCCTGAGTTCCATTGTTCAACTTGTGTTTATGGGAACTGGCCACAAAGCAGTGGGATTTCCTCAAGCCCCATACTGTTTCCATGGGCAACCCTAGCCTTTGGTCAATTCATCTTCCTGATTGGAAATTAGAGTGACATGTGCCTGTCTGAACACCTAGGACTTGTCTCTCATTGTTCCTCATCCTCCCGCTTCATCCTCTGGACAAATTCCAAACTGTACGCAACAGGATGTTGACAGTGCTGACATCTCCAAGTGGGGAGACTGTTAGTAAAGACGCTGGAGGGGTGAACCCGAGCACCAGGAGATGAGGAGATGAGATGCCTTTTCCAAACTCTTCCCGATCAGACGGTATACCATCCTCTGGGTGTGACAGACATGTTTTAGCAGTAGGAAGAGTCCCATTCATGTAAGGAGAACACCAGGGCTTTTTCAAAATCAGTGTCTCCCCGAAACCCAAACTGGGGAATTTTTTAAGCTACGGCTACACATATGTTCATTAAGGGCCTTGGGAAGTAGGCAGAGTCCAAACTTTAGATGATTGAAGTCTTCAGGGTCAGAAGCACTCACCACCGGCTTCCCTTAGGTTACACTTTAACTGTCATTGATAGATGATGTCAATAAAAATATCTATTCTTTTTCAGATTATTTCCCCTTATAGGTTATTGCAAAATATTGAGTGTAGTTCCCTGTGCTATACAGTAGTTCCTTGTTGATGATCTATTTTATACATAGCAGTGTGTATGTGTTAATTCCAAACTGTTAATTTATCCCTCCTCCCACCTTTCCCCTTTGGTAATAATAAATTATAAGATTTTATACTTCTCAGAAATGGGGGAGCTGAAAGAGAGGTATCATTTTCAATGGAAAAGCATTTAAAACAAGATTGAAGGTTTAACCAAGATTATTAGATGTACATCCTTGGAAAGAAATCACTTCATTTCTCTAATATTGACCTGACAAATAAGACAAACCTTTTCACTGAACTTGCTTATAATAAAGTGATGGAAATATCAAATGGAAGTGTTAGAAACATCTTATTTTACCCGAGCCTTATACACTGTTCTATGTTAACTACAGTTTGGCTCACACATCTCTTCATTGAAGTTACAATAGTCTCAATTTCTGTTACTGATCCTCCAGAGTGGACCCCAACAAGTGTCCCCCTGCCCAGTGTCATTGGGGCCAACAGATCGAGACTGAGTTTGGTTCACAAGCAAAGGAAACTTTATATTTTGATCAGAGAATGGAGAGGTGAGAGCATGCACTACCCCGTGGGCTGTGGGCTGGGCTGCTGTGTAGAGATCCTGTGAGAGTCAGTGGGAGGGAGGGGGCGGAGCTCTCGAGGGTCGGGTTGGCTGTAGCTCAGGCTCTATATCTCGGAGTCTGCACTGGGCCCCAGGAGCTGAGGTGTCGACCCAGCCATTCTGCACTAGGAAATCTGGTCTGAAGTGCCGGGTGTGGAACCTCTGCATGCGGGACCCTAGGAGCACGTGAAATTAGACAAAGCACAAAGGATAAAAAAGGTCAGACTTGACTTTATTGCCCAGATTCTATTTTTATCTCCCAGGGATTTTTAATGGGCTTTGCTGGGGACAAACCCCTCCTCTGCCTTTTGTCCCGTTCCTCATTCTTGGAGTGCTGAGGGTGCAGACCCTTCTTCTGTAACTGCTGAGTGCTGAGTTGGGAGCCCTCATACCAGGGGACGAGGGTCAGAACTTCTCCCCAGCAGCCTCCAGGTGACGTTGATTGGCCCCAGGACCCCTGCCTCCCTGCTCGTCCGCCTGAGCACCAGCATTGGAAGTGTTATAGATTCTAATGACCTTTAAGGGTCCAGGAAAGAGATGTGCAGAGACGCTGTGGGGGCCGGTTTCACCCCGCCCCACATTTGTTCGGCCACCTTAGGCTGACCGTTTCTGCCAGCCTAGATGCTCTGGCCAGTAGTCTGCGCTTTCTTCAATTAGGCCCCTGAATTAACGTACAAACAGCACCAGGTGTCAGAGCCCTGCCTGCTCAACTCCCAGACAGTCCAGGGTCAGTGGTGATCAAGGACCATGATGGCCACTGAGTCAACAGCCTTTTGAAGTAAACAGGAGTCCAGCCGGTCTTATTGGCCACCATCATCACGGTGTCTGTAGGCTTTTCTATGGTGACAGTGTGATATACGGTTCCCCCGCCAAGATTATTAGCTCCCCTCCGGGTGCAGTAAGTCCTGCAAGCAGTAGTCTACTCCTTCGGGACACACTATTGTTGTTTTATGAGAGAAACTCCAGGTCAAGTGATGTTCACACGAGTCGTCATGGTGCCCTGTTGCCCCCGGTTATCTCTCTGGATGTTGGAGTTGGAGGGCCTCCTCAGTCGAGGTCGGTGTGCCCACGGAGCAAACCCTGCAACTTCAGGGCATGGTTGGTGATTAGGATCACCACGTGGGGTCCTTTTCCCTTAGGAGGGAGGTGGCCTTTTGGGCTGCTGATTTCCAGGTTTTTAGATACCGCCAGTATCTTGGCCAGATGTGGCAGTGGGCCAAGCCCCTTGGTGACTCTAGTTTATCCTACCTGGATGGCATTCTTGCGTTGTTCCATTTCAAGTGGTCCCAGTTTTTGCACTAATTCTCCAATGGCGGTTCACCTTTCACCGGGAATGTAAAGGTCAAAGGGTTTAGCTCAATTAGAGAGTTCCAGGACAAGGGTCTGAATTGACTGCTCTTTCCATTCTTGAAAGGCCACTTCTGGATTCTGTTCAAAAGGATCATCATCTTTTCCTTTCAGTGTTTCATATAGAGGCCCAGCTAGTAGACTGTAGTTAGGGATCCAGAAGCAGCAAACCCTGGCCTCCCCAGGAACCCCTAAGCTGTCTTCTAGTTTTAGAAAGGGGTAAGGCTGAAAATGGTTTCTTCCCTTTCCTGGGATGGGCTTCTCTGACCTTGTGTGAGAATGAAGCCCAGGCAGGTCACCGCAGTCTGTGATATTTGAGCTTTTTCTTGGACAACTTCTATCCTTTATTGGCTTGGTAGTTCAGAGGCCTCCTTAGTAGGGCTGGCGATCAGAATGTCATCTGCATATTGAAGGAGGGTTTCCTTTTCCAGAGGTAGAACTTTTCGGTCTTTAGCTAAGCTTTCCCCAAAGATGGTGTGGGAATTTTTGCACCCTTGGGGCAAGACGGCCCGGAAGTATTGTTTTAGTTGTATGTTGAGTCCTGCCACTCACAAGCCAAAATTTCTTGTGACTCTGGGACTAATGGAATACAAAAGAAGGCATCATTGAAGACTAATACAGAATACCATGTCCTGGTGGTTGGTAGAATGACCATCAGGGTGTAGGAATCAGGAGCAACTGGAGGTATATCCTCGGTGGCTTCACTGACTGTCCTGACATCCTTTACCAGGTCCCCAGCAGCCCATGGGGCTCTCGTGGTCAGACCAATCCCAGGATATGGAGCTCTCCTGGGCAGGTACCCCACCCCCAACCCAGCCCACGGGGCTCTCATGGTCAGGCCCCTCCCAGGATACAGAGCTACCCTTGCAGGTACCGTGGCAGGGCTGGGCACACAGGAACTGTGCACATAGCCCTCATTGCAGAGCACCCCCAGCTCACCTGTCGCTCAGAGCTGACACAGAGCACCTCAGAGCAGGACTTGAACTAACAAACAGCAGCTCCGACAGGTCTGTGACCCTGGGCATCACTCTGTGTGGCCTCCCTCCACCTGGTCTTCCAGAGACTTCCACTGCACCCAGGGCACCAGGCCTCTGTCTCCAACCACCACCCACCCCTCCTCTCCGTGACTCCTGGGTTCCTCTCATTAGGAGAGGGTTTTCTTGAAGTTGTCTCCCACTCATGGGCCAGATAAAATGATTAGAAAACAAGCCAAAGCTGCAGCCCCTTGTCTATCCTGACTCTCAGGAGCCCACACCTGTTCCTTGGACCTGGCCGGTTCAGCAAGTTCCATTTTCTGCAACTGTGAGCCCCTGAGGGGTGATGATTGGCTGACCTGGGCAGCCTTACCATGCCAGCCAGCCCTCCCCAGGTGTGCCTGGGTTGAGATCAATATAAATACCACTCCAGGCAGCAAGAGCCCCTGCAGCCGTGCCTGACGCCATTTTCTCTGCCCTGTCAGCAGTCTCGGGGCTGGGCTGGTGGGAGGGAGTGAGAGGCCACGGCTTTGTGGGTGGCCCAGTGTGAGTGGGGCTCTGCTGGACTTTCTGCAGCAGTTGCCAGGCTGCCACCTGCTAAAGAAGAGGATGTGTCACCCATACCTGCTGCTGGAATTTCTCCCTGGGCAGAGGTGAGGAAGGAAAAAAGCAGTGGGGGCAGGGACAGGACGGGTTTCTCAGGCAGGGAAATGGAAATCTTCCAGAAGAGCACCCAGGGCCAGGACCATCCTGGCTGGCCTGCAGGCACCAAGTCAGCTGGCATCCTGTCACTCGTGTGGCTCTATGGCCCTTCCTCTAGGCTTTCAAGTCCTTGTATATATTCAGGTGTTTTACCTGGGAAGGGTGGGAACAGTTCAGCAGCAACTGGCCTGGGGCTCAGCTCACGTTTACTCACAGATGCCTCGGCACGGTGCCCCAGCTTTGCAATGAGGACGCTTGTTGTGTGGGGGCTGCTGGCTGAATGGGAGACGATTCCCCACCACTGACCAACTTCAGAATTGTTTACAACTGGAGTAAGTGCCCTGATACGGTTTTCCTCTGAGTAACTGGTGGGTTCTGTTTTTTTTTTTTCTCTTTTTCCTTTTTGGTTCAAGGTAGATTTTATTCCTCTTTTTTGTATTTACAGATATAAGCATGGAAATAATTTATTCATATAAATACATGTATGTGAAGGGAATAATTGTTTTTTCTGTTTTATTTTTTAAATTTTATTTGTTTTTAATTTTGAATTTTATTTTATATTTTTATACAGCAGGTTCTTATTGGTTATCTATTTTATACATATAAATGTTTACATGCCAATCCCAATCTCTCAAATCCTCCCACCACCACCCTCCCAAGAGCTTTCCCCCCTTGTTGTCCATACGATTGTTGTCTACATCTGTTGCTCTATTTATGCCTTGCAAAATGGTTAATCTGTACAGTTTTTCTAGGTTCCACATATATGCATGAATATACAAGATTTGTTTTTCTCTTTCTGACTTACTTCACTCTGTATGACAGTCTCTAGATCCATCGACGTCTCTACAAATGACCCAATTTCATTCCTTTCATGGCTTAGTAATATTCCATTTTATATATGTACCACATCTTTATGCATTCGTCTGTCTGTGGGCATTTAGGTTGCTTCCATTACCTCGATATTGTAAATAGTGATGCAATGAACATTGTGGTGAATGTCTCTTTTTGATTTCTGGTTTTGTCTGGGTATATGTCCAGTACTGGGATTGCTGTATCATATGGTAATTCTATTATTAGTTTCTTAAGAAACTCCATATTGTTCTCCATAGTGACTGTATCAATTTATATTCCCAACAATAGTGGAAGAGGCTTCCTTTTCTCCACACCCTTTCCAGCATTTGTTGTTTGTAGATTTTCAGATGATGCCCATTCTAACAGGTGTGAGGTGATACCTCATTGTTGAGTCCATTTCGTTGAGCAAGGGGTAGGTCTTGTCTATTACATATTTGGCTTATGGAACGGTATCTGTGCTAATTTCAAACTCTGGTTTTATGCAGCACCCCAACTCACCTTTCCCCTTAAGCAAGCATAAGTTGGTTTTCTAAACTTGAGACCCTGTTCTGTTTTGTAATTCAGTCCATGTGTAGCCAAGTTTACATTCCGTGCATTAGTGATACCTTATGATGTTTCTTTTTCTGTGTGACTTATTTCACTTAGGATCATCGTGCCTCAATCCACTCATTATGCTGGTACAGGCATGGTGACACAGATTTCATTGCTGAGTGGTATTCTGTTGTACGTAAGTACCGCAACTTCTTTATCAATTATTTGTTCTCTGGGATATTTAACGTGTATTGTAGAAGAGGTTCCTGTAAACAGATCCGTCCCAAATTTTGGGGTGGCTGTGTTTTTAATTTTAATTTCCCTAAGCTATAGGACCATAAGTGGAAATACCCTAGACTCTGTTGCTTTGTTTTTCAGATGTATCAGGAAACACCATACACTTCTCCAGAGTGGCTGTTGGCAATTTACATCCTGCCCATCAGCATAACAAGGCTCCTTTTTCCCCATGGCCTGTCTTGCCTTTCTGGATTTTACACTTTTTTCAGATGGCCCTTTAGACCGGGGGGAAGTGACACTTCATAGTAGTTCGGATTTCCATTGCAAGCTTGCTTGGTTTGCCAAAACAGGCGTATGCGTTTTTTCCTGAATATATTCAGGAACAAACTCATACGTCCTTTTTTGCCAAGTGCATCATTGTCGATGTTCTGCCTCTTTTCCTATGCTTTAAATGCAAATCCAGTCTACCTCCTGAAATCGGTTTCCTGAAATTCTGCCCCGCTTTGAAGTCCTCTTCACAGCCTTACTTCAATATATTTTTGGACGTTATCTGTCATTTATAACTCTGCAGGTTTGTGAATTACAGGGCCCCTGAGCTCCTTTCTTCAACTCGCTTTCTTGTGAGCTGGCCACAAACCCGCAAGACTGCTTCAGGCCCTAATCTGCTTCTGGCAGGGCATGCTGAGCCTTTGGTTAATTCCTCTTCCTGGTGGGAAATGAGTGTTAAAAATGCCCGTCCAGACACCTACCTCACTCTCAACCCCTTGGTGATGTGGGTCCTCTGGTTTGTGGCCACCTTTGCTGGGTTCCTCACCTTTCGATGATGTGGCCCCACTAGTGTGAGGACACTCCTGCCTGGTTCCTATCCACGTGGTTATGTGGACCCCCTGGTGAGAGTCTGTTCCTGGCTGTGTTCCTCACCCTTCTGTGAGGGAGACCCTTTGCTGATAGGTCACTCCTGCATGGCTGGCACACATTGCCTTGGTGAAATCAGCCGTGTGGTGGCAGTTGGAGCGTGCTGGGAATCTCCTCCCCCCGGTGATGAGGGCCCTCTTGCGTCAGGCCCTAACTGCTGGGCTCACCAACTTTTCTTAGTGAGCCCAGTGATGCTTTGGCACTCCTCTTAGGATCCCATCTCCATGGGGATGTGGGCCTTCTGCTCTGAGGTCCCAACGGCCGGGTTGTTCACATTTTCATGATGTGGGCTCTCTGGTGTTAGTTCACAGAGGCCTGGATCCCATAGCCTCTGTGCTCTTGGCCGCCTGCTGGGAGGTTCCAACTGCTGGATTCCTCACTTTTTTAATTTTTGGGGCCCTCTGTTGTGAGGATCCTCCTGTCTGCCTCACTCCCAGCCCCTTCGTGATGTGTGTCGTCTGGTTTGAGGCCACATGTGCTGGGTTCCTCACCTTTCGATGATGTGGGACCAATGGTCTTAGGAGACTCCTGCCTGGTTCACATCCCCTTGGTGATGTGGGCCCTCTGTTGAGAGTCTGATCCTGGCTGGGTTCCTCAACCATCTGTGAGGTGGGCCGTCTGCTGTGAGGTCACTCCTGCCTGGCTTGCTCACCTCGCCTTGTGGACATGAGCCCTCTGGTGGCACTTGGAGCCTGCTGGGAGCCTCCTTCCCTCGGTGATGAGGGCCCTCTGGCGTCAGGCCCTAACTGCTGGGCTCCCCACATTTTGTGATGTGCGCCCAGTGGTGCGAGGACACTCCAGCCAGGTTCACATCCCCATTGGGATGTGGGCCTTCTGCTCTGAGGTCCCAACGCCTGGGTTGCTCACAGTTTCATGATGTGGGTTCTCTGCTGTTAGTTCACTCCTGCCTGCATCCCATAGCTTCTGTGCTCTCGGCCGCCTGCTGGGAGGTTCCAACTGCTGGATTCCTCCCCTTTCTTATTCTTTGGGCCCTCTGTTTTTAGGCTACTCCTGCCTGCCTCACTCCCATTCCCTTTGTGATATGTGTCCTCTGATTTGAAGCCACATGTGCTGGGTTCCGCACCTTTCGATGATGTGGCCCCACTGGAGGGAAGACAGTCCTGACTGGTTCCCATCCCCTTGCTGATGTGGGCCCTCAGGTGAGAGTCTGATCCTGGCTGGGTTCCTCACCCTTCTGTGAGGTGGGCCCTCTGCTGTGAGGTCAATCATGCCTGTCTGGCACACGTCACCTTGGCGACATGGGCCCTCTGGTGGCAGTTGGAGTGTGCTGGGATCCTCCTCCCCTCGGTGATGAGGGCCCTCTTGCCTTAGGCCATAACTGCTGGGCTCCCCACATTTTCTGATGTGCGCCAAGTGAGTGAGGACACTCTTGCCAGGTTCCCATCCCCATGGGGATATGGGCCTTCTGCTCTGAGGTCAAAACGGCTGGCTTGCTCACAGTACCATGATGTGGGCCCTCTGCTGTGAGTTCACTCCGGCAAGGATCCCTTATCATCGGTGCTCTGAGCCGCCTGCTGGGAGGTTCCAACTGCTGGATTCCTCAACTTCTTTATTCTATGTGCCCTCTGTTGTGAGGCTCCTCCTGCCTGCCTCACTGCCAGCCCCTTGGTGATGGCTGTCCTATGGCTTGAGGCCACATGTGCTGCATTCCTCACCTTTCGATGATGTGGCCCCACTCGTGTGAGGACACTCCTGCCTGGTTCCCATCCCCTTGGTGAGGTGGGCCCTCTGGCGAGAGTCTAATCCTGGCTGGGTTCCTCAACGTTTTGTGAGGTGGGCCCTCTGCTGTGAGGTCACTCCTGCCTGGCTGGCACACGTCACCTTGGAGACGTGAGCTCTCTGGTGGCAGTTGGAGCGTGCAGGGTGCCTCCTCCTCTCGGTGATGACGGCCCTCTGGCGTCAGGCCCTAAATGGTGGGCTCCCCACATTTTCTGATGTGCGCCCAGTGGTGCGAGGACACTCCAGCCAGGTTCCCATTCCCATGGGGATGTGGGCCTTCTGTGCTGAGGTCCCAACGCCTGGGTTGCTCACAGTTTTATGATGTGGGCCCTCTGCTGTGAGCTCACTGTGGCCTGGATCCCATAGCCTTGGTGTTCTGGGCCGCCTGCTGGAAGGTCTAAATGCTGGAATCCTCATGTTTTTTATATTATGTGCCCTGTGTTGTGAGGCTACTCCTGCCTGCCTCACTCCAAGGCCCTTGGTGATGTGGGTCCTCTGGTTTGAGGACACATGTGCTGGGTTCCTCACCTTAAGATGATGAGACCCCACTTGTGTGAGGATAATCCTGACTGGTTCCCATCCCCTTCGTGATGTGGGCCCTCTGGTAAGAGTCTGATCCTGGCTGGGTTCCTCACCCATCTGTGAGGTGCGCCCTCTACTATCAGGTAACTCTTGCCTGGCCTGCTCACCTCGCCTTGTTGACATGAGCCCTCTGGTGGCACTTGGACCCTGCTGGGAGCCTCCTCACCTCTGTGATGAGGGCCCTCTGACGTCAGGCCCTAACTGCTGGGCTCCCCAACTTTTCTTAGTGAGCCCAGTGATGCTCGGGCACTCCTCTTAGGTTCCCATCTCCATGGGGATGTGGGCCTTCTGCTCTGAGGTTCCAACGGCTGGGTTGATCACAATTTCATGATGTGGGCTCTCTGGTCTTAGTTCACTGTGGCCTGGATCCCATAGCCTCTGTGCTCTTGGCTGCCTGCTGGGAGGTTCTAACTGCTCGATTCCTCAACTTTTGTATTCTATGGGTCCTGTGTTGTGATGCTCCTCCTGCCTGCCTCACTCGCAACCCCTTCGTGATGTGGGTCTTCTGGTTTGAGGCCACATGTGCTGGGTTCTGCAACTTTCAATGATGTGGCCCCACTGGTGTGAGGACACTCCTGCCTGGTTCCCATCCCCTTGGTGATGTGGGCCTTCTGGTGACAGTCTTATCCTGGCTGGGTTCCTCACTCTTCTGTGAGGTAGGCCCTCTGCTGTGAGGTCAATCCTGCCTGACTTGCACACATCACCTTGGCAACGTGGGCCCTCTGTTGGCACATGGAACCTGCTGGGAGCCTCCTCCCCTCGGTGATGACGGCCCTCTAGCATCAGGCCCTAACTGCTGGGCTCCCCACGTTTTCTGATGTGAGCCCAGTGTTGCCAGGACACTCCTGTCAGGTTCCCATCCCCATGGGGATGTGGGCTTTCTGCTCTGAGGTCCCAACGCCTGGGTTGCTCACAGTTTCATGATGTGGGCTTTCTGGTGTTAGTTCACTCCTGCCTGCATCCCATAGCTTCTGTGCTCTCGGCCGCCTGCTGGGAGGTTCCAAATGCTGGATTCCTCACCTTTTTTATTCTTTGGGCCCTCTGTTTTTAGGCTACTCCTACCTGCCTCACTCCCATCCCCTTTGTGATGTATGTCCTCTGATATGAGGCCACATGTGCTGGGTTCCTCACCTTTCGATGATGTGGCCCCACTGGTGGGAGGACAGTCCTGACTGGTTCCCATCCCCTTGGTGTTGTGGGCCCTCTGGTGAGAGTCTCATCCTGCCTCGGTTCCTCACCCTTCTGTGAGATAGGCCCTCTGCTGTGAGGTCACTACTGCCTGGCTGGCGCATGCCACCTTGTAGACGTGGGCCCTCTGTTGGCAGTCGAAACCTGCTGGGAGTCTCCTCCCCTCAGTTATGAGGGCCCCCTGGCGTCAGGCCCTAACTGCCGGGCTCCTAACATTTTCTGATATGTGCTAAGTGGTGCGAAGCCACTCCTGCCAGGTTCCCATCCCAATGGGGATGTGGGCCTTCTGTTCTGAGGTCCCAACGGCTGGGCTGCTCACAGGTTCATGATGTGGGCCCTCTGCTGTGAGTTCACTGTGGCCTGGATCCCATAGCCTCGGTGCTCTGGGCCACTTGCTGGGAGATTCCAACTGCTGGATTCCTCAACTTTTATATTCTATGGACCCTGTGTTGTGAGGCCGGTCCTGCCAGCCTCATTCCGAACCCCTTGGTGATGTGGTTCCTCTGGTTTGAGGCTACATGTGCTGGGATCCTCACCGTTCGATGATGTTGTCCCACTGGTGTGGGGACACTCCTGCCTGGTTCCCATCCCCTTGGTGATGTGGGCCCTCTGGTGAGAGTCTGATCCTGGCTGTGTTCCTCACCCTTCTGTGAGGTGGGCCCTCTGCTGTGAGGTCACTCCTGCCGGGCTGGCACACATCGCCTTGGCGACGTTGGCCCTCTGTTGGCAGCTGGAGCCTGCTGGGAGCCTCCTCCTCTCAGTGATGAGTGCCCTCTAGCGTCAGGCCCTAACTTCTGAGCACCCCACGTTTTCTGATGTGAGCCCAGTGATGCCAGGACACTCCTGTCATGTTCCCATCACCATGGGGATGTGGGCCTTCTGCTCTGAGGTCCCAATGTCTGGGTTGCTCACAGTTTCATGATGTGGGCTGTCTGGTGTTAGTTCACTCCGGCCTGGATCCCATAGCCTCTGAGCTCTGGGCCGCCTGCTGGGAGGTTCCAAATGCTGGATTCCTCACCTTTCTTATTTTTGGGCCCTCTGTTATGAGGCTCCTCCTGCCTGCCTCACTCCCAGCCCCTTGGTGATGGGTGTCCTATGGTTTGAAGCCACATGTTCTGGGTTCCTCACCTTTAGATGATGTGGCCCTACTCATGTGAGGACACTCCTGCCTGGTTCCAATCCATTTGGTGATGTGGGCCCTCTGGTGCGAGTCTGATCCTGACTGGGTTCGTCACACTTCTCTGAGGTGGGCCCTCTGCTGTGAGGTCATTCGTGCCTGGTTGGCACACATCACCTTGGCGACGTCAGCCCTCTGGTGGCAGTTGGAGCCTGCTGGGAGCCTCCTTCCCTTGGTGATGAGGGTCCTCTGGCATCAGGCCCTAACTGCTGGTCTCCCAAAATTTTCTGATACGTTCTCAGTGGTGCGAGGACACTCCTACCAGATTTCCATCCCCATGGGGATGTGGGCCTCCTGCTCTGAGGTCCCAATGGCTGGGTTGCTCAGTTTCATGACATGGGCCCTCTTCTGTGAGTTCACTGTGGCCTGGATCCCATAGCCTCGGTGCTCTGGGCCGCCTGCTGGGAGGTTCCAACTGCTGGATTCCTCACTTTTTTATTCTATGGGCCCAGTGTTGTGAGGCTACTCCTGCCTGCCTCACTCCGAGGCCCTTGGTGATGTGAGTCCTCTGGTTTGAGGACACATGTGCTGAGTACCTCACCTTTAGATGATGTGGCCCCACTGGTGTGAAGACACTCCTGCCTGGTTACCATCCCCTTGGTGATGTGGGCCCTCTGGTGAGAGTCTGATGTTGGCTGGGTTTCTCACCCTTCTGTAAGGTGGGACCTCTGCTGTGAGGTAACTCCTGCCTGGCTTGCTCACGTTGCCTTGGCAATGTGAGCCCTCAGGTGGCAGTTAAACCTGCTGGGAATCTCCTCCCCTCAGTTATGAGAGCTCTGGATAAAACACATATGCCCTTTTTTGCCAAGTCCATTATTTTCCAAGTTCTGTCTCTTTCCTATGCTTTAAGAGCGACTCCCGTGTACCTTCTGAAATCGGTTTCCAGCAATTCTGCCCCGCATTCAAGTCCACTTCGCAGCCTTACTTCAGTATAATTTTGGATGATAGCTGTCATTTATAACTCCGCAGGTTTGTGAATTACAGTGTCCCTGAGCTCCTTTCTTCAACTCGATTTCTTGTGAGCTGGCCGCAAAACTGCAGGATCTCTTCAGGCCCTAATCTAGTTCCAGCACGGCATGCGGAGCCTTTGGTTCATTCGTCTTCCTGGTGGGAAATGAGAGTTAAATTTGCCCGTCCAGACACCTCCAGCTAGTCTCTCATTGGTTCTCCCTATTCCTGTTCAATTTCCGCAGAAATTGTACACTGGGCCAAACAGGAGGTTAAAGGCACTGACTCTCCAAGTGGGAAGAGTGTTAGTAAAGTGTCTGGAATGTTGCACCCGAGTACCAGGGGACAAAAACTGAGACGCATTTGAACACGTTTCCCGATCACATGGTGGATCATACTCTGGGTTCCACATGCATGGTTTAGCTGAAGGAAGAATACCTTAAACCTGGAGAGTTGAGACCCATGGAATGGGTACCATGCAATATGACTTCAAAGGGTCTGCATTTACTCACCGAACCTCACCAATCCTATCACTGCTGCATTTATGCCACTGTACACACGCTTGATTCTCTTTTGGAGACATATAAATCGATAGGTTTTAAGATACTTACTAGTCAGGTATATTCTTAGGTGTTTAATATGGGGTGTTGAGTCCACTTAGTTGAACAAGGATGAGCTCTTGTTATTACATATTTGGCTTATGGAACGGTATCTGTGCTAATTTCAATCTCTGGTTTTATGCAGCACCCCAACTCACCTTTCCCCTTAAGCAAGCATAAGTTGGTTTTCTACATTTGAGACCCTGTTCTGTTTTGTAATTCAGTTCCTGTGTAGCCAAGTTTACATTCCGTGCATTAGTGATATCTTATGATGTTTCTTTTTCTGTGTGACTTATTTCACTTAGAATCATCGCACCTGAATCCACTCATTATGCTGCTACAGGCCTGATGACATAGATTTCATTGCTGAGGGATATTGCATTGTACGTAAGTACCCCAACTTCTTTATCCATTTTTCACTTTCTGTGATACTGAACTTGTACCGTAAACGAGGTTCTTGTAAACAGAACTGTCCCAAAATTTGGGGTGGCTGTGTCTTTTTGATTTTAATTTCCCTAAGCTATAGGACCATAAGTGGAAGTGCCCTAGGCTCTGTTGCTTTGTTTTTTAGATGTTTCAGGAAACACCCTACACTTCTCCAGAGTGGCTGTTGGCAATTTACATCCCGCCCATCAGCATAACAAGGCTCCTAGTTCTCCATGGCCTGTCCTGCCTTTCTGGATTTTACACTTTTTTCAGATGGCCCTTTTGACCGGGGGGAAGTGAGACTTCATTGTAGTGCAGATTTCCTTTGCAAGCTTGCTTGGTTGGCCAAAAAGGGCGTATGCGTTTTTTCCTGAATATATTCAGGAAAAAACACATACGCCCTTTTTGGCCAAGTGCATCATTGTGGACGTTCTGCCTCTTTTCCTATGCTTTCAATGCAATTCCAGTCTACCTCCTGAAATCGGTTTCCTGCAATTCTGCCCCGCTTTCAAGTCCTCTTGGCAGCCTTACTTCAGTCTATTTTTGGACGATAGCTGTCATTTATAACTCTGCAGGTTTGTGAATTACAGTGCCCCTGAGCTCCTTTCTTCTACTCGCTTTCTTGTGACCTGGCCGCAACACCGCAGGATGGCTTCAGGCCCTAATCTGGTTCCGGCACGGCATGCTGAGCCTTTGGTTAATTCCTCTTCCTGGTGGGAAATGAGAGTTCAATTTGCCCGTCCAGACACCTCCAGCTAGTCTCTCATTGGTTCTCGCTATTCCTGTTCATCTTCCGCAGAAATTGCAAACTGGGCCAAACAGGAGGTTAAAGGGACTGACTCTCCAAGTCGGGAGAGTGTTAGTAAAGCGTCTGGAATGTTGCACCCGAGTACCAGGGTACGAAAACTGAGACATATTTGAACACGTCTCCTGTTCACATGGTTGATCATACTCTGGGTTCCACCTGCATGTTTTAGCTGAAGGAAGAATACCTTAAACCTGGGTAGTTGAAACCCGTGGAATGGGTACCATGCAATATGACTTCAAAGGGTCTTCATTTGCTCACCGAACCTCTCCAATCCTATCACTGCTGCGTTTATGCCCCTGTACACACGCTTGATTCTCTTGCGGAGACAAAGCAATCCATAGGTTTTAAGATACTTACTAGTCAGGTACATTCTTAGGCGTTTAATATGCGGTGTTGAGTCCATTTCGTTGAGCAAGGAGTAGCTCCTGTCTATTCCATATTTGGCTTAAGGAATTTTATCTGTGCTCATTTCAATCTCTGGTTTTATGCAGCACCCCAACTCACCTTTCCCCTTAAGCAAGCATAAGTTGGTTTTCCAAATTTGAGACAATGTTCTGTTTTGGAATTCAGTTCCTGTGTAGCCAAGTTTACATTCCATGTATTAGTGATATCTTATGATGTTTCTTTCTCTGTGTGACTTATTTCAGTTAGAATCATCGTACCTGAATCCACTCATTATGCTGCTACGAGCCTGATGACATAGATTTCATTGCTGAGTGATACTGCATTGTACGTAAGTACCACAAGTTCTTTATCCATTTTTTACTTTCTGTGATATTGAACTTGTACGGTAAACGAGGTTCTTGTAAACAGAGGCGTCCCAAACTTTGAGGTGGCTGTGTCTTTTTGATTTTAATTTCCCTAAGCTATAGGACCATAAGTGGAAGTGCCCTAGGCTCTGTTGCTTTGTTTTTTAGATGTTTCAGGAAACACCATACACTTCTCCCGAGTGTCTGTTGGCAATTTCCATCCCGCCCATCAGCATAACAAGGCTCCCAGTTCTCCATGGCCTGTCCTGCCTTTCTGGATTTTACACTTTTTTCAGATGGCCCTTTTGACCGGCGGGAAGTGAGACTTCATTGTAGTGCAGATTTCCTTTGCAAGTTTGCTTGGTTGTCCAAAAAGGGCGTATGCGTTTTTTCCTGAATATATTCAGGAAAAAACGCATACGCCCTTTTTGGCCAAGTGCATCATTGTGGACGTTCTGCCTCTTTTCCTATGCTTTCAATGCAATTCCAGTCTACCTCCTGAAATCGGTTTCCTGCAATTCTGCCCCGCTTTCAAGTCCTCTTGGCAGCCTTACTTCAGTATATTTCTGGACGATAGCTGTCATTTATAACTCTGCAGGTTTGTGAATTACAGTGCCCCTGAGCTCCTTTCTTCAACTCGCTTTCTTTTGAGCTGGCCGCAACACCGCAGGATGGCTTCAGGCCCTAATCTGGTTCCGGCACGGCACGCTGAGCCTTTGGTTATTTCCTCTTCCTGGTGGGAAATGAGAGTTAAATTTGCCCGTCCACACACCTCCAGCTAGTCTCTCATTGGTTCTCCCTATTCCTGTTCATCTTCCGCTGAAATTGCAAACTGGGCCAAACAGGAGGTTAAAGGCGCTGACTCTCCAAGTGGGGAGAGTGTTAGTAAAGCGTCTGGAATGTTGCACCCGAGTACCAGGGTACGAAAACTGAGACATATTTGAACACGTCTCCCGATCACATGGTTGATCATACTCTGGGTTCCACATGCATGTTTTAGCTGAAGGAAGAATACCTTAAACCTGGAGAGTTGAGACCCGTTTAATGGGTACCATGCAATATGACTTCAAAGGGTCTTCATTTGCTCACCGCACCTCTCCAATCCTATCACTGCTGCGTTTATGCCCCTGTACACACGCTTGATTCTCTTTTGGAGACATAGCAATCCATATGTTTTAAGATACTTACTAGTCAGGTACATTCTTAGGCGTTTAATATGCGGTGTTGAGTCCATTTCATTGAGCAAGGAGTAGCTCTTGTCTATTCCATATTTGGCTTAAGGAACTTTATCTGTGCTCATTTCAATCTCTGGTTTTATGCAGCACCCCAACTCACCTTTCCCCTTAAGCAAGCATAAGTTGGTTTTCTAAATTTGAGACCCTGTTCTGTTTTGGAATTCAGTTCCTGTGTACCCAAGTTTACATTCCGTGTATTAGTGATATCTTATGATGTTTCTTTTTCTGTGTGACTTATTTCAGTTAGAATCATCGTACCTGAATCCACTCATTATGCTGTTACGGGCCTGATGACATAGATTTCATTGCTGAGTGATACTGCATTGTACGTAAGTACCACAACTTCTTTATTCATTTTTCAAATTCTGCGATATTGAACTTGTACGGTAAACCAGGTTCTTGTAAACAGAGACGTCCCAAATTTTGGGGTGGCTGTGTCTTTTCAATTTTAATTTCCCTAAGCTATAGGACCGTAAGTGGAACTGCCCTAAGCTCTGTTGCTTTGTTTTTTAGATGTTTCAGGAAACACCATACACTTCTCCAGAGTGGCTGTTGGCAATATTCATCCCACCCATCAGCATAATAAAGCTCCCAGTTCTCCATGGCCTGTCCTGCCTTTCTGGATTTTACACTTTTTTCAGATGGCCCTTTTGACTGGGGGGCAGTGAGACTTCATTGTAGTGCAGATTTCCTTTGCAAGCTTGCTTGGTTGGCCAGAAAGTGTGTATGCGTTTCTTCCTTAATATATTCAGGAAAAAACGCATACGCCCTTTTTGGCCAAGTGCATGATTGTTGATGTTCTGAGTCTTTTCATATGTTTTTGATGCAATTCCAGTCTACCTCCTGAAATCGGTTTCCTGCAATTCTGCCTTGCTGTCAGTGCCTCTTCATAGCCTTACCTCAATATACTTTTGGAAAATAGTTGTCGTTTATAACTCTGCAGGTTTTTGAATTGCAGTTGCCCTTAGTTCCATTTTTCAGGTCTTATTTTTGTGATCTTGCCTCATATCCACAGTATTTCTTCAGGCCCTATTCTTCTTCTGGGGCACCTTGCTGTGCCTTTGGTTAATTCTTCTTCCTATGTGAAATTAGAGTGACATGTGGCCATTGAAACCACTACAGCTATTTTCTCACTGGTTCCCCCTATTCCCATTCATCCTCCACACTAACTGCAGACTGTGCGATACCGGAACTTAAAGGCATTCACTCTCCATGTGGGGATGTTGTTAGTAAAGTGGCTGGAATGTTGATCCGGAGCCCCAGGAGAGGAAAATGAGGTGCGTTTTAGAAACCTTTCCTGATCATATGGTATACCATCTGCTGGATTTCCCATGCAAGGTTTAGCTGTAGGAAGATTCCCTTCAACCTGGAGTGTTGGGACCCTTGGAATGAGTAGCATGAAGTATTGCATTAAACTTTCGGCAGTTGCTCACCAAAGCTCACCAATCCTCTCAACCCCAAGTGTCCAGTCTTATGTCTTATCCAGCTGTGGGTTTATATGTGGTCATTCCAGGTTGCATCACAGCCCCTGAGCGAATTTTGTAAGAATTTTTCTCTCTTTCATTGTTTCTGCGTTTTGGTTTTAAAATTTATTTCTATAATGGGGTTTAGCTCATTTTCACTGCTGTGTTTGTGCCGTTTTGCACACACTTGATTCCCTTATGGAGATATATCAATACATGGGTTTTAAGATTCTTATTACTCAGATATATTTCTCTGCGGTGTATAGGGTGTGTTGAGGCCAGTTCATTGAGCAAGGTGTAGATCTTGTCTAATACCTATTTGGTTTATTGAACGGTATCTGTGCTAATTTCAAACTCTGGTTTTATGCATCACCCCACCTCTCCTTTCCCCTTAAGGTGACATAAGTGTGTTTTCTAAATGTGAGACACTGTTCTGTTTTGTAATTCATTTTTAGTGCAGCCATATTTATCCTCCCTCTATAAGTGATATCTTATGATATGTTTCTTTTTCTGTTTGACTTATTTCAAGTAGTATTATCGGACCTAAATCCACTCTTTATCCTTCTACTAGCCTTATTACATTGATTTCATGGTGAAGAGATATTCCATTGTACATAAGTACCACATCTTCTTTATCCATTGTTCTCTTTCCTGGGATATTTAAGGTGTACTGAAGTTGAGGTTCTTGTAAACAGAGTAGCCCTAAACTGTGGTGTGCTTGTGTCTTGTTGATTTTTAGACTTCCCTAGATATACTCCCGTGATTGGAAGTGCCCTATGCTCTGTAGCTCTGTTTTTTAGATGATTTAGGAACCACCATACACTTCTCCAGAGTGGCTCCCGGCAGTTCACACACTGTCCATCAGCGTATAAAGGCTCCCTGTTCTCCATCGCCTGTCCTGCATTTCTGGTTTTTACAATTTTTTCGGGTGGCCCTTTTGACCGGTGGGAAATGAGACTTCTTTGTTGTGCACATTTGCATTGCTTGCTTGCTTGGTTGCCCATAAAGTGCGTATGCGTTTTTTCCTGGATATATTCAGGAAAAAACGCATACTCCCTTTTGGGCCAACTGCATCATTGTCGAAATTCTGCCGCTTTTCATGTGCTTTAAAGACGAGTCCAATCTATCTCTTGAAATCTGTTTCTTGCAATTCTGTCTTGCATTCAGATCCTCTTCTTTGCCTTACCTCAGCATATTTTTGGACGTTAGTTTTCATTTATAACTCTGCAGGTTTGTGAATTGCAGTGACCCTGAGCTCCATTTTTTAAGTTGCTCTTTTGTGAGCTGGCCTCAAAGCCGCAGGATTGCTTCAGGCCCTATTTTGGCTCTGGTGAGGCAGGCTGAGCCTTTTTTTAATTCTTATTCTTAATGGGATATTAGAGTGACATGTGCCCGTCCAAACCCCTACAACTATTCTCTCATTGGTTCCCCCTCTTCCCGTTCATCCTCCTCACAATTTGCAAAATGTGTGAAACAGAAGTTTAAATGTGCTGATTCTCTAAGTGGGGAGATTCTAAGTAACGTGGCTGGAATGATGAACAGGAGCACCAGGAGAGGATAAATGAGCTGCATTTTAGACACATCTCCCGATCACATGGTGTACAGTCCTCTGGGTTTTCCATGCATGTTTTAGCTATAGGAAGATTCCTTGAACCTGCAGATTTGGGACCCATTGAATGGGTACCAGGTAGTATTACTTTAAAGGGTGTGCATTTCCTCACCCAACCTCACATTTCTCTTAGCGTGAACAGTTTCCAGCCTTATGTCTCATCCTGCTGTGGGTCTAGATGTGTTCAATCCATGTTGCATCACCGTCCCTGAGGAAAAGTTGTAAGAGGTTTTCTCTGTCTCTCTGTCGTTTATTTTTTTCAATTTATTACTATATTGGTTACAGCTGATTTTCAAAGCTCTGTTTCTTGCTGCTGTACATCCACTTGATTCACGTACAGAGAGACATCAATAAATTCTTTTTCAGATTCTTACCAGTCATAGATATTCTTTTCCGGTGACTTGAGTGTGCTGAGTGCAGTTCTTTTAGCTACCGTGTAGGCCTTGTTGATTATCAGTTTGGTATTTGGAATGGTATCTTTGCTAATTTCAACCTCTTGGATGATGCCTCACCCCTCCCCACCTTTCCGTTTAGCAGCCTTATGCGTGTTTTCTACATATTTGACTATGTTTTTGTTTTGTAATTTATTTCATGTGTAGCCATTTTGGATTCCACCTTTAAGTGATATCTTATGATATGTGTCTTTTTCTTTTTGAATTATGTCACTTAGAAAGATCATACGTAACTCCTCCGGAGTTGTTACAACTGGCCATATTTCATTGATTTCCAGGCTGAGTAATATTCCACTCTACATAAGTACCACATCTCTATCCATTTTTTCCCTCCAGAGACATTTAAGTTATATCCTAGTTGAGGATCTTTTAAACAGAGAGGCAGTAAACATTGGGGTGCCTGTGTCCTCTCGATTTTTGTTTTTCCCAGGATATACGCCCATGAGTGCAAGTGCCCTATGCTCTGTAGCTCATTTTTTAGATGCTTTAGTAAACACAATACACTTCTCCAGAATGGCCGTTGGCAATATACATTTCCACTATAAGCCTCACAGGGCTCCCTCTTCTCCTTGCCCTGTCCTGCATTTCTGGTGTTTACACTTTATGAGGATGGCTCTTCTGACTGATGCGAAGTGATATCTTTTGTAGTATTGATTTCCAGTGCCCACCTGTTTGGTTGGCTAAAAAAGTGTATGCCCTTTTCTTGAATATATACAGGAAAAAACGCATACAGCCTTTTTGGCCAACTGCAATGTTGGCAATGTTCAGCCCCTTTTCTTGTGCTTAATGGCGAGTTCTTTCTACCTCCTCAAATCCCTTTCCTGCCATTCTCCCTTGCTTACCAATCCTTTTCTCTGACTTTCCTCAAGACATTTTTCAGTGATAGATATTTTCAACTCTGCAGTTTCGTGAATTTTACTGCCCCTGAGTTCCATTGTTCAACTTGTGTTTATGGGAACTGGCCACAAAGCAGTGGGATTTCCTCAAGCCCCATACTGTTTCCATGGGCAACCCTAGCCTTTGGTCAATTCATCTTCCTGATTGGAAATTAGAGTGACATGTGCCTGTCTGAACACCTAGGACTTGTCTCTCATTGTTCCTCATCCTCCCGCTTCATCCTCTGGACAAATTCCAAACTGTACGCAACAGGATGTTGACAGTGCTGACATCTCCAAGTGGGGAGACTGTTAGTAAAGACGCTGGAGGGGTGAACCCGAGCACCAGGAGATGAGGAGATGAGATGCCTTTTCCAAACTCTTCCCGATCAGACGGTATACCATCCTCTGGGTGTGACAGACATGTTTTAGCAGTA
This sequence comes from Delphinus delphis, assembly GCF_949987515.2. Taxonomy (NCBI): domain Eukaryota; kingdom Metazoa; phylum Chordata; class Mammalia; order Artiodactyla; family Delphinidae; genus Delphinus; species Delphinus delphis. The sequence continues at coordinate 1,042,830 of NW_027192670.1, read as the reverse complement.
GGAAGAGTCCCATTCATGTAAGGAGAACACCAGGGCTTTTTCAAAATCAGTGTCTCCCCGAAACCCAAACTGGGGAATTTTTTAAGCTACGGCTACACATATGTTCATTAAGGGCCTTGGGAAGTAGGCAGAGTCCAAACTTTAGATGATTGAAGTCTTCAGGGTCAGAAGCACTCACCACCGGCTTCCCTTAGGTTACACTTTAACTGTCATTGATAGATGATGTCAATAAAAATATCTATTCTTTTTCAGATTATTTCCCCTTATAGGTTATTGCAAAATATTGAGTGTAGTTCCCTGTGCTATACAGTAGTTCCTTGTTGATGATCTATTTTATACATAGCAGTGTGTATGTGTTAATCCCAAACTGTTAATTTATCCCTCCTCCCACCTTTCCCCTTTGGTAATAATAAATTATAAGATTTTATACTTCTCAGAAATGGGGGAGCTGAAAGAGAGGTATCATTTTCAATGGAAAAGCATTTAAAACAAGATTGAAGCTTTAACCAAGATTATTAGATGTACATCCTTGGAAAGAAATCACTTCATTTCTCTAATATTGACCTGACAAATAAGACAAACCTTTTCACTGAACTTGCTTATAATAAAGTGATGGAAATATCAAATGGAAGTGTTAGAAACATCTTATTTTACCCGAGCCTTATACACTGTTCTATGTTAACTACAGTTTGGCTCACACATCTCTTCATTGAAGTTACAATAGTCTCAATTTCTGTTACTGATCCTCCAGAGTGGACCCCAACAAGTGTCCCCCTGCCCAGTGTCATTGGGACCAACAGATCGAGACTGAGTTTGGTTCACAAGCAAAGGAAACTTTATATTTTGATCAGAGAATGGAGAGGTGAGAGCATGCACTACCCCGTGGGCTGTGGGCTGGGCTGCTGTGTAGAGATCCTGTGAGAGTCAGTGGGAGGGAGGGGGCGGAGCTCTCGAGGGTCGGGTTGGCTGTAGCTCAGGCTCTATATCTCGGAGTCTGCACTGGGCCCCAGGAGCTGAGGTGTCGACCCAGCCATTCTGCACTAGGAAATCTGGTCTGAAGTGCCGGGTGTGGAACCTCTGCATGCGGGACCCTAGGAGCACGTGAAATTAGACAAAGCACAAAGGATAAAAAAGGTCAGACTTGACTTTATTGCCCAGATTCTATTTTTATCTCCCAGGGATTTTTAATGGGCTTTGCTGGGGACAAACCCCTCCTCTGCCTTTTGTCCCGTTCCTTATTCTTGGAGTGCTGAGGGTGCAGACCCTTCTTCTGTAACTGCTGAGTGCTGAGTTGGGAGCCCTCATACCAGGGGACGAGGGTCAGAACTTCTCCCCAGCAGCCTCCAGGTGACGTTGATTGGCCCCAGGACCCCTGCCTCCCTGCTCGTCCGCCTGAGCACCAGCATTGGAAGTGTTATAGATTCTAATGACCTTTAAGGGTCCAGGAAAGAGATGTGCAGAGACGCTGTGGGGGCCGGTTTCACCCCGCCCCACATTTGTTCGGCCACCTTAGGCTGACCGTTTCTGCCAGCCTAGATGCTCTGGCCAGTAGTCTGCGCTTTCTTCAATTAGGCCCCTGAATTAACGTACAAACAGCACCAGGTGTCAGAGCCCTGCCTGCTCAACTCCCAGACAGTCCAGGGTCAGTGGTGATCAAGGACCATGATGGCCACTGAGTCAACAGCCTTTTGAAGTAAACAGGAGTCCAGCCGGTCTTATTGGCCACCATCATCACGGTGTCTGTAGGCTTTTCTATGGTGACAGTGTGATATACGGTTCCCCCGCCAAGATTATTAGCTCCCCTCCGGGTGCAGTAAGTCCTGCAAGCAGTAGTCTACTCCTTCGGGACACACTATTGTTGTTTTATGAGAGAAACTCCAGGTCAAGTGATGTTCACACGAGTCGTCATGGTGCCCTGTTGCCCCCGGTTATCTCTCTGGATGTTGGAGTTGGAGGGCCTCCTCAGTCGAGGTCGGTGTGCCCACGGAGCAAACCCTGCAACTTCAGGGCATGGTTGGTGATTAGGATCACCACGTGGGGTCCTTTTCCCTTAGGAGGGAGGTGGCCTTTTGGGCTGCTGATTTCCAGGTTTTTAGATACCGCCAGTATCTTGGCCAGATGTGGCAGTGGGCCAAGCCCCTTGGTGACTCTAGTTTATCCTACCTGGATGGCATTCTTGCGTTGTTCCATTTCAAGTGGTCCCAGTTTTTGCACTAATTCTCCAATGGCGGTTCACCTTTCACCGGGAATGTAAAGGTCAAAGGGTTTAGCTCAATTAGAGAGTTCCAGGACAAGGGTCTGAATTGACTGCTCTTTCCATTCTTGAAAGGCCACTTCTGGATTCTGTTCAAAAGGATCATCATCTTTTCCTTTCAGTGTTTCATATAGAGGCCCAGCTAGTAGACTGTAGTTAGGGATCCAGAAGCAGCAAACCCTGGCCTCCCCAGGAACCCCTAAGCTGTCTTCTAGTTTTAGAAAGGGGTAAGGCTGAAAATGGTTTCTTCCCTTTCCTGGGATGGGCTTCTCTGACCTTGTGTGAGAATGAAGCCCAGGCAGGTCACCGCAGTCTGTGATATTTGAGCTTTTTCTTGGACAACTTCTATCCTTTATTGGCTTGGTAGTTCAGAGGCCTCCTTAGTAGGGCTGGCGATCAGAATGTCATCTGCATATTGAAGGAGGGTTTCCTTTTCCAGAGGTAGAACTTTTCGGTCTTTAGCTAAGCTTTCCCCAAAGATGGTGTGGGAATTTTTGCACCCTTGGGGCAAGACGGCCCGGAAGTATTGTTTTAGTTGTATGTTGAGTCCTGCCACTCACAAGCCAAAATTTCTTGTGACTCTGGGACTAATGGAATACAAAAGAAGGCATCATTGAAGACTAATACAGAATACCATGTCCTGGTGGTTGGTAGAATGACCATCAGGGTGTAGGAATCAGGAGCAACTGGAGGTATATCCTCGGTGGCTTCACTGACTGTCCTGACATCCTTTACCAGGTCCCCAGCAGCCCATGGGGCTCTCGTGGTCAGACCAATCCCAGGATATGGAGCTCTCCTGGGCAGGTACCCCACCCCCAACCCAGCCCACGGGGCTCTCATGGTCAGGCCCCTCCCAGGATACAGAGCTACCCTTGCAGGTACCGTGGCAGGGCTGGGCACACAGGAACTGTGCACATAGCCCTCATTGCAGAGCACCCCCAGCTCACCTGTCGCTCAGAGCTGACACAGAGCACCTCAGAGCAGGACTTGAACTAACAAACAGCAGCTCCGACAGGTCTGTGACCCTGGGCATCACTCTGTGTGGCCTCCCTCCACCTGGTCTTCCAGAGACTTCCACTGCACCCAGGGCACCAGGCCTCTGTCTCCAACCACCACCCACCCCTCCTCTCCGTGACTCCTGGGTTCCTCTCATTAGGAGAGGGTTTTCTTGAAGTTGTCTCCCACTCATGGGCCAGATAAAATGATTAGAAAACAAGCCAAAGCTGCAGCCCCTTGTCTATCCTGACTCTCAGGAGCCCACACCTGTTCCTTGGACCTGGCCGGTTCAGCAAGTTCCATTTTCTGCAACTGTGAGCCCCTGAGGGGTGATGATTGGCTGACCTGGGCAGCCTTACCATGCCAGCCAGCCCTCCCCAGGTGTGCCTGGGTTGAGATCAATATAAATACCACTCCAGGCAGCAAGAGCCCCTGCAGCCGTGCCTGACGCCATTTTCTCTGCCCTGTCAGCAGTCTCGGGGCTGGGCTGGTGGGAGGGAGTGAGAGGCCACGGCTTTGTGGGTGGCCCAGTGTGAGTGGGGCTCTGCTGGACTTTCTGCAGCAGTTGCCAGGCTGCCACCTGCTAAAGAAGAGGATGTGTCACCCATACCTGCTGCTGGAATTTCTCCCTGGGCAGAGGTGAGGAAGGAAAAAAGCAGTGGGGGCAGGGACAGGACGGGTATCTCAGGCAGGGAAATGGAAATCTTCCAGAAGAGCACCCAGGGCCAGGACCATCCTGGCTGGCCTGCAGGCACCAAGTCAGCTGGCATCCTGTCACTCGTGTGGCTCTATGGCCCTTCCTCTAGGCTTTCAAGTCCTTGTATATATTCAGGTGTTTTACCTGGGAAGGGTGGGAACAGTTCAGCAGCAACTGGCCTGGGGCTCAGCTCACGTTTACTCACAGATGCCTCGGCACGGTGCCCCAGCTTTGCAATGAGGACGCTTGTTGTGTGGGGGCTGCTGGCTGAATGGGAGACGATTCCCCACCACTGACCAACTTCAGAATTGTTTACAACTGGAGTAAGTGCCCTGATACGGTTTTCCTCTGAGTAACTGGTGGGTTCTGTTTTTTTTTTTCTCTTTTTCCTTTTTGGTTCAAGGTAGATTTTATTCCTCTTTTTTGTATTTACAGATATAAGCATGGAAATAATTTATTCATATAAATACATGTATGTGAAGGGAATAATTGTTTTTTCTGTTTTATTTTTTAAATTTTATTTGTTTTTAATTTTGAATTTTATTTTATATTTTTATACAGCAGGTTCTTATTGGTTATCTATTTTATACATATAAATGTTTACATGCCAATCCCAATCTCTCAAATCCTCCCACCACCACCCTCCCAAGAGCTTTCCCCCCTTGTTGTCCATACGATTGTTGTCTACATCTGTTGCTCTATTTATGCCTTGCAAAATGGTTAATCTGTACAGTTTTTCTAGGTTCCACATATATGCATGAATATACAAGATTTGTTTTTCTCTTTCTGACTTACTTCACTCTGTATGACAGTCTCTAGATCCATCGACGTCTCTACAAATGACCCAATTTCATTCCTTTCATGGCTTAGTAATATTCCATTTTATATATGTACCACATCTTTATGCATTCGTCTGTCTGTGGGCATTTAGGTTGCTTCCATTACCTCGATATTGTAAATAGTGATGCAATGAACATTGTGGTGAATGTCTCTTTTTGATTTCTGGTTTTGTCTGGGTATATGTCCAGTACTGGGATTGCTGTATCATATGGTAATTCTATTATTAGTTTCTTAAGAAACTCCATATTGTTCTCCATAGTGACTGTATCAATTTATATTCCCAACAATAGTGGAAGAGGCTTCCTTTTCTCCACACCCTTTCCAGCATTTGTTGTTTGTAGATTTTCAGATGATGCCCATTCTAACAGGTGTGAGGTGATACCTCATTGTTGAGTCCATTTCGTTGAGCAAGGGGTAGGTCTTGTCTATTACATATTTGGCTTATGGAACGGTATCTGTGCTAATTTCAAACTCTGGTTTTATGCAGCACCCCAACTCACCTTTCCCCTTAAGCAAGCATAAGTTGGTTTTCTAAACTTGAGACCCTGTTCTGTTTTGTAATTCAGTCCATGTGTAGCCAAGTTTACATTCCGTGCATTAGTGATACCTTATGATGTTTCTTTTTCTGTGTGACTTATTTCACTTAGGATCATCGTGCCTCAATCCACTCATTATGCTGGTACAGGCATGGTGACACAGATTTCATTGCTGAGTGGTATTCTGTTGTACGTAAGTACCGCAACTTCTTTATCAATTATTTGTTCTCTGGGATATTTAACGTGTATTGTAGAAGAGGTTCCTGTAAACAGATCCGTCCCAAATTTTGGGGTGGCTGTGTTTTTAATTTTAATTTCCCTAAGCTATAGGACCATAAGTGGAAATACCCTAGACTCTGTTGCTTTGTTTTTCAGATGTATCAGGAAACACCATACACTTCTCCAGAGTGGCTGTTGGCAATTTACATCCTGCCCATCAGCATAACAAGGCTCCTTTTTCCCCATGGCCTGTCTTGCCTTTCTGGATTTTACACTTTTTTCAGATGGCCCTTTAGACCGGGGGGAAGTGACACTTCATAGTAGTTCGGATTTCCATTGCAAGCTTGCTTGGTTTGCCAAAACAGGCGTATGCGTTTTTTCCTGAATATATTCAGGAACAAACTCATACGTCCTTTTTTGCCAAGTGCATCATTGTCGATGTTCTGCCTCTTTTCCTATGCTTTAAATGCAAATCCAGTCTACCTCCTGAAATCGGTTTCCTGAAATTCTGCCCCGCTTTGAAGTCCTCTTCACAGCCTTACTTCAATATATTTTTGGACGTTATCTGTCATTTATAACTCTGCAGGTTTGTGAATTACAGGGCCCCTGAGCTCCTTTCTTCAACTCGCTTTCTTGTGAGCTGGCCACAAACCCGCAAGACTGCTTCAGGCCCTAATCTGCTTCTGGCAGGGCATGCTGAGCCTTTGGTTAATTCCTCTTCCTGGTGGGAAATGAGTGTTAAAAATGCCCGTCCAGACACCTACCTCACTCTCAACCCCTTGGTGATGTGGGTCCTCTGGTTTGTGGCCACCTTTGCTGGGTTCCTCACCTTTCGATGATGTGGCCCCACTAGTGTGAGGACACTCCTGCCTGGTTCCTATCCACGTGGTTATGTGGACCCCCTGGTGAGAGTCTGTTCCTGGCTGTGTTCCTCACCCTTCTGTGAGGGAGACCCTTTGCTGATAGGTCACTCCTGCATGGCTGGCACACATTGCCTTGGTGAAATCAGCCGTGTGGTGGCAGTTGGAGCATGCTGGGAATCTCCTCCCCCCGGTGATGAGGGCCCTCTTGCGTCAGGCCCTAACTGCTGGGCTCACCAACTTTTCTTAGTGAGCCCAGTGATGCTTTGGCACTCCTCTTAGGATCCCATCTCCATGGGGATGTGGGCCTTCTGCTCTGAGGTCCCAACGGCCGGGTTGTTCACATTTTCATGATGTGGGCTCTCTGGTGTTAGTTCACAGAGGCCTGGATCCCATAGCCTCTGTGCTCTTGGCCGCCTGCTGGGAGGTTCCAACTGCTGGATTCCTCACTTTTTTAATTTTTGGGGCCCTCTGTTGTGAGGATCCTCCTGTCTGCCTCACTCCCAGCCCCTTCGTGATGTGTGTCGTCTGGTTTGAGGCCACATGTGCTGGGTTCCTCACCTTTCGATGATGTGGGACCAATGGTCTTAGGAGACTCCTGCCTGGTTCACATCCCCTTGGTGATGTGGGCCCTCTGTTGAGAGTCTGATCCTGGCTGGGTTCCTCACCCATCTGTGAGGTGGGCCGTCTGCTGTGAGGTCACTCCTGCCTGGCTTGCTCACCTCGCCTTGTGGACATGAGCCCTCTGGTGGCACTTGGAGCCTGCTGGGAGCCTCCTTCCCTCGGTGATGAGGGCCCTCTGGCGTCAGGCCCTAACTGCTGGGCTCCCCACATTTTGTGATGTGCGCCCAGTGGTGCGAGGACACTCCAGCCAGGTTCACATCCCCATTGGGATGTGGGCCTTCTGCTCTGAGGTCCCAACGCCTGGGTTGCTCACAGTTTCATGATGTGGGTTCTCTGCTGTTAGTTCACTCCTGCCTGCATCCCATAGCTTCTGTGCTCTCGGCCGCCTGCTGGGAGGTTCCAACTGCTGGATTCCTCCCCTTTCTTATTCTTTGGGCCCTCTGTTTTTAGGCTACTCCTGCCTGCCTCACTCCCATTCCCTTTGTGATATGTGTCCTCTGATTTGAGGCCACATGTGCTGGGTTCCGCACCTTTCGATGATGTGGCCCCACTGGAGGGAAGACAGTCCTGACTGGTTCCCATCCCCTTGCTGATGTGGGCCCTCAGGTGAGAGTCTGATCCTGGCTGGGTTCCTCACCCTTCTGTGAGGTGGGCCCTCTGCTGTGAGGTCAATCATGCCTGTCTGGCACACGTCACCTTGGCGACATGGGCCCTCTGGTGGCAGTTGGAGTGTGCTGGGATCCTCCTCCCCTCGGTGATGAGGGCCCTCTTGCCTTAGGCCATAACTGCTGGGCTCCCCACATTTTCTGATGTGCGCCAAGTGAGTGAGGACACTCTTGCCAGGTTCCCATCCCCATGGGGATATGGGCCTTCTGCTCTGAGGTCAAAACGGCTGGCTTGCTCACAGTACCATGATGTGGGCCCTCTGCTGTGAGTTCACTCCGGCAAGGATCCCTTATCATCGGTGCTCTGAGCCGCCTGCTGGGAGGTTCCAACTGCTGGATTCCTCAACTTCTTTATTCTATGTGCCCTCTGTTGTGAGGCTCCTCCTGCCTGCCTCACTGCCAGCCCCTTGGTGATGGCTGTCCTATGGCTTGAGGCCACATGTGCTGCATTCCTCACCTTTCGATGATGTGGCCCCACTCGTGTGAGGACACTCCTGCCTGGTTCCCATCCCCTTGGTGAGGTGGGCCCTCTGGCGAGAGTCTAATCCTGGCTGGGTTCCTCAACGTTTTGTGAGGTGGGCCCTCTGCTGTGAGGTCACTCCTGCCTGGCTGGCACACGTCACCTTGGAGACGTGAGCTCTCTGGTGGCAGTTGGAGCGTGCAGGGTGCCTCCTCCTCTCGGTGATGACGGCCCTCTGGCGTCAGGCCCTAAATGGTGGGCTCCCCACATTTTCTGATGTGCGCCCAGTGGTGCGAGGACACTCCAGCCAGGTTCCCATTCCCATGGGGATGTGGGCCTTCTGTGCTGAGGTCCCAACGCCTGGGTTGCTCACAGTTTTATGATGTGGGCCCTCTGCTGTGAGCTCACTGTGGCCTGGATCCCATAGCCTTGGTGTTCTGGGCCGCCTGCTGGAAGGTCTAAATGCTGGAATCCTCATGTTTTTTATATTATGTGCCCTGTGTTGTGAGGCTACTCCTGCCTGCCTCACTCCAAGGCCCTTGGTGATGTGGGTCCTCTGGTTTGAGGACACATGTGCTGGGTTCCTCACCTTAAGATGATGAGACCCCACTTGTGTGAGGATAATCCTGACTGGTTCCCATCCCCTTCGTGATGTGGGCCCTCTGGTAAGAGTCTGATCCTGGCTGGGTTCCTCACCCATCTGTGAGGTGCGCCCTCTACTATCAGGTAACTCTTGCCTGGCCTGCTCACCTCGCCTTGTTGACATGAGCCCTCTGGTGGCACTTGGACCCTGCTGGGAGCCTCCTCACCTCTGTGATGAGGGCCCTCTGACGTCAGGCCCTAACTGCTGGGCTCCCCAACTTTTCTTAGTGAGCCCAGTGATGCTCGGGCACTCCTCTTAGGTTCCCATCTCCATGGGGATGTGGGCCTTCTGCTCTGAGGTTCCAACGGCTGGGTTGATCACAATTTCATGATGTGGGCTCTCTGGTCTTAGTTCACTGTGGCCTGGATCCCATAGCCTCTGTGCTCTTGGCTGCCTGCTGGGAGGTTCTAACTGCTCGATTCCTCAACTTTTGTATTCTATGGGTCCTGTGTTGTGATGCTCCTCCTGCCTGCCTCACTCGCAACCCCTTCGTGATGTGGGTCTTCTGGTTTGAGGCCACATGTGCTGGGTTCTGCAACTTTCAATGATGTGGCCCCACTGGTGTGAGGACACTCCTGCCTGGTTCCCATCCCCTTGGTGATGTGGGCCTTCTGGTGACAGTCTTATCCTGGCTGGGTTCCTCACTCTTCTGTGAGGTAGGCCCTCTGCTGTGAGGTCAATCCTGCCTGACTTGCACACATCACCTTGGCAACGTGGGCCCTCTGTTGGCACATGGAACCTGCTGGGAGCCTCCTCCCCTCGGTGATGACGGCCCTCTAGCATCAGGCCCTAACTGCTGGGCTCCCCACGTTTTCTGATGTGAGCCCAGTGTTGCCAGGACACTCCTGTCAGGTTCCCATCCCCATGGGGATGTGGGCTTTCTGCTCTGAGGTCCCAACGCCTGGGTTGCTCACAGTTTCATGATGTGGGCTTTCTGGTGTTAGTTCACTCCTGCCTGCATCCCATAGCTTCTGTGCTCTCGGCCGCCTGCTGGGAGGTTCCAAATGCTGGATTCCTCACCTTTTTTATTCTTTGGGCCCTCTGTTTTTAGGCTACTCCTACCTGCCTCACTCCCATCCCCTTTGTGATGTATGTCCTCTGATATGAGGCCACATGTGCTGGGTTCCTCACCTTTCGATGATGTGGCCCCACTGGTGGGAGGACAGTCCTGACTGGTTCCCATCCCCTTGGTGTTGTGGGCCCTCTGGTGAGAGTCTCATCCTGCCTCGGTTCCTCACCCTTCTGTGAGATAGGCCCTCTGCTGTGAGGTCACTACTGCCTGGCTGGCGCATGCCACCTTGTAGACGTGGGCCCTCTGTTGGCAGTCGAAACCTGCTGGGAGTCTCCTCCCCTCAGTTATGAGGGCCCCCTGGCGTCAGGCCCTAACTGCCGGGCTCCTAACATTTTCTGATATGTGCTAAGTGGTGCGAAGCCACTCCTGCCAGGTTCCCATCCCAATGGGGATGTGGGCCTTCTGTTCTGAGGTCCCAACGGCTGGGCTGCTCACAGGTTCATGATGTGGGCCCTCTGCTGTGAGTTCACTGTGGCCTGGATCCCATAGCCTCGGTGCTCTGGGCCACTTGCTGGGAGATTCCAACTGCTGGATTCCTCAACTTTTATATTCTATGGACCCTGTGTTGTGAGGCCGGTCCTGCCAGCCTCATTCCGAACCCCTTGGTGATGTGGTTCCTCTGGTTTGAGGCTACATGTGCTGGGATCCTCACCGTTCGATGATGTTGTCCCACTGGTGTGGGGACACTCCTGCCTGGTTCCCATCCCCTTGGTGATGTGGGCCCTCTGGTGAGAGTCTGATCCTGGCTGTGTTCCTCACCCTTCTGTGAGGTGGGCCCTCTGCTGTGAGGTCACTCCTGCCGGGCTGGCACACATCGCCTTGGCGACGTTGGCCCTCTGTTGGCAGCTGGAGCCTGCTGGGAGCCTCCTCCTCTCAGTGATGAGTGCCCTCTAGCGTCAGGCCCTAACTTCTGAGCACCCCACGTTTTCTGATGTGAGCCCAGTGATGCCAGGACACTCCTGTCATGTTCCCATCACCATGGGGATGTGGGCCTTCTGCTCTGAGGTCCCAATGTCTGGGTTGCTCACAGTTTCATGATGTGGGCTGTCTGGTGTTAGTTCACTCCGGCCTGGATCCCATAGCCTCTGAGCTCTGGGCCGCCTGCTGGGAGGTTCCAAATGCTGGATTCCTCACCTTTCTTATTTTTGGGCCCTCTGTTATGAGGCTCCTCCTGCCTGCCTCACTCCCAGCCCCTTGGTGATGGGTGTCCTATGGTTTGAAGCCACATGTTCTGGGTTCCTCACCTTTAGATGATGTGGCCCTACTCATGTGAGGACACTCCTGCCTGGTTCCAATCCATTTGGTGATGTGGGCCCTCTGGTGCGAGTCTGATCCTGACTGGGTTCGTCACACTTCTCTGAGGTGGGCCCTCTGCTGTGAGGTCATTCGTGCCTGGTTGGCACACATCACCTTGGCGACGTCAGCCCTCTGGTGGCAGTTGGAGCCTGCTGGGAGCCTCCTTCCCTTGGTGATGAGGGTCCTCTGGCATCAGGCCCTAACTGCTGGTCTCCCAAAATTTTCTGATACGTTCTCAGTGGTGCGAGGACACTCCTACCAGATTTCCATCCCCATGGGGATGTGGGCCTCCTGCTCTGAGGTCCCAATGGCTGGGTTGCTCAGTTTCATGACATGGGCCCTCTTCTGTGAGTTCACTGTGGCCTGGATCCCATAGCCTCGGTGCTCTGGGCCGCCTGCTGGGAGGTTCCAACTGCTGGATTCCTCACTTTTTTATTCTATGGGCCCAGTGTTGTGAGGCTACTCCTGCCTGCCTCACTCCGAGGCCCTTGGTGATGTGAGTCCTCTGGTTTGAGGACACATGTGCTGAGTACCTCACCTTTAGATGATGTGGCCCCACTGGTGTGAAGACACTCCTGCCTGGTTACCATCCCCTTGGTGATGTGGGCCCTCTGGTGAGAGTCTGATGTTGGCTGGGTTTCTCACCCTTCTGTAAGGTGGGACCTCTGCTGTGAGGTAACTCCTGCCTGGCTTGCTCACGTTGCCTTGGCAATGTGAGCCCTCAGGTGGCAGTTAAACCTGCTGGGAATCTCCTCCCCTCAGTTATGAGAGCTCTGGATAAAACACATATGCCCTTTTTTGCCAAGTCCATTATTTTCCAAGTTCTGTCTCTTTCCTATGCTTTAAGAGCGACTCCCGTGTACCTTCTGAAATCGGTTTCCAGCAATTCTGCCCCGCATTCAAGTCCACTTCGCAGCCTTACTTCAGTATAATTTTGGATGATAGCTGTCATTTATAACTCCGCAGGTTTGTGAATTACAGTGTCCCTGAGCTCCTTTCTTCAACTCGATTTCTTGTGAGCTGGCCGCAAAACTGCAGGATCTCTTCAGGCCCTAATCTAGTTCCAGCACGGCATGCGGAGCCTTTGGTTCATTCGTCTTCCTGGTGGGAAATGAGAGTTAAATTTGCCCGTCCAGACACCTCCAGCTAGTCTCTCATTGGTTCTCCCTATTCCTGTTCAATTTCCGCAGAAATTGTACACTGGGCCAAACAGGAGGTTAAAGGCACTGACTCTCCAAGTGGGAAGAGTGTTAGTAAAGTGTCTGGAATGTTGCAGCCGAGTACCAGGGGACAAAAACTGAGACGCATTTGAACACGTTTCCCGATCACATGGTGGATCATACTCTGGGTTCCACATGCATGGTTTAGCTGAAGGAAGAATACCTTAAACCTGGAGAGTTGAGACCCATGGAATGGGTACCATGCAATATGACTTCAAAGGGTCTGCATTTACTCACCGAACCTCACCAATCCTATCACTGCTGCATTTATGCCACTGTACACACGCTTGATTCTCTTTTGGAGACATATAAATCGATAGGTTTTAAGATTCTTACTAGTCAGGTATATTCTTAGGTGTTTAATATGGGGTGTTGAGTCCACTTAGTTGAACAAGGATGAGCTCTTGTTATTACATATTTGGCTTATGGAACGGTATCTGTGCTAATTTCAATCTCTGGTTTTATGCAGCACCCCAACTCACCTTTCCCCTTAAGCAAGCATAAGTTGGTTTTCTACATTTGAGACCCTGTTCTGTTTTGTAATTCAGTTCCTGTGTAGCCAAGTTTACATTCCGTGCATTAGTGATATCTTATGATGTTTCTTTTTCTGTGTGACTTATTTCACTTAGAATCATCGCACCTGAATCCACTCATTATGCTGCTACAGGCCTGATGACATAGATTTCATTGCTGAGGGATATTGCATTGTACGTAAGTACCCCAACTTCTTTATCCATTTTTCACTTTCTGTGATACTGAACTTGTACCGTAAACGAGGTTCTTGTAAACAGAACCGTCCCAAAATTTGGGGTGGCTGTGTCTTTTTGATTTTAATTTCCCTAAGCTATAGGACCATAAGTGGAAGTGCCCTAGGCTCTGTTGCTTTGTTTTTTAGATGTTTCAGGAAACACCATACACTTCTCCAGAGTGGCTGTTGGCAATTTACATCCCGCCCATCAGCATAACAAGGCTCCCAGTTCTCCATGGCCTGTCCTGCCTTTCTGGATTTTACACTTTTTTCAGATGGCCCTTTTGACCGGGGTGGAAGTGAGACTTCATTGTAGTGCAGATTTCCTTTGCAAGCTTGCTTGGTTGGCCAAAAAGGGCGTATGCGTTTTTTCCTGAATATATTCAGGAAAAAACACATACGCCCTTTTTGGCCAAGTGCATCATTGTGGACGTTCTGCCTCTTTTCCTATGCTTTCAATGCAATTCCAGTCTACCTCCTGAAATCGGTTTCCTGCAATTCTGCCCCGCTTTCAAGTCCTCTTGGCAGCCTTACTTCAGTCTATTTTTGGACGATAGCTGTCATTTATAACTCTGCAGGTTTGTGAATTACAGTGCCCCTGAGCTCCTTTCTTCTACTCGCTTTCTTGTGACCTGGCCGCAACCCCGCAGGATGGCTTCAGGCCCTAATCTGGTTCCGGCACGGCACGCTGAGCCTTTGGTTAATTCCTCTTCCTGGTGGGAAATGAGAGTTCAATTTGCCCGTCCAGACACCTCCAGCTAGTCTCTCATTGGTTCTCGCTATTCCTGTTCATCTTCCGCAGAAATTGCAAACTGGGCCAAACAGGAGGTTAAAGGGACTGACTCTCCAAGTCGGGAGAGTGTTAGTAAAGCGTCTGGAATGTTGCACCCGAGTACCAGGGTACGAAAACTGAGACATATTTGAACACGTCTCCCGATCACATGGTTGATCATACTCTGGGTTCCACATGCATGTTTTAGCTGAAGGAAGAATACCTTAAACCTGGGGAGTTGAAACCCGTGGAATGGGTACCATGCAATATGACTTCAAAGGGTCTTCATTTCCTCACCGAACCTCTCCAGTCCTATCACTGCTGCGTTTATGCCCCTGAACACATGCTTGATTCTCTTCGGAGACATAGCAATCCATAGGTTTTAAGATACTTACTAGTCAGGTACATTCTTAGGCGTTTAATATGCGGTGTTGAGTCCATTTCCTTGAGCAAGGAGTAGCTCTTGTCTATTCCATATTTGGCTTAAGGAACTTTATCTGTGCTCATTTCAACCTCTGGTTTTATGCAGCACCCCAACTCACCTTTACCCTTAAGCAAGCATAAGTTGGTTTTCTAAATTTGAGACCCTGTTCTGTTCTGTAATTCAGTTCCTGTGTAGCCAAGTTTACATTCCGTGTATTACTGATATCTTATGATGTTTCTTTTTCTGTGTGACTTATTTCAGTTAGAATCATCGTACCTGAATCCACTCATTATGCTGCTAAGGGCCTGATGACATAGATTTCATTGCTGCGTGATATTGGTTTGTAAGTCAATACCACAACTTCTTATCCATTTTTCACTTTCTGCGATGTTGAACTTGTACTGTAAACGAGGTTCTTGTAAACAGAGGCGTCCCAAATTTTGGGGTGGCTGTGTCTTTTTGATTTTAATTTCCCTAAGCTATAGGACCATAAGTGGAAGTGCCCTAGGCTCTGTTGCTTTGTTTTTTAGATGTTTCAGGAAACACCATACACTTCTCCGGAGTGCCTGTTTGCAATTTCCATCCCGCCCATCAGCATAACAAGGCTCCCAGTTCTCCATGGCCTGTCATGCCTTTCTGGATTTTACACTTTTTTCAGATGGCCCTTTTGACCGGGTGGAAGTGAGACTTCATTGTAGTGCAGATTTCCTTTGCAAGCTTGCTTGGTTGTCCAAAAAGGGCATATGCGTTTTTTCCTGAATATATTCAGGAAAAAACGCATATGCCCTTTTTGGCCAAGTGCATCATTGTGGACGTGCTGCCTCTTTTCCTATGCTTTCAATGCAATTCCAGTCTACCTCCTGAAATCGGTTTCCTGCAATTCTGCCCCACTTTCAAGTCCTCTTGGCAGCCTTACTTCAGTATATTTTTGGACGATAGCTGTCATTTATAACTCTGCAGGTTTGTGAATTACAGTGCCCCTGAGCTCCTTTCTTCAACTCGCTTTCTTTTGAGCTGGCCGCAAAACCGCAGGATGGCTTCAGGCCCTAATCTGGTTCCGGCACGGCATGCTGAGCCTTTGGTTATTTCCTCTTCCTGGTGGGAAATGAGAGTTAAATTTGCCCGTCCAGACACCTCCAGCTAGTCTCTCATTGGTTCTCCCTATTCCTGTTCATCTTCCGCAGAAATTGCAAACTGGGCCAAACAGGAGGTTAAAGGCGCTTACTCTCCAAGTGGGGATAGTGTTAGTAAAGCATCTGGAATGTTGCACCCGAGTACCAGGGGAGGAAAACTGAGACATATTTGAACACATCTCCCTTTCACACGGTTGATCATATTCTGCGTTCCAGATGCATGTTTTAGCTGAAGGAAGAATACCTTAAACCTGGAGAGTTGACACCCGTGGAATGGGTACCATGCAATATGACTTCAAAGGGTCTTCATTTGCTCACCGAACCTCTCCAATCCTATCACTGCTGCGTTTATGCCCCTGTACACACGCTTGATTCTCTTTTGGAGACATAGCAATCCATAGGTTTTAAGATACTTACTAGTCAGGTACATTCTTAGGCGTTTAATATGGGGTGTTGAGTCCATTTCGTTGAGCAAGGAGTAGCTCTTGTCTATTCCATATTTGGCTTAAGGAACTTTATCTGTGCTCATTTCAATCTCTGGTTTTATGCAGCATCCCAACTCACCTTTCACCTTAAGCAAGCATAAGTTGCTTTTCTAAATTTGAGACCCTGTTCTGTTTTGGAATTCAGTTCCTGTGTAGCCAAGTTTACATTCCGTGTATTAGTGATATCTTATGATGTTTCTCGTTCTGTGTGACTTATTTCAGTTAGAATCATCGTACCTGAATCCACTCGTTATGCTGCTACGGGCCTGATGACATAGATTTCATTGCTGAGTGATACTGCATTGTACGTAAGTACCACAAGTTCTTTATCCATTTTTCACTTTCTGTGATATTGAACTTGTACGGTAAATGAGGTTCTTGTAAACAGAGGTGTCCCAAACTTTGGGGTGGCTGTGTCTTTTTGATTTTAATTTCCCTAAGCTATAGGACCATAAGTGGAAGTGTCCTAGGCTCTGTTGCTTTGTTTTTCGATGTCTCAGGAAACACCATACACTTCTCTCGAGTGTCTGCTGGCAATTTACATCCCGCCCATCAGCATAACAAGGCTCCCAGTTCTCCATGGCCTGTCCTGCCTTTCTGGATTTTACACTTTTTTCAGATGGCCCTTTTGACCGGGGGGAAGTGAGACTTCATTGTAGTGCAGATTTCCTTTGCAAGCTTGCTTGGTTGGCCAAAAAGGGCGTATGCGTTTTTTCCTGAATATATTCAGGAAAAAACGCATACGCCCTTTTTGGCCAAGTGCATCATTGTGGACGTTCTGCCTCTTTTCCTATGCTTTCAATGCAATTCCAGTCTACCTCATGAAATCGGTTTCCTGCAATTCTGCCCCGCTTTCAAGTCCTCTTGGCAGCCTTACTTCAGTCTATTTTTGGACGATAGCTGTCATTTATAACTCTGCAGGATTGTGAATCACAGTGCCCCTGAGCTCCTTTCTTCAACTCGCTTTCTTTTGAGCTGGCCGCAAAACCGCAGGATGGCTTCAGGCCCTAATCTGGTTCCGGCACGGCACGCTGAGCCTTTGGTTATTTCCTCTTCCTGGTGGGAAATGAGAGTTAAATTTGCCCGTCCAGACACCTCCAGCTAGTCTCTCATTGGTTCTCGCTATTCCTGTTCATCTTCCGCAGAAATTGCAAACTGGGCCAAACAGGAGGTTAAAGGCGCTGACTCTCCAAGTGGGGAGAGTGTTAGTAAAGCGTCTGGTATGTTGCACCCGAGTACCAGGGGAAGAAAACTGAGACATATTTGAACAAGTCTCCCGTTCACACGGTTGATCATACTCTGGGATCCACATGCATGTTTTAGCTGAAGGAAGAATACCTTAAAACTGGAGAGTTGAGACCTGTGTAATGGGTACCATGCAATATTACTTCAAAGGGTGTTCATTTGCTCACCGAACCTCTCCAATCCTATCACTGCTGCGTTTATGCCCCTGTGCACACGCTTGATTCTTTTTTGGAGACATAGCAATCCATAGGTTTTAAGATACTTACTAGACAGGTACATTCTTAGGCGTTTAATATGGGGTGTTGTGTCCATTTCGTTGAGCAAGGAGTAGCTCTTGTCTATTCCATATTTGGCTTAAGGAACTTTATATGTGCTCATTTCAATCTCTGGTTTTATGCAGCATCCCAACTCACCTTTCCCCTTAAGCAAGCATAAGTTGGTTTTCTAAATTTGAGACCCTGTTCTGTTTTGGAATTCAGTTCCTGTGTAGCCAAGTTTACATTCCGTGTATTACTGATATCTTATGATGTTTCTTTTTCTGTGTGACTTATTTCAGTTAGAATCATCGTACCTGAATCCACTCATTATGCTGCTACGGACCTGATGACATAGATTTCATTGCTGAGTGATACTGCCGTGTACGTATGTACCACAACTTCTTTATCCATTTTTCACTTTCTGTGATATTGAACTTGTACGGTAAACGAGGTTCTTGTAAACAGAGGCGTCCCAAATTTTGGGGTGGCTGTGTCTTTTTGATTTTAATTTCCCTAAGCTATAGGACCATAAGTGGAAGTGCCCTAGGCTCTGTTGCTTTGTTTTTTAGATGTTTCAGGAAACACCATACACTTCTCCCGAGTGGCTCTTGGCAATTTACATCCCGCCCATCAGCTAAGAAGGCTCCCAGTTCTCCATGGCCTGTCCTGCCTTTCTGGATTTTACACTTTTTTCAGATGGCCCTTTTGACCGGGGGGAAGTGAGACTTCATTGTAGTGCAGATTTCCTTTGCAAGCTTGCTTGGTTGGCCAAAAAGGGCGTATGCGTTTTTTCCTGAATATATTCAGGAAAAAACGCATACGCCCTTTTTGGCCAAGTGCATCATTGTGGACGTTCTGCCTCTTTTCCTATGCTTTCAATGCAATTCCAGTCTACCTCCTGAAATCGGTTTCCTGCAATTCTGCCCCGCTTTCAAGTCCTCTTGGCAGCCTTACTTCAGTATATTTTTGGACGATAGCTGTCATTTATAACTCTGCAGGTTTGTGAATTACAGTGCCCCTGAGCACCTTTCTTCAACTCCCTTTCTTTGGAGCTGGCCGCAACACTGCAGGATGGCTTCAGGCCCTAATCTGGTTCTGGCACGGCACGCTGAGCCTTTGGTTATTTCCTCTTCCTGGTGGGAAATGAAAGTTAAATTTGCCTGTCCAGACACCTCCAGCTAGTCTCTCATTGGTTCTCGCTATTCCTGTTCATCTTCCGCAGAAATTGCAAACTGGGCCAAACAGGAGGTTAAAGGCACTGACTCTCCAACTCGGGAGAGTGTTAGTGAAGCATCTGGAAAGTTGCACCCGAGTACCAGGGGACGAAAGCTGAGACATATTTGAACACGTTTCCCGATCACACAGTTCATCATACTCTGGGTTCCACATGCATGTTTTAGCTGAAGGAAGAATACCTTAAACCTGGGTAGTTGAAACCCGTGGAATGGGTACCATGCAATATGACTTCAAAGGGTCTTCATTTGCTCACCGAACCTCTCCAATCCTATCACTGCTGCGTTTATGCCCCTGTACACATGCTTGATTCTCTTTCAGAGACATAGCAATCCATAGGTTTTAAGATACTTACTAGTCAGGTACATTCTTAGGCGTTTAATATGGGGTGTTGAGTCCATTTCATTGAGCAAGGAGTAGCTCTTGTCTATTCCATATTTGGCTTAAGGAACTTTATCTGTGCTCATTTCAATCTCTGGTTTTATGCAGCACCCCAACTCACCTTTCCCCTTAAGCAAGCATAATTTGCTTTTCTAAAGTTGAGACCCTGTTCTGTTTTGGAATTCAGTTCCTGTGTAGCCAAGTTTACATTCCGTGTATTAGTGATATCTTATGATGTTTCTTTTGCTGTGTGACTTATTTCAGTTAGAATCATCGTACCTGAATCCACTCATTATGCTGCTACGGGCCTGATGACATAGATTTCATTGCTGAGTGATACTGCATTGTACATAAGTACCACAAGTTCTTTATCCATTTTTCACTTTCTGCGATGTTGAACTTGTACTGTAAACGAGGTTCTTGTAAACAGAGGCGTCCCAAACTTTGGGGTGGCTGTGTCTTTTTGATTTTAATTTCCCTAAGCTATAGGACCATAAGTGGAAGTGCCCTAGGCTCTGTTGCTTTGTTTTTTAGATGTTTCAGGAAACACCATACACTTCTCCGGAGTGTCTGTTGGCAATTTACATCCCGCCCATCAGCATAACAAGGCTCCCAGTTCTCCATGGCCTGTCCTGCCTTTCTGGATTTTACACTTTTTTCAGATTGCCCTTTTGACCGGGGGAAAGTGAGACTTCATTGTAGTGCAGATTTCCTTTGCAAGCTTGCTTGGTTGGCCAAAAAGGGCGTATGCGTTTTTTCCTGAATATATTCAGGAAAAAACGCATGCGCCCTTTTTGGCCAAGTGCATCATAGTGGACGCTCTGCCTCTTTTCCTATGCTTTCAATGCAATTCCAGTCTACCTCCTGAAATCGGTTTCCTGCAATTCTGCCCCACTTTGAAGTCCTCTTGGCAGCCTTACTTCAGTATATTTTTGGACAATAGCTGTCATTTATAACTCTGCAGGTTTGTGAATTACAGTGCCCCTGAGCTCCTTTCTTCAACTCGCTTTCTTGTGACCTGGCTGCAACACAGCAGGATGGCTTCAGGCCCTAATCTGGTTCCGGCACGGCACGCTGAGCCTTTGGATAATTCCTCTTCCTGGTGGGAAATGAGAGTTAAATTTGCCCATCCAGACACCTCCAGCTAGTCTCTCATTGGTTCTCGCTATTCCTGTTCATCTTCCGCAGAAATTGCAAACTGGGCCAAACAGGAGGTTAAACGGACTGACTCTCCAAGTCGGGAGACTGGTAGTAAAGCGTCTAGAAAGTTGCACCCGAGTACCAGGGTACGAAAACTGAGACATATTTGAACACGTCTCCCGATCACATGGTTGATCATACTCTAGGTTCCACATGCATGTTTTAGCTGAAGGAAGAATACCTTAAACCTGGGTAGTTGAAACCCGTGGAATGGGTACCATGCAATATGACTTCAAAGGGTATTCATTTGCTCACCGAACCTCTCCAATCCTATCACTGCTGCGTTTATGCCCCTGTACACACGCTTGATTCTCTTTTGGAGACATAGCAATCCATAGGTTTTAAGATACTTTCTAGTCAGGTACATTCTTAGGCGTTTAATATGGGGTGTTGAGTCCATTTCGTTGAGCAAGGAGTAGCTCTTGTCTATTCCATATTTGGCTTAAGGAACTTTATCTGTGCTCATTTCAATCTCTGGTTTTATGCAGCACCCCAACTCACCTTTCCCCTTAAGCAAGCATAAGTTGGTTTTCTAAATTTGAGACCCTGTTCTGTTTGGAATTCAGTTCCTGTGTAGCCAAGGTTACATTCCGTGTATTAGTGATATCTTATGATGTTTCTTTTTCTGTGTGATTTATTTCAGTTAGAATCATCGTACCTGAATCCACTCATTATGCTGCTATGGGCCTGATGACATAGATTTCATTGCTGAGTGATACTGCATTGTACGTAAGTACCACAAGTTCTTTATCCATTTTTCACTTTCTGTGATATAGAACTTGTACGGTAAACGAGGTTCTTGTAAACAGAGGCGTCCCAAACTTTGGGGTGGCTGTGTCTTTTTGATTTTAATTTCCCTAAGGTATAGGACCATAAGTGGAACTGCCCTAGGCTCTGCTGCTTTGTTTCTTCGATGTTTCAGGAAACACCATACACTTCTCCCGAGTGTCTGTTGGCAATTTACATCCCGCCCATCAGCATAACAAGGCTCCCAGTTCTCCATGGCCTGTCCTGCCTTTCTGGATTTTACACTTTTTTCAGATGGCCCTTTTGACCGGGGGAAAGTGAGACTTCATTGTAGTGCAGATTTCCTTTGCAAGCTTGCTTGGTTGGCCAAAAAGGGCGTATGCGTTTTTTCCTGAATATATTCAGGAAAAAACGCATACGCCCTTTTTGGCCAAGTGCATCATTGTGACGTTCTGCCTCTTTTCCTATGCTTTCAATGCAATTCCAGTCTACCTCCTGAAATCGGTTTCCTGCAATTCTGCCCTGCTTTCAAGTCCTCTTGACAGCCTTACTTCAGTATATTTTTGGACGATAGCTGTCATTTATAACTCTGCAGGTTTGTGAATTACAGTGCCCCTGAGCTCCTTTCTTCAACTCGCTTTCTTTTGAGCTGGCCGCAACACCGCAGGATGGCTTCAGGCCCTAATCTTGTTCCGGCACCGCACGCTGAGCCTTTGGTTAATTCCTCTTCCTGGTGGGAAATGAGAGTTAAATTTGCCCGTCCAGACACCTCCAGCTAGTCTCTCATTGGTTCTCGTTATTCCTGTTCATCTTCCGCAGAAATTGCAAACTGGGCCAAACAGGAGCTTAAAGGGACTGACTCTCCAAGTCGGGAGAGTGTTAGTAAAGCATCTGGAATGTTGCACCCGAGTACCAGGGTATGAAAACTGAGACATATTTGAATACGTCTCCCGATCACATGGTTGATCATACTCTAGGTTCCACATGCATGTTTTTGCTGAAGAAAGAATACCTTAAACCTGGGTAGTTGAAACCCGTGGAATGGGTACCATGCAATATGACTTCAAAGGGTCTTCATTTGCTCACCGAACCTCTCCAATCCTATCACTGCTGCGTTTATGCCGCTGTACACATGCTTGATTCTCTTTCGGAGACATAGCAATCCATAGGTTTTAAGATACTTACTAGTCAGGTACATTCTTAGGCGTTTAATATGGGGTGTTGAGTCCATTTCGTTGAGCAAGGAGTAGCTTTTGTCTATTCCATATTTGGCTTAAGGAACTTTATCTGTGCTCATTTCAATCTCTGGTTTTATACAGCACCCCAACTCCCCTTTCCCCTTAAGCAAGCATAAGTTGGTTTTCTAAATTTGAGACCCTGTTCTGTTTTGGAATTCAGAGCCTGTGTAGCCAAGTTTACATTCCGTGTAATAGTGATATCTTATGATGTTTCTTTTTCTGTGTGACTTATTTCAGTTAGAATCATCGTACCTGAATCCACTCATTATGCTGCTATGGGCCTGATGACATAGATTTCATTGCTGAGTGATACTGCATTGTACGTAAGTACCACAAGTTCTTTATCCATTTTTCACTTTCTGTGATATTGAACTTGTACGGTAAACGAGGTTCTTGTAAATAGAGGCGTCCCAAACATTGGGGTGGCTGTGTCTTTTTTATTTTAATTTCCCTAAGCTATAGGACCATAAGTGGAAGTGCCCTAGGCTCTGTTGCTTTGTTTCTTCGATGTTTCAGGAAACACCATACACTTGTCCCGAGTGTCTGTTGGCAATTTACATCCCGCCCATCAGCATAACAAGGCTCCCAGTTCTCCATGGCCTGTCCTGCCTTTCTGGATTTTACACTTTTTTCAGATGGCCCTTTTGACCGGGGGGAAGTGAGACTTCATTGTAGTGCAGATTTCCTTTGCAAGTTTGCTTGGTTGGCCAAAAAGGGCGTATGCGTTTTTTCCTGAATATATTCAGGAAAAAACGCATACGCCCTTTTTGGCCAAGTGCATCATTGTGGACGCTCTGCCTCTTTTCCTATGCTTTCAATGCAATTCCAGTCTACCTCCTGAAATCGGTTTCCTGCAATTCTGCCCCGCTTTCAAGTCCTCTTGGCAGCCTTACTTCAGTCTATTTTTGGACGATAGCTGTCATTTATAACTCTGCAGGTTTGTGAATTACAGTGCCCCTGAGCTCCTTTCTTCAACTCGCTTTCTTTTGAGCTGGCTGCAACACCGCAGGATGGCTTCAGGCCCTAATCTGGTTCCGGCACGGCAGGATGAACCTTTGGTTAATTCCTCTTCCTGGTGGGAAATGTGAGTTAATTTTGCCCGTCCAGACACCTCCAGCTAGTCTCTCATTGGTTCTCGCTATTCCTGTTCATCTTCCGCAGAAATTGCAAACTGGGCCAAACAGGAGCTTAAAGGGACTGACTCTCCAAGTCGGGAGATTGTTAGTAAAGCGTCTGGAATGTTGCACCCGAGTACCAGGGTACGAAAACTGAGACATATTTGAACACGTCTCCCGATCACATGGTTGATCATACTCTAGGTTCCACATGCATGTTTCAGCTGAAGGAAGAATACCTTAAACCTGGGTAGTTGAAACCCGTGGAATGGGTACCATGCAATATGACTTCAAAGGGTCTTCATTTGCTCACCGAACCTCTCCAATCCTATCACTGCTGCGTTTATGGCCCTGTACACACGCTTGATTCTCTTTCGGAGACATAGCAATCCATAGGTTTTAAGATACTTACTAGTCAGGTACATTCTTAGGCGTTTAATATGGGGTGTTGAGTCCATTTCGTTGAGCAAGGAGTAGCTCTTGTCTATTCCATATTTGCCTTAAGGAACTTTATCTGTGCTCATTTCAATTCTCTGGTTTTATGCAGCACCCCAACTCACCTTTCCCGTTAAGCAAGCATAAGTTGGTTTTCTAAATTTGAGACCCTGTTCTGTTTTGGAATTCAGTTCCTGTGTAGCCAAGTTTACATTCCGTGTATTAGTGATATCTTATGATGTTTCTTTTTCTGTGTGACTTATTTCAGTTAGAATCATCGTACCTGAATCCACTCATTATGCTGCTACGGGCCTGATGACATAGATTTCATTGCTGAGTGATACTGCATTGTACGTAAGTACCACAAGTTCTTTATCCATTTTTCACTTTCTGTGATATTGAACTTGTACGGTAAACGAGGTTCTTGTAAACAGAGGCGTCCCAAACTTTGGGGTGGCTGTGTCTTTTTGATTTTCATTTCCCTAAGCTATAGGACCATAAGTGGAAGTGCCCTAGGCTCTGTTGCTTTGTTTTTTAGATGTTTCAGGAAACACCATACACTTCTCCCGAGTGTCTGTTGGCAATTTACATCCCGCCCATCAGCATAACAAGGCTCCCAGTTCTCCATGGCCTGTCCTGCCTTTCTGGCTTTTACACTTTTTTCAGATGGCCCTTTTGACCGGGGGGAAGTGAGACTTCATTGTAGTGCAGATTTCCTTTGCAAGCTTGCTTGGTTGGCCAAAAAGGGCATATGCGTTTTTTCCTGAATATATTCAGGTAAAAACGCATACGCCCTTTTTGGCCAAGTGCATCATTGTGGACGTTCTGCCTCTTTTCCTATGCTTTCAATGCAATTCCAGTCTACCTCCTGAAATCGGTTTCCTGCAATTCTGCCCCGCTTTCAAGTCCTCTTGGCAGCCTTACTTCAGTATATTTTTGAACGATAGCTGTCATTTATAACTCTGCAGGTTTGTGAATTACAGTGCCCAGGAGCTCCTTTCTTCAACTCACTTTCTTTTGAGCTGGCCGCAACACCGCAGGATGGCTTCAGGCCCTAATCTGGTTCCGGCATGGTACGCTGAGCCTTTGGTTATTTCCTTTTCCTGGTGGGAAATGAGAGTTAAATTTGCCCGTCCAGACACCTCCAGCTAGTCTCTCATTGGTTCTCGCTATTCCTGTTCATCTTCCGCAGAAATTGCAAACTGGGCCAAACAGGAGGTTAAAGGGACTGACTCTCCAAGTCGGGAGTGCATTAGTAAAGCGTCTGGAATGTTACACCCGAGTACCAGGGTACTAAAACTGAGACATATTTGAACACGTCTCCCGATCACATGGTTGATCATACTCTAGGTTCCACATGCATGTATTAGCTGAAGGAAGAATACCTTAAACCTGGGTAGTTGAAACCCGTGTAATGGCTACCATGCAATATGACTTCAAAGGGTCTTCATTTGCTCACCGAACCTCTCCAATCCTATCACTGCTGCGTTTATGCCCCTGTGCACATGCTTGATTCTCTTTCAGAGACATAGCAATCCATAGGTTTTAAGATACTTACTAGTCATGTACATTCTTAGGCGTTTAATATGGGGTGTTGAGTCCATTTCGTTGAGCAAGGAGTAGCTCTTGTCTATTCCATATTTGGCTTAAGGAACTTTATCTCTGCTCATTTCAATCTCTGGTTTTATGCAGCAACCCAACTCACCTTTCCCCTTAAGCAAGCATAAGTTGGTTTTCTAAATTTGAGCCCCTGTTCTGTTCTGTAATTCAGTTCCTGTGTAGCCAAGTTTACATTTCGTGTATTACTGATATCTTATGATGTTTCTTTTTCTGTGTGACTTATTTCAGTTAGAATCATCGTACCTGAATCCACTCATTATGCTGCTATGGGCCTGATGACATAGATTTCATTGCTGAGTGATACTGCATTGTACGTAAGTACCACAAGTTCTTTATCCATTTTTCACTTTCTGTGATATTGAACTTGTACGGTAAACGAGGTTCTTGTAAACAGAGGCGTCCCAAACTTTGAGGTGGCTGTGTCTTTTTTATTTTAATTTCCCTAAGCTATAGGACCATAAGTGGAAGTGCCCTAGGCTCTGTTGCTTTGTTTCTTCGATGTTTCAGGAAACACCATACACTTGTCCCGAGTGTCTGTTGGCAATTTACATCCCGCCCATCAGCATAACAAGGCTCCCAGTTCTCCATGGCCTGTCCTGCCTTTCTGGATTTTACACTTTTTTCAGATGGCCCTTTTGACCGGGGGGAAGTGAGACTTCATTGTAGTGCAGATTTCCTTTGCAAGTTTGCTTGGTTGGCCAAAAAGGGCGTATGCGTTTTTTCCTGAATATATTCAGGAAAAAACGCATACGCCCTTTTTGGCCAAGTGCATCATTGTGGACGTTCTGCCTCTTTTCCTATGCTTTCAATGCAATTCCAGTCTACCTCCTGAAATCGGTTTCCTGCAATTCTGCCCCGCTTTCAAGTCCTCTTGGCAGCCTTACTTCAGTCTATTTTTGGACGATAGCTGTCATTTATAACTCTGCAGGTTTGTGAATTACAGTGCCCCTGAGCTCCTTTCTTCAACTCGCTTTCTTTTGAGCTGGCTGCAACACCGCAGGATGGCTTCAGGCCCTAATCTGGTTCCAGCACGGCAGGATGAACCTTTGGTTAATTCCTCTTCCTGGTGGGAAATGTGAGTTAATTTTGCCCGTCCAGACACCTCCAGCTAGTCTCTCATTGGTTCTCGCTATTCCTGTTCATCTTCCGCAGAAATTGCAAACTGGGCCAAACAGGAGGTTAAAGGGACTGACTCTCCAAGTCGGGAGATTGTTAGTAAAGCGTCTGGAATGTTGCACCCGAGTACCAGGGTATGAAAACTGAGACATATTTGAACACGTCTCCCGATCACATGGTTGATCATACTCTAGGTTCCACATGCATGTTTCAGCTGAAGGAAGAATACCTTAAACCTGGGTAGTTGAAACCCGTGGAATGGGTACCATGCAATATGACTTCAAAGGGTCTTCATTTGCTCACCGAACCTCTCCAATCCTATCACTGCTGCGTTTATGCCCCTGTACACATGCTTGATTCTCTTTCGGAGACATAGCAATCCATAGGTTTTAAGATACTTACTAGTCAGGTACATTCTTAGGCGTTTAATATGGGGTGTTGAGTCCATTTCGTTGAGCAAGGAGTAGCTCTTGTCTATTCCATATTTGCCTTAAGGAACTTTATCTGTGCTCATTTCAATTCTCTGGTTTTATGCAGCACCCCAACTCACCTTTCCCCTTAAGCAAGCATAAGTTGGTTTTCTAAATTTGAGACCCTGTTCTGTTTGGAATTCAGTTCCTGTGTAGCCAATGTTACGTTCCGTGTATTAGTGATATCTTATGATGTTTCTTTTTCTGCGTGACTTATTTCAGTTAGAATCATCGTACCTGAATCCACTCATTATGCTGCTACGGGCCTGATGACATGGATTTCATTGCTGAGTGATATTGCATTGTACGTAAGTACCACAAGTTCTTTATCCATTTTTCACTTTCTGTGATATTGAACTTGTACAGTAAACGAGGTTCTTGTAAACAGAGGCGTCCCAAACTTTGGGCTGGCTGTGTCTTTTTGATTTTAATTTCCCTAAGCTATAGGACCATAAGTGGAAGTGCCCTAGGCTCTGTTGCTTTGTTTCTTCGATGTTTCAGGAAACACCATACACTTCTCCAGAGTGTCTGTTGGAAATTTACCTCCCGCCCATGAGCATAACAAGGCTCCCAGTTCTCCATGGCCTGTCCTGCCTTTCTGGATTTTACACTTTTTTCAGATGGCCCTTTTGACCGGGGGGAAGTGAGACTTCATTGTAGTGCAGATTTCCTTTGCAAGCTTGCTTGGTTGGCCAAAAAGGGCGTATGCGTTTTTTCCTGAATATATTCAGGAAAAAACGCATACGCCCTTTTTGGCCAAGTGCATCATTGTGGACGTTCTGCCTCTTTTCCTATGCTTTCAATGCAATTCCAGTCTACCTCCTGAAATCGGTTTCCTGCAATTCTTCCCCGCTTTCAAGTCCTCTTGGCAGCCTTACTTCAGTATATTTTTGGACGATAGCTGTCATTTATAACTCTGCAGGTTTGTGAATTACAGTGCCCCTGAGCTCCTTTCTTCAACTCGCTTTCTTGTGACCTGGCCGCAACACCGGAGGATGGCTTCAGGCCCTATTCTGGTTCTGGCACAGCACGCTGAGCCTTTGGTTAATTTCTCTTCCTGGTGGGAAATGAGAGTTAAATTTGCCCGTCCAGACACCTCCAGCTAGTCTCTCATTGGTTCTCGCTATTCCTGTTCATCTTCCGCAGAAATTGCAAACTGGGCCATACAGGAGGTTAAAGGGACTGACTCTCCAAGTCGGGAGAGTGTTAGTAAAGCGTCTGGAAAGTTGCACCCGAGTACCAGGATACGAAAACTGACACATATTTGAACACGTCTCCCGATCACATGGTTGATCATACTCTAGGTTCCACATGCATGTATTAGCTGAAGGAAGAATACCTTAAACCTGGGTAGTTGAAACCCGTGGAATGGGTACCATGCAATATGATTTCAAAGGGTCTTCATTTGCTCACCGAACCTCTCCAATCCTATCACTGCTGCGTTTATGCCCCTGTATACATGCTTGATTCTCTTTCGGAGACATAGCAATCCATAGGTTTTAAGATACTTACTAGTCAGGTACATTCTTAGGCGTTTAATATGCGGTGTTGAGTCCATTTCGTTGAGCAAGGAGTAGCTCTTGTCTATTCCATATTTGCCTTAAGGAACTTTATCTGTGCTCATTTCAATTCTCTGGTTTTATGCAGCACCCCAACTCACCTTTCCCGTTAAGCAAGCATAAGTTGGTTTTCTAAATTTGAGACCCTGTTCTGTTTTGGAATTCAGTTCCTGTGTAGCCAAGTTTACATTCCGTGTATTAGTGATATCTTATGATGTTTCTTTTTCTGTGTGACTTATTTCAGTTAGAATCATCGTACCTGAATCCACTCATTATGCTGCTACGGGCCTGATGACATAGATTTCATTGCTGAGTGATACTGCATTGTACGTAAGTACCACAAGTTCTTTATCCATTTTTCACTTTCTGTGATATTGAACTTGTACGGTAAACGAGGTTCTTGTAAACAGAGGCGTCCCAAACTTTGGGGTGGCTGTGTCTTTTTGATTTTAATTTCCCTAAGCTATAGGACCATAAGTGGAAGTGCCCTAGGCTCTGTTGCTTTGTTTTTTAGATGTTTCAGGAAACACCATACACTTCTCCCAAGTGTCTGTTGGCAATTTACATCCTGCCCATCAGCATAACAAGGCTCCCAGTTCTCCATGGCCTGTCCTGCCTTTCTGGCTTTTACACCTTTTTCAGATGGCCCTTTTGACCGGGGGGAAGTGAGACTTCATTGTAGTGCAGATTTCCTTTGCAAGCTTGCTTGGTTGGCCAAAAAGGGCATATGCGTTTTTTCCTGAATATATTCAGGTAAAAACGCATACGCCCTTTTTGGCCAAGTGCATCATTGTGGACGTTCTGCCTCTTTTCCTATGCTTTCAATGCAATTCCAGTCTACCTCCTGAAATCGGTTTCCTGCAATTCTGCCCCGCTTTCAAGTCCTCTTGGCAGCCTTACTTCAGTATATTTTTGAACGATAGCTGTCATTTATAACTCTGCAGGTTTGTGAATTACAGTGCCCAGGAGCTCCTTTCTTCAACTCACTTTCTTTTGAGCTGGCCGCAACACCGCAGGATGGCTTCAGGCCCTAATCTGGTTCCGGCATGGTACGCTGAGCCTTTGGTTATTTCCTCTTCCTGGTGGGAAATGAGAGTTAAATTTGCCCGTCCAGACACCTCCAGCTAGTCTCTCATTGGTTCTCGCTATTCCTGTTCATCTTCCGCAGAAATTGCAAACTGGGCCAAACAGGAGGTTAAAGGGACTGACTCTCCAAGTCGGGAGTGCGTTAATAAAGCGTCTGGAATGTTACACCCGAGTACCAGGGTACTAAAACTGAGACATATTTGAACACGTCTCCCGATCACATGGTTGATCATACTCTAGGTTCCACATGCATGTATTAGCTGAAGGAAGGATACCTTAAACCTGGGTAGTTGAAACCCGTGTAATGGCTACCATGCAATATGACTTCAAAGGGTCTTCATTTGCTCACCGAACCTCTCCAATCCTATCACTGCTGCGTTTATGCCCCTGTGCACATGCTTGATTCTCTTTCGGAGACATAGCAATCCATAGGTTTTAAGATACTTACTAGTCAGGTACATTCTTAGGCGTTTAATATGGGGTGTTGAGTCCATTTCGTTGAGCAAGGAGTAGCTCTTGTCTATTCCATATTTGGCTTAAGGAACTTTATCTCTGCTCATTTCAATCTCTGGTTTTATGCAGCAACCCAACTCACCTTTCCCCTTAAGCAAGCATAAGTTGGTTTTCTAAATTTGAGCCCCTGTTCTGTTCTGTAATTCAGTTCCTGTGTAGCCAAGTTTACATTCCGTGTATTACTGATATCTTATGATGTTTCTTTTTCTGTGTGACTTATTTCAGTTAGAATCATCGTACCTGAATCCACTCATTATGCTGCTATGGGCCTGATGACATAGATTTCATTGCTGAGTGATACTGCATTGTACGTAAGTACCACAAGTTCTTTATCCATTTTTCACTTTCTGTGATATTGAACTTGTACGGTAAACGAGGTTCTTGTAAACAGAGGCGTCCCAAACTTTGGGGTGGCTGTGTCTTTTTGATTTTAATTTCCCTAAGCTATATGACCATAAGTGGAAGTGCCCTAGGCTCTGTTGCTTTGTTTTTTAGATGTTTCAGGAAACACCATACACTTCTCATGAGTGTCTGTTGACAATTTACATCCCGCCCATCAGCATAACAAGGCTCCCAGTTCTCCATGGCCTGTCCTGCCTTTCTGGATTTTACACTTTTTTCAGATGGCCCTTTTGACCGGGGGAAAGTGAGACTTCATTGTAGTGCAGATTTCCTTTGCAAGCTTGCTTGGTTGGCCAAAAAGGGCGTATGCGTTTTTTCCTGAATATATTCAGGAAAAAACGCATGCGCCCTTTTTGGCCAAGTGCATCATAGTGGACGCTCTGCCTCTTTTCCTATGCTTTCAATGCAATTCCAGTCTACCTCCTGAAATCGGTTTCCTGCAATTCTGCCCCACTTTCAAGTCCTCTTGGCAGCCTTACTTCAGTATATTTTTGGACGATAGCTGTCATTTATAACTCTGCAGGTTTGTGAATTACAGTGCCCCTGAGCTCCTTTCTTCAACTCGCTTTCTTGTGACCTGGCTGCAACACAGCAGGATGGCTTCAGGCCCTAATCTGGTTCCGGCACGGCATGCTGAGCCTTTGGATAATTCCTCTTCCTGGTGGGAAATCAGAGTTAAATTTGCCCATCCAGACACCTCCAGCTAGTCTCTCATTGGTTCTCGCTATTCCTGTTCATCTTCCGCAGAAATTGTAAACTGGGCCAAACAGGAGGTTAAACGGACTGACTCTCCAAGTCGGGAGACTGGTAGTAAAGCGTCTAGAAAGTTGTACCCGAGTACCAGGGTACGAAAACTGAGACATATTTGAACACGTCTCCCGATCACATGGTTGATCATACTCTAGGTTCCACATGCATGTTTTAGCTGAAGGAAGAATACCTTAAAACTGAAGAGTTGAGACCCGTGGAATGGGTAGCATGCAATATGACTTCAAAGGGTATTCATTTGCTCACCGAACCTCTCCAATCCTATCACTGCTGCGTTTATGCCCCTGTACACACGCTTGATTCTCTTTTGGAGACATACCAATCCATAGGTTTTAAGATACTTACTAGTCAGGTACATTCTTAGGTGTTTAATATGCGTTGTTGAGTCCATTTCGTTGAGCAAGGAGTAGCTCTTGCCTATTCCATATTTAGCTTAAGGAACTTTATCTGTGCTCATTTCAATCTCTGGTTTTATGCAGCACCCCAACTCACCTTTCCCCTTAAGCAAGCATAAGTTGGTTTTCTAAATTTGAGACCCTGTTCTGTTTTGGAATTCAGTTCCTGTGTAGCCACGTTAACATTCCGTGTATTACTGATATCTTATGATGTTTCTTTTTCTGTGTGACTTATTTCAGTTAGAATCATCATACCTGAATCCACTCATTGTGATGCTAAAGGCCTGATGACATAGATTTCATTGCTGAGTGATATTGCTTTGTAAGTAAATAGCAAAACTTCTTTATCCATTTTTCACTTTCTGCGATGTTGAACTTGTACTGTAAATGAGGTTCTTGTAAACAGAGCTGTTCAATGCTTTGGGGTGGCTGTGTCTTTTTGATTTTAATTTCCCTAAGCTATAGGACCATAAGTGGAAGTGCCCTAGGCTCTGATGCTTTGTTTTTTAGATGTTTCAGGAAACACCATACACTTCTCCCGATTTTCTGTTGGCAATTTACATCCCGCCCATCAGCATAACAAGGCTCCCAGTTCTCCATGGCCTGTCCTGCCTTTCTGGATTTTACACTTTTTTCAGATGGCCCTTTTGACCGGGGGGAAGTGAGACTTCATTGTAGTGCAGATTTCCTTTGCAAGTTTGCTTGGTTGACCAAAAAGGGCGTATGCGTTTTTTCCTGAATATATTCAGGAAAAAACACATATGCCCTTTTTGGCCAAGTGCATCATTGTGGACGTTCTGCCTCTTTTCCTATGCTTTCAATGAAATTCCAGTCTACCTCCTGAAATCGGTTTCCTGCAATTCTGCCCCGCTTTCAAGTCCTCTTGGCAGCCTTACTTCAGTATATTTTTGGACGATAGCTCTCATTTATAACTCTGCAGGTTTGTGAATTACAGTGCCCCTGAGCTCCTTTCTTCAACTCGCTTTCTTGTGACCTGGCCGCAACACCGCAGGATGGTTTCAGGCCCTAATCTGGTTCCGAAACGGCACGCTGAGCCTTTGGTTAATTCCTCTTCCTGGTGGGAAATGAGAGTTAAATTTGCCCGTCCAGACACCTCCAGCTAGTCTCTCATTGGTTCTCGCTATTCCTGTTCATCTTCCGCAGAAATTGCAAACTGGGCCAAACAGGAGGTTAAAGGGACTGACTCTCCAAGTCGGGAGAGTGTTAGTAAAGCGTCTGGAATGTTGCACCCGAGTACCAGGGTATGAAAACTGCGACTTATTTGAACACGTCTCCCGATCACATGGTTGATCATACTCTAGGTTCCACATGCATGTTTTAGCTGAAGGAAGAATACCTTAAACCTGGAGAGTTGAGACCCGTGTAATGGGTACCATGCAATATGACTTCAAAGGGTCTTCATTTGCTCACCGAACCTCTCCAATCCTATCACTGCTGCGTTTATTCCCCTGTACACACGCTTGATTCTCTTTCGGAGACATAGCAATCCATAGGTTTTAAGATACTTACTAGTCAGGTACATTCTTAGGCGTTTAATATGGGGTGTTGAGTCCATTTCGTTGAGCAAGGAGTAGCTCTTGTCTATTCCATATTTGGCTTAAGGAACTTTATCTGTGCTCATTTCAATCTCTGGTTTTATGCAGCACCCCAACTCACCTTTCCCCTTAAGCAAGCATAATTTGCTTTTCTAAAGTTGAAACCCTGTTCTGTTTTGGAATTCAGTTCCTGTGTAGCCAAGTTTACATTCCGTGTATTAGTGATATCTTATGATGTTTCTTTTGCTGTGTGACTTATTTCAGTTAGAATCATCGTACCTGAATCCACTCATTATGCTGCTACGGGCCTGATGACATAGATTTCATTGCTGAGTGATACTGCATTGTACGTAAGTACCACAAGTTCTTTATCCATTTTTCACTTTCTGTGATATTGAACTTGTACGGTAAACGAGGTTCTTGTAAACAGAGGCGTCCCAAGCTTTGGGGTGGCTGTGTCTTTTTGAATTTAATTTCCCTAAGCTATAGGACCATAAATGGAAGTGCCCTAGGCTCTGTTGCTTTGTTTTTTAGATGACTCAGGAAACACCATACACTTATCCCCAGTGTCTGTTGGCAATTTACATCCTGCCCATCAGCATAACAAGGCTCCCAGTTCTCCATGGCCTGTCCTGCCTTTCTGGATTTTACACTTTTTTCAGATGGCCCTTTTGACCGGGGGGATGTGAGACTTCATTGTAGTGCAGATTTCCTTTGCAAGCTTGCTTGGTTGGCCAAAAAGGGCGTATGCGTTTTTTCCTGAATATATTCAGGAAAAGACACATACGCCCTTTTTGGCCAAGTGCATCATTGTGGACGTTCTGCCTCTTTTCCTATGCTTTCAAAGCAATTCCAGTCTACCTCCTGAAATCGGTTTCCTGCAATTCTGCCCCGCTTTCAAGTCCTCTTGGCAGCCTTACTTCAGTCTATTTTTGGACGATAGCTGTCATTTATAACTCTGCAGGTTTGTGAATTACAGTGCCCCTGACCTCCTTTCTTCAACTCGCTTTCTTGTGAGCTGGCCGCAACACCGCAGGATGGCTTCAGTCTCTAATCTGGTTCTGGCACGGCATGCTGAGCCTTTGGTTAATTCCTCTTCCTGGTGGGAAATCAGAGTTAAATTTGCCCGTCCAGACACCTCCAGCTAGTCTCTCATTGGTTCTCCCTATTCCTGTTCATGTTCTGCAGAAATTGCAAACTGGGCCAAACAAGAGGTTAAAGACACTGACTCTCCAAGTCGGGAGTGTGTAAGTAAAGCGTCTGGAATGTTGCACCCTAGTACCAGGGTACGAAAACTGAGACATATTTGAACACGTCTCCCGATCACTTGGTTGATCATACTCTAGGTTCCACATGCATGTTTTAGCTGAAGGAAGAATACCTTAAACCTGGGTAGTTGAAACCCGTGGAATGGGTACCATGCAATATGACTTCAAAGGGTCTTCATTTGCTCACCGAACCTCTCCAATCCTATCACTGCTGCGTTTATGCCCCTGTACACATGCTTGATTCTCTTTCGGAGACATAGCAATCCATAGGTTTTAAGATACTTACTAGTCAGGTACATTCTTAGGCGTTTAATATGGGGTGTTGAGTCCATTTCGTTGAGCAAGGAGTAGCTCTTGTCTATTCCATATTTGGCTTAAGGAACTTTATCTGTGCTCATTTCAATCTCTGGTTTTATGCAGCACCCCAACTCACCTTTCCCCTTAAGCAAGCATAAGTTGGTTTTCTAAATTTGAGACCCTGTTCTGTTTTGGAATTCAGTTCCTGTGTAGCCAAGATTACATTCCATGTATTAGTGATATCTTATGATGTTTCTTTTTCTGTGTGACTTATTTCAGTTAGAATCATTGTACCTGAATCCACTCATTATGCTGCTACGGGCCTGATGACATAGATTTCATTGCTGAGTGATACTGCATTGTACGTAAGTACCACAAGTTCTTTATCCATTTTTCACTTTCTGTGATATTGAACTTGTACGGTAAACGAGGTTCTTGTAAACAGAGGCGTCCCAAACTTTGGGGTGGCTGTGTCTTTTTGATTTTAATTTCCCTAAGCTATAGGACCATAAGTGGAAGTGCCCTAGGCTCTGTTGCTTTGTTTCTTCGATGTTTCAGGAAACACCATACACTTCTCCCGAGTGTCTGTTGGCAATTTACATCCCGCCCATCAGCATAACAAGGCTCCCAGTTCTCCATGGCCTGTCCTGCCTTTCTGGATTTTACACTTTTTTCAGATGGCCCTTTTGACCGGGGGGAAGTGAGACTTCATTGTAGTGCAGATTTCCTTTGCAAGTTTGCTTGGTTGGCCAAAAAGGGCGTATGCGTTTTTTCCTGAATATATTCAGGAAAAAACGCATACGCCCTTTTTGGCCAAGTGCATCATTGTGGACGTTCTGCCTCTTTTCCTATGCTTTCAATGCAATTCCAGTCTACCTCCTGAAATCGGTTTCCTGCAATTCTGCCCCGCTTTCAAGACCTCTTGGCAGCCTTACTTCAGTCTATTTTTGGACGATAGCTGTCATTTATAACTCTGCAGGTTTGTGAATTACAGTGCCCCTGAGCTCCTTTCTTCAACTCGCTTTCTTTTGAGCTGGCTGCAACACCGCAGGATGGCTTCAGGCCCTAATCTGGTTCTGGCACGGCACGCTGAACCTTTGGTTAATTCCTCTTCCTGGTGGGAAATGAGAGTTAAATTTGCCCGTCCAGACACCTCCAGCTAGTCTCTCATTGGTTCTCGCTATTCCTGTTCATCTTCCGCAGAAATTGCAAACTGGGCCAAACAGGAGCTTAAAGGGACTGACTCTCCAAGTCGGGAGAGTGTTAGTAAAGCGTCTGGAATGTTGCACCCGAGTACCAGGGTACGAAAACTGAGACATATTTGAACACGTCTCCCGATCACATGGTTGATCATACTCTAGGTTCCACATGCATGTTTCAGCTGAAGGAAGAATACCTTAAACCTGGGTAGTTGAAACCCGTGGAATGGGTACCATGCAATATGACTTCAAAGGGTCTTCATTTGCTCACCGAACCTCTCCAATCCTATCACTGCTGCGTTTATGCCCCTGTACACATGCTTGATTCTCTTTCGGAGACATAGCAATCCATAGGTTTTAAGATACTTACTAGTCAGGTACATTCTTAGGCGTTTAATATGGGGTGTTGAGTCCATTTCGTTGAGCAAGGAGTAGCTCTTGTCTATTCCATATTTGCCTTAAGGAACTTTATCTGTGCTCATTTCAATTCTCTGGTTTTATGCAGCACCCCAACTCACCTTTCCCCTTAAGCAAGCATAAGTTGGTTTTCTAAATTTGAGACCCTGTTCTGTTTGGAATTCAGTTCCTGTGTAGCCAATGTTACGTTCCGTGTATTAGTGATATCTTATGATGTTTCTTTTTCTGCGTGACTTATTTCAGTTAGAATCATCGTACCTGAATCCACTCATTATGCTGCTACGGGCCTGATGACATGGATTTCATTGCTGAGTGATATTGCATTGTACGTAAGTACCACAAGTTCTTTATCCATTTTTCACTTTCTGTGATATTGAACTTGTACAGTAAACGAGGTTCTTGTAAACAGAGGCGTCCCAAACTTTGGGCTGGCTGTGTCTTTTTGATTTTAATTTCCCTAAGCTATAGGACCATAAGTGGAAGTGCCCTAGGCTCTGTTGCTTTGTTTCTTCGATGTTTCAGGAAACACCATACACTTCTCCAGAGTGTCTGTTGGAAATTTACATCCCGCCCATCAGCATAACAAGGCTCCCAGTTCTCCATGGCCTGTCCTGCCTTTCTGGATTTTACACTTTTTTCAGATGGCCCTTTTGACCGGGGGGAAGTGAGACTTCATTGTAGTGCAGATTTCCTTTGCAAGCTTGCTTGGTTGGCCAAAAAGGGCGTATGCGTTTTTTCCTGAATATATTCAGGAAAAAACGCATACGCCCTTTTTGGCCAAGTGCATCATTGTGGACGTTCTGCCTCTTTTCCTATGCTTTCAATGCAATTCCAGTCTACCTCCTGAAATCGGTTTCCTGCAATTCTTCCCCGCTTTCAAGTCCTCTTGGCAGCCTTACTTCAGTATATTTTTGGACGATAGCTGTCATTTATAACTCTGCAGGTTTGTGAATTACAGTGCCCCTGAGCTCCTTTCTTCAACTCGCTTTCTTGTGACCTGGCCGCAACACCGGAGGATGGCTTCAGGCCCTATTCTGGTTCTGGCACAGCACGCTGAGCCTTTGGTTAATTTCTCTTCCTGGTGGGAAATGAGAGTTAAATTTGCCCGTCCAGACACCTCCAGCTAGTCTCTCATTGGTTCTCGCTATTCCTGTTCATCTTCCGCAGAAATTGCAAACTGGGCCATACAGGAGGTTAAAGGGACTGACTCTCCAAGTCGGGAGAGTGTTAGTAAAGCGTCTGGAAAGTTGCACACGAGTACCAGGGTACGAAAACTGACACATATTTGAACACGTCTCCCGATCACATGGTTGATCATACTCTAGGTTCCACATGCATGTATTAGCTGAAGGAAGAATACCTTAAACCTGGGTAGTTGAAACCCGTGGAATGGGTACCATGCAATATGATTTCAAAGGGTCTTCATTTGCTCACCGAACCTCTCCAATCCTATCACTGCTGCGTTTATGCCCCTGTATACATGCTTGATTCTCTTTCGGAGACATAGCAATCCATAGGTTTTAAGATACTTACTAGTCAGGTACATTCTTAGGCGTTTAATATGCGGTGTTGAGTCCATTTCGTTGAGAAAGGAGTAGCTCTTGTCTATTCCATATTTGCCTTAAGGAACTTTATCTGTGCTCATTTCAATTCTCTGGTTTTATGCAGCACCCCAACTCACCTTTCCCGTTAAGCAAGCATAAGTTGGTTTTCTAAATTTGAGACCCTGTTCTGTTTTGGAATTCAGTTCCTGTGTAGCCAAGTTTACATTCCGTGTATTAGTGATATCTTATGATGTTTCTTTTTCTGTGTGACTTATTTCAGTTAGAATCATCGTACCTGAATCCACTCATTATGCTGCTACGGGCCTGATGACATAGATTTCATTGCTGAGTGATACTGCATTGTACGTAAGTACCACAAGTTCTTTATCCATTTTTCACTTTCTGTGATATTGAACTTGTACGGTAAACGAGGTTCTTGTAAACAGAGGCGTCCCAAACTTTGGGGTGGCTGTGTCTTTTTGATTTTAATTTCCCTAAGCTATAGGACCATAAGTGGAAGTGCCCTAGGCTCTGTTGCTTTGTTTTTTAGATGTTTCAGGAAACACCATACACTTCTCCCAAGTGTCTGTTGGCAATTTACATCCCGCCCATCAGCATAACAAGGCTCCCAGTTCTCCATGGCCTGTCCTGCCTTTCTGGATTTTACACCTTTTTCAGATGGCCCTTTTGACCGGGGGGAAGTGAGACTTCATTGTAGTGCAGATTTCCTTTGCAAGCTTGCTTGGTTGGCCAAAAAGGGCATATGCGTTTTTTCCTGAATATATTCAGGTAAAAACGCATACGCCCTTTTTGGCCAAGTGCATCATTGTGGACGTTCTGCCCCTTTTCCTATGCTTTCAATGCAATTCCAGTCTACCTCCTGAAATCGGTTTCCTGCAATTCTTCCCCGCTTTCAAGTCCTCTTGGCAGCCTTACTTCAGTATATTTTTGGACGATAGCTGTCATTTATAACTCTGCAGGTTTGTGAATTACAGTGCCCCTGAGCTCCTTTCTTCAACTCGCTTTCTTGTGACCTGGCCGCAACACCGGAGGATGGCTTCAGGCCCTATTCTGGTTCTGGCACAGCACGCTGAGCCTTTGGTTAATTTCTCTTCCTGGTGGGAAATGAGAGTTAAATTTGCCCGTCCAGACACCTCCAGCTAGTCTCTCATTGGTTCTCGCTATTCCTGTTCATCTTCCGCAGAAATTGCAAACTGGGCCATACAGGAGGTTAAAGGGACTGACTCTCCAAGTCGGGAGAGTGTTAGTAAAGCGTCTGGAAAGTTGCACCCGAGTACCAGGGTACGAAAACTGACACATATTTGAACACGTCTCCCGATCACATGGTTGATCATACTCTAGGTTCCACATGCATGTATTAGCTGAAGGAAGAATACCTTAAACCTGGGTAGTTGAAACCCGTGGAATGGGTACCATGCAATATGATTTCAAAGGGTCTTCATTTGCTCACCGAACCTCTCCAATCCTATCACTGCTGCGTTTATGCCCCTGTATACATGCTTGATTCTCTTTCGGAGACATAGCAATCCATAGGTTTTAAGATACTTACTAGTCAGGTACATTCTTAGGCGTTTAATATGCGGTGTTGAGTCCATTTCGTTGAGCAAGGAGTAGCTCTTGTCTATTCCATATTTGCCTTAAGGAACTTTATCTGTGCTCATTTCAATTCTCTGGTTTTATGCAGCACCCCAACTCACCTTTCCCGTTAAGCAAGCATAAGTTGGTTTTCTAAATTTGAGACCCTGTTCTGTTTTGGAATTCAGTTCCTGTGTAGCCAAGTTTACATTCCGTGTATTAGTGATATCTTATGATGTTTCTTTTTCTGTGTGACTTATTTCAGTTAGAATCATCGTACCTGAATCCACTCATTATGCTGCTACGGGCCTGATGACATAGATTTCATTGCTGAGTGATACTGCATTGTACGTAAGTACCACAAGTTCTTTATCCATTTTTCACTTTCTGTGATATTGAACTTGTACGGTAAACGAGGTTCTTGTAAACAGAGGCGTCCCAAACTTTGGGGTGGCTGTGTCTTTTTGATTTTAATTTCCCTAAGCTATAGGACCATAAGTGGAAGTGCCCTAGGCTCTGTTGCTTTGTTTTTCAGATGTTTCAGGAAACACCATACACTTCTCCCGAGTGTCTGTTGGCAATTTACATCCCGCCCATCAGCATAACAAGGCTCCCAGTTCTCCATGGCCTGTCCTGCCTTTCTGGCTTTTACACCTTTTTCAGATGGCCCTTTTGACCGGGGGGAAGTGAGACTTCATTGTAGTGCAGATTTCCTTTGCAAGCTTGCTTGGTTGGCCAAAAAGGGCATATGCGTTTTTTCCTGAATATATTCAGGTAAAAACGCATATGCCCTTTTTGGCCAAGTGCATCATTGTGGACGTTCTGCCTCTTTTCCTATGCTTTCAATGCAATTCCAGTCTACCTCCTGAAATCGGTTTCCTGCAATTCTGCCCCGCTTTCAAGTCCTCTTGGCAGCCTTACTTCAGTATATTTTTGAAAGATAGCTGTCATTTATAACTCTGCAGGTTTGTGAATTACAGTGCCCAGGAGCTCCTTTCTTCAACTCACTTTCTTTTGAGCTGGCCGCAACACCGCAGGATGGCTTCAGGCCCTAATCTGGTTCCGGCATGGTACGCTGAGCCTTTGGTTATTTCCTCTTCCTGGTGGGAAATGAGAGTTAAATTTGCCCGTCCAGACACCTCCAGCTAGTCTCTCATTGGTTCTCGCTATTCCTGTTCATCTTCCGCAGAAATTGCAAACTGGGCCAAACAGGAGGTTAAAGGGACTGACTCTCCAAGTCGGGAGTGCGTTAATAAAGCGTCTGGAATGTTACACCCGAGTACCAGGGTACTAAAACTGAGACATATTTGAACACGTCTCCCGATCACATGGTTGATCATACTCTAGGTTCCACATGCATGTATTAGCTGAAGGAAGAATACCTTAAACCTGGGTAGTTGAAACCCGTGTAATGGCTACCATGCAATATGACTTCAAAGGGTCTTCATTTGCTCACCGAACCTCTCCAATCCTATCACTGCTGCGTTTATGCCCCTGTGCACATGCTTGATCTCTTTCGGAGACATAGCAATCCATAGGTTTTAAGATACTTACTAGTCAGGTACATTCTTAGGCGTTTAATATGGGGTGTTGAGTCCATTTCGTTGAGCAAGGAGTAGCTCTTGTCTATTCCATATTTGGCTTAAGGAACTTTATCTCTGCTCATTTCAATCTCTGGTTTTATGCAGCAACCCAACTCACCTTTCCCCTTAAGCAAGCATAAGTTGGTTTTCTAAATTTGAGCCCCTGTTCTGTTCTGTAATTCAGTTCCTGTGTAGCCAAGTTTACATTCCGTGTATTACTGATATCTTATGATGTTTCTTTTTCTGTGTGACTTATTTCAGTTAGAATCATCGTACCTGAATCCACTCATTATGCTGCTATGGGCCTGATGACATAGATTTCATTGCTGAGTGATACTGCATTGTACGTAAGTACCACAAGTTCTTTATCCATTTTTCACTTTCTGTGATATTGAACTTGTACGGTAAACGAGGTTCTTGTAAACAGAGGCGTCCCAAACTTTGGGGTGGCTGTGTCTTTTTGATTTTAATTTCCCTAAGCTATAGGACCATAAGTGGAAGTGCCCTAGGCTCTGTTGCTTTGTTTTTTAGATGTTTCAGGAAACACCATACACTTCTCCCGAGTGTCTGTTGGCAATTTACATCCCGCCCATCAGCATAACAAGGCTCCCAGTTCTCCATGGCCTGTCCTGCCTTTCTGGATTTTACACTTTTTTCAGATGGCCCTTTTGACCGGGGGAAAGTGAGACTTCATTGTAGTGCAGATTTCCTTTGCAAGCTTGCTTGGTTGGCCAAAAAGGGCGTATGCGTTTTTTCCTGAATATATTCAGGAAAAAACGCATGCGCCCTTTTTGGCCAAGTGCATCATTGTGGACGTTCTGCCTCTTTTCCTATGCTTTCAATGCAATTCCAGTCTACCTCCTGAAATCGGTTTCCTGCAATTCTGCCCCACTTTCAAGTCCTCTTGGCAGCCTTACTTCAGTATATTTTTGGACGATAGCTGTCATTTATAACTCTGCAGGTTTGTGAATTACAGTGCCCCTGAGCTCCTTTCTTCAACTCGCTTTCTTGTGACCTGGCCGCAACACCGGAGGATGGCTTCAGGCCCTATTCTGGTTCTGGCACAGCACGCTGAGCCTTTGGTTAATTTCTCTTCCTGGTGGGAAATGAGAGTTAAATTTGCCCGTCCAGACACCTCCAGCTAGTCTCTCATTGGTTCTCGCTATTCCTGTTCATCTTCCGCAGAAATTGCAAACTGGGCCATACAGGAGGTTAAAGGGACTGACTCTCCAAGTCGGGAGAGTGTTAGTAAAGCGTCTGGAAAGTTGCACCCGAGTACCAGGGTACGAAAACTGACACATATTTGAACACGTCTCCCGATCACATGGTTGATCATACTCTAGGTTCCACATGCATGTATTAGCTGAAGGAAGAATACCTTAAACCTGGGTAGTTGAAACCCGTGGAATGGGTACCATGCAATATGATTTCAAAGGGTCTTCATTTGCTCACCGAACCTCTCCAATCCTATCACTGCTGCGTTTATGCCCCTGTATACATGCTTGATTCTCTTTCGGAGACATAGCAATCCATAGGTTTTAAGATACTTACTAGTCAGGTACATTCTTAGGCGTTTAATATGCGGTGTTGAGTCCATTTCGTTGAGCAAGGAGTAGCTCTTGTCTATTCCATATTTGCCTTAAGGAACTTTATCTGTGCTCATTTCAATTCTCTGGTTTTATGCAGCACCCCAACTCACCTTTCCCGTTAAGCAAGCATAAGTTGGTTTTCTAAATTTGAGACCCTGTTCTGTTTTGGAATTCAGTTCCTGTGTAGCCAAGTTTACATTCCGTGTATTAGTGATATCTTATGATGTTTCTTTTTCTGTGTGACTTATTTCAGTTAGAATCATCGTACCTGAATCCACTCATTATGCTGCTACGGGCCTGATGACATAGATTTCATTGCTGAGTGATACTGCATTGTACGTAAGTACCACAAGTTCTTTATCCATTTTTCACTTTCTGTGATATTGAACTTGTACGGTAAACGAGGTTCTTGTAAACAGAGGCGTCCCAAACTTTGGGGTGGCTGTGTCTTTTTGATTTTAATTTCCCTAAGCTATAGGACCATAAGTGGAAGTGCCCTAGGCTCTGTTGCTTTGTTTTTTAGATGTTTCAGGAAACACCATACACTTCTCCCAAGTGTCTGTTGGCAATTTACATCCCGCCCATCAGCATAACAAGGCTCCCAGTTCTCCATGGCCTGTCCTGCCTTTCTGGCTTTTACACCTTTTTCAGATGGCCCTTTTGACCGGGGGGAAGTGAGACTTCATTGTAGTGCAGATTTCCTTTGCAAGCTTGCTTGGTTGGCCAAAAAGGGCATATGCGTTTTTTCCTGAATATATTCAGGTAAAAACGCATACGCCCTTTTTGGCCAAGTGCATCATTGTGGACGTTCTGCCTCTTTTCCTATGCTTTCAATGCAATTCCAGTCTACCTCCTGAAATCGGTTTCCTGCAATTCTGCCCCGCTTTCAAGTCCTCTTGGCAGCCTTACTTCAGTATATTTTTGAAAGATAGCTGTCATTTATAACTCTGCAGGTTTGTGAATTACAGTGCCCAGGAGCTCCTTTCTTCAACTCACTTTCTTTTGAGCTGGCCGCAACACCGCAGGATGGCTTCAGGCCCTAATCTGGTTCCGGCATGGTACGCTGAGCCTTTGGTTATTTCCTCTTCCTGGTGGGAAATGAGAGTTAAATTTGCCCGTCCAGACACCTCCAGCTAGTCTCTCATTGGTTCTCGCTATTCCTGTTCATCTTCCGCAGAAATTGCAAACTGGGCCAAACAGGAGGTTAAAGGGACTGACTCTCCAAGTCGGGAGTGCGTTAATAAAGCGTCTGGAATGTTACACCCGAGTACCAGGGTACTAAAACTGAGACATATTTGAACACGTCTCCCGATCACTTGGTTGATCGTACTCTAGGTTCCACATGCATGTTTTAGATGAAGGAAGAATACCTTAAACCTGGGTAGTTGAAAGCCGTGGAATGGGTACCATGCAATATGACTTCAAAGGGTCTTCATTTGCTCACCGAACCTCTCCAATCCTATCACTGCTGCGTTTATGCCCCTGTACACATGCTTGATTCTCTTTCGGAGACATAGCAATCCATAGGTTTTAAGATACTTACTAGTCAGGTACATTCTTAGGCGTTTAATATGGGGTGTTGAGTCCATTTCGTTGAGCAAGGAGTAGCTCTTGTCTATTCCATATTTGCCTTAAGG
The DNA here is from genome assembly GCF_949987515.2 of Delphinus delphis. Lineage (NCBI taxonomy): Eukaryota > Metazoa > Chordata > Mammalia > Artiodactyla > Delphinidae > Delphinus > Delphinus delphis. The sequence continues at coordinate 998,420 of NW_027192670.1, read as the reverse complement.
AACTTTATCTGTGCTCATTTCAATCTCTGGTTTTATGCAGCACCCCAACTCACCTTTCCCCTTAAGCAAGCATAAGTTGGTTTTCTAAATTTGAGACCCTGTTCTGTTTTGGAATTCAGTTCCTGTGTAGCCAAGATTACATTCCATGTATTAGTGATATCTTATGATGTTTCTTTTTCTGTGTGACTTATTTCAGTTAGAATCATTGTACCTGAATCCACTCATTATGCTGCTACGGGCCTGATGACATAGATTTCATTGCTGAGTGATACTGCATTGTACGTAAGTACCACAAGTTCTTTATCCATTTTTCACTTTCTGTGATATTGAACTTGTACGGTAAACGAGGTTCTTGTAAACAGAGGCGTCCCAAACTTTGGGGTGGCTGTGTCTTTTTGATTTTAATTTCCCTAAGCTATAGGACCATAAGTGGAAGTGCCCTAGGCTCTGTTGCTTTGTTTTTTAGATGTTTCAGGAAACACCATACACTTCTCCCGAGTGTCTGTTGGCAATTTACATCCCGCCCATCAGCATAACAAGGCTCCCAGTTCTCCATGGCCTGTCCTGCCTTTCTGGATTTTACACTTTTCTCAGATGGCCCTTTTGACCGGGGGGAAGTGAGACTTCATTGTAGTGCAGATTTCCTTTGCAAGCTTGCTTGGTTGGCCAAAAAGGGCGTATGCGTTTTTTCCTGAATATATTCAGGAAAAAACGCATACGCCCTTTTTGGCCAAGTGCATCATTGTGGACGTTCTGCCTCTTTTCCTATGCTTTCAATGCAATTCCAGTCTACCTCCTGAAATCGGTTTCCTGCAATTCTGCCCCGCTTTCAAGTCCTCTTGGCAGCCTTACTTCAGTATATTTTTGGACGATAGCTCTCATTTATAACTCTGCAGGTTTGTGAATTACAGTGCCCCTGAGCTCCTTTCTACAACTCGCTTTCTTTTGAGCTGGCCGCAACACCGCAGGATGACTTCAGGCCCTAATCTGGTTCCGGCACGGCACGCTGAGCCTTTGGTTAATTCCTCTTCCTGGTGGGAAATGAGAGTTAAATTTGCCCGTCCAGACACCTCCAGCTAGTCTGTCATTGGTTCTTGCTATTCCTGTTCATCTTCCGCAGAAATTGCAAACTGGGCCAAACAGGAGGTTAAAGGGACTGACTCTCCAAGTCGGGAGAGTGTTAGTAAAGTGTCTGGAATGTTGCACCCGAGTACCAGGGTACGAAAAATGAGACATATTTCAACACGTCTCCCGATCACATGGTTGATCATACTCTAGGTTCCACATGCATGTTTTAGCTGAAGGAAGAATACCTTAAACCTGGGTAGTTGAAACCTGTGGAATGGGTACCATGCAATATGACTTCAAAGGGTCTTCATTTGCTCACCGAACCTCTCCAATCCTATCACTGCTGCGTTTATGCCCCTGTACACATGCTAGATTCTCTTTTGGAGACATAGCAATCCATAGGTTTTAAGATACTTACTAGTCAGGTGCATTCTTTGGCGTTTAATATGGGGTGTTGAGTCCATTTCGTTGAGCAAGGAGTAGCTCTTGTCTATTCCATATTTGGCTTAAGGAACTTTATCTGTGCTCATTTCAATCTCTGGTTTTATGCAGCACCCCAACTCACCTTTCCCCTTAAGCAAGCATAAGTTGGTTTTCTAAATTTGAGACCCTGTTCTGTTTTGGAATTCAGTTCCTGTGTAGCCAAGTTTACATTCCGTGTATTAGTGATATCTTATGATGTTTCTTTTTCTGTGTGACTTATTTCAGTTAGAATCATCGTACCTGAATCCACTCATTATGCTGCTACGGGCCTGATGACATAGATTTCATTGCTGAGTGTTACTGCATTGTACGTAAGTACCACAAGTTCTTTATCCATTTTTCATTTTCTGTGATATTGAAATTGTACTGTAAACGAGGTTCTTGTAAACACAGGCGTCCCAAACTTTGGGGTGGCTGTGTCTTTTTTATTTTAATTTCCCTAACCTATAGGACCATAAGTGGAAGTGCCCTAGGCTCTGTTGCTTTGTTTTTTAGATGTTTCAGGAAACACCATACACTTCTCCCAAGTGTCTGTTGGCAATTTACATCCCGCCCATCAGCATAACAAGGCTCCCAGTTCTCCATGGCCTGTCCTGCCTTTCTGGATTTTACACTTTTTTCAGATGGCCCTTTTGACCGGGGGGAAGTGAGACTTCATTGTAGTGCAGATTTCCTTTGCAAGCTTGCTTGGTTGGCCAAAAAGGGCGTATGCGTTTTTTCCTGAATATATTCAGGAAAAAACGCATACGCCCTTTTTGGCCAAGTGCATCATTGTGGACGTTCTGCCTCTTTTCCTATGCTTTCAATGCAATTCCAGTCTACGTCCTGAAATCGGTCTCCTGCAATTCTGCCCCGCTTTCAAGTCCTCTTGGCAGCCTTACTTCAGTATATTTTTGGACGATAGCTGTCATTTATAACTCTGCAGGTTTGTGAATTACAGTGCCCCTGAGCTCCTTTCTTCAACTCGCTTTTTTGTGACCTGGCCGCAACACCGCAGGATGGCTTCAGGCCCTAATCTGGTTCCGGCACGGCACGCTGAGCCTTTGGTTATTTCCTCTTCCTGGTGGGAAATGAGAGTTAAATTTGCCCGTCCAGACACCTCCAGCTAGTCTCTCATTGGTTCTCGCTATTCCTGTTCATCTTCCGCAGAAATTGCAAACTGGGCCAAACAAGAGGTTAAAGGGACTGACTGCCCAAGTCGGGAGTGTGTAAGTAAAGCGTCTGGAATGTTGCACCCGAGTACCAGCGTACGAAAACTGAGACATATTTGAACACGTCTCCCGATCACTTGGTTGATCGTACTCTAGGTTCCACATGCATGTTTTAGATGAAGGAAGAATACCTTAAACCTGGGTAGTTGAAAGCCGTGGAATGGGTACCATGCAATATGACTTCAAAGGGTCTTCATTTGCTCACCGAACCTCTCCAATCCTATCACTGCTGCGTTTATGCCCCTGTACACATGCTTGATTCTCTTTCGGAGACATAGCAATCCATAGGTTTTAAGATACTTACTAGTCAGGTACATTCTTAGGCGTTTAATATGGGGTGTTGAGTCCATTTCGTTGAGCAAGGAGTAGCTCTTGTCTATTCCATATTTGCCTTAAGGAACTTTATCTGTGCTCATTTCAATCTCTGGTTTTATGCAGCACCCCAACTCACCTTTCCCCTTAAGCAAGCATAAGTTGGTTTTCTAAATTTGAGACCCTGTTCTGTTTTGGAATTCAGTTCCTGTGTAGCCAAGATTACATTCCATGTATTAGTGATATCTTATGATGTTTCTTTTTCTGTGTGACTTATTTCAGTTAGAATCATTGTACCTGAATCCACTCATTATGCTGCTACGGGCCTGATGACATAGATTTCATTGCTGAGTGATACTGCATTGTACGTAAGTACCACAAGTTCTTTATCCATTTTTCACTTTCTGTGATATTGAACTTGTACGGTAAACGAGGTTCTTGTAAACAGAGGCGTCCCAAACTTTGGGGTGGCTGTGTCTTTTTGATTTTAATTTCCCTAAGCTATAGGACCATAAGTGGAAGTGCCCTAGGCTCTGTTGCTTTGTTTTTTAGATGTTTCAGGAAACACCATACACTTCTCCCGAGTGTCTGTTGGCAATTTACATCCCGCCCATCAGCATAACAAGGCTCCCAGTTCTCCATGGCCTGTCCTGCCTTTCTGGATTTTACACTTTTCTCAGATGGCCCTTTTGACCGGGGGGAAGTGAGACTTCATTGTAGTGCAGATTTCCTTTGCAAGCTTGCTTGGTTGGCCAAAAAGGGCGTATGCGTTTTTTCCTGAATATATTCAGGAAAAAACGCATACGCCCTTTTTGGCCAAGTGCATCATTGTGGACGTTCTGCCTCTTTTCCTATGCTTTCAATGCAATTCCAGTCTACCTCCTGAAATCGGTTTCCTGCAATTCTGCCCCGCTTTCAAGTCCTCTTGGCAGCCTTACTTCAGTATATTTTTGGACGATAGCTCTCATTTATAACTCTGCAGGTTTGTGAATTACAGTGCCCCTGAGCTCCTTTCTACAACTCGCTTTCTTTTGAGCTGGCCGCAACACCGCAGGATGACTTCAGGCCCTAATCTGGTTCCGGCACGGCACGCTGAGCCTTTGGTTAATTCCTCTTCCTGGTGGGAAATGAGAGTTAAATTTGCCCGTCCAGACACCTCCAGCTAGTCTGTCATTGGTTCTTGCTATTCCTGTTCATCTTCCGCAGAAATTGCAAACTGGGCCAAACAGGAGGTTAAAGGGACTGACTCTCCAAGTCGGGAGAGTGTTAGTAAAGTGTCTGGAATGTTGCACCCGAGTACCAGGGTACGAAAAATGAGACATATTTCAACACGTCTCCCGATCACATGGTTGATCATACTCTAGGTTCCACATGCATGTTTTAGCTGAAGGAAGAATACCTTAAACCTGGGTAGTTGAAACCTGTGGAATGGGTACCATGCAATATGACTTCAAAGGGTCTTCATTTGCTCACCGAACCTCTCCAATCCTATCACTGCTGCGTTTATGCCCCTGTACACATGCTAGATTCTCTTTTGGAGACATAGCAATCCATAGGTTTTAAGATACTTACTAGTCAGGTGCATTCTTTGGCGTTTAATATGGGGTGTTGAGTCCATTTCGTTGAGCAAGGAGTAGCTCTTGTCTATTCCATATTTGGCTTAAGGAACTTTATCTGTGCTCATTTCAATCTCTGGTTTTATGCAGCACCCCAACTCACCTTTCCCCTTAAGCAAGCATAAGTTGGTTTTCTAAATTTGAGACCCTGTTCTGTTTTGGAATTCAGTTCCTGTGTAGCCAAGTTTACATTCCGTGTATTAGTGATATCTTATGATGTTTCTTTTTCTGTGTGACTTATTTCAGTTAGAATCATCGTACCTGAATCCACTCATTATGCTGCTACGGGCCTGATGACATAGATTTCATTGCTGAGTGTTACTGCATTGTACGTAAGTACCACAAGTTCTTTATCCATTTTTCATTTTCTGTGATATTGAAATTGTACTGTAAACGAGGTTCTTGTAAACACAGGCGTCCCAAACTTTGGGGTGGCTGTGTCTTTTTTATTTTAATTTCCCTAACCTATAGGACCATAAGTGGAAGTGCCCTAGGCTCTGTTGCTTTGTTTTTTAGATGTTTCAGGAAACACCATACACTTCTCCCAAGTGTCTGTTGGCAATTTACATCCCGCCCATCAGCATAACAAGGCTCCCAGTTCTCCATGGCCTGTCCTGCCTTTCTGGATTTTACACTTTTTTCAGATGGCCCTTTTGACCGGGGGGAAGTGAGACTTCATTGTAGTGCAGATTTCCTTTGCAAGCTTGCTTGGTTGGCCAAAAAGGGCGTATGCGTTTTTTCCTGAATATATTCAGGAAAAAACGCATACGCCCTTTTTGGCCAAGTGCATCATTGTGGACGTTCTGCCTCTTTTCCTATGCTTTCAATGCAATTCCAGTCTACGTCCTGAAATCGGTCTCCTGCAATTCTGCCCCGCTTTCAAGTCCTCTTGGCAGCCTTACTTCAGTATATTTTTGGACGATAGCTGTCATTTATAACTCTGCAGGTTTGTGAATTACAGTGCCCCTGAGCTCCTTTCTTCAACTCGCTTTTTTGTGACCTGGCCGCAACACCGCAGGATGGCTTCAGGCCCTAATCTGGTTCCGGCACGGCACGCTGAGCCTTTGGTTATTTCCTCTTCCTGGTGGGAAATGAGAGTTAAATTTGCCCGTCCAGACACCTCCAGCTAGTCTCTCATTGGTTCTCGCTATTCCTGTTCATCTTCCGCAGAAATTGCAAACTGGGCCAAACAAGAGGTTAAAGGGACTGACTGCCCAAGTCGGGAGTGTGTAAGTAAAGCGTCTGGAATGTTGCACCCGAGTACCAGCGTACGAAAACTGAGACATATTTGAACACGTCTCCCGATCACTTGGTTGATCATACTCTAGGTTCCACATGCATGTTTTAGCTGAAGGAAGAATACCTTAAACCTGGGTAGTTGAAACCCGTGGAATGGGTACCATGCAATATGACTTCAAAGGGTCTTCATTTGCTCACCGAACCTCTCCAATCCTATCACTGCTGCGTTTATGCCCCTGTACACATGCTTGATTCTCTTTTGGAGACATAGCAATCCATAGGTTTTAAGATACTTACTAGTCAGGTACATTCTTAGGCGTTTAATATGGGGTGTTGAGTCCATTTCGTTGAGCAAGGAGTAGCTCTTGTCTATTCCATATTTGGCTTAAGGAACTTTATCTGTGCTCATTTCAATCTCTGGTTTTATGCAGCACCCCAACTCACCTTTCCCCTTAAGCAAGCATAAGTTGGTTTTCTAAATTTGAGACCCTGTTCTGTTTTGGAATTCAGTTCCTGTGTAGCCAAGATTACATTCCGTGTATTAGTGATATCTTATGATGTTTCTTTTTCTGTGTGACTTATTTCAGTTAGAATCATTGTACCTGAATCCACTCATTATGCTGCTACGGGCCTGATGACATAGATTTCATTGCTGAGTGATACTGCATTGTACGTAAGTACCACAAGTTCTTTATCCATTTTTCACTTTCTGTGATATTGAACTTGTACGGTAAACGAGGTTCTTGTAAACAGAGGCGTCCCAAACTTTGGGGTGGCTGTGTCTTTTTGATTTTAATTTCCCTAAGCTATAGGACCATAAGTGGAAGTGCCCTAGGCTCTGTTGCTTTGTTTTTTAGATGTTTCAGGAAACACCATACACTTCTCCGGAGTGTCTGTTGGCAATTTACATCCCGCCCATCAGCATAACAAGGCTCCCAGTTCTCCATGGCCTGTCCTGCCTTTCTGGATTTTACACTTTTCTCAGATGGCCCTTTTGACCGGGGGGATGTGAGACTTCATTGTAGTGCAGATTTCCTTTGCAAGCTTGCTTGGTTGGCCAAAAAGGGCGTATGCGTTTTTTACTGAATATATTCAGGAAAAAACGCATACGCCCTTTTTGGCCAAGTGCATCATTGTGGACGTTCTGCCTCTTTTCCTATGCTTTCAATGCAATTCCAGTCTACCTCCTGAAATCGGTTTCCTGCAATTCTGCCCCGCTTTCAAGTCCTCTTGGCAGCCTTACTTCAGTATATTTTTGGACGATAGCTCTCATTTATAACTCTGCAGGTTTGTGAATTACAGTGCCCCTGAGCTCCTTTCTTCAACTCGCTTTCTTTTGAGCTGGCCGCAACACCGCAGGATGGCTTCAGGCCCTAATCTGGTTCCGGCACGGCACGCTGAGCCTTTGGTTAATTCCTCTTCCTGGTGGGAAATGAGAGTTAAATTTGCCCGTCCAGACACCTCCAGCTAGTCTCTCATTGGTTCTCGCTATTCCTGTTCATCTTCCGCAGAAATTGCAAACTGGGCCAAACAGGAGGTTAAAGGGACTGACTCTCCAAGTCGGGAGAGTGTTAGTAAAGTGTCTGGAATGTTGCACCCGAGTACCAGGGTACGAAAAATGAGACATATTTCAACACGTCTCCCGATCACATGGTTGATCATACTCTAGGTTCCACATGCATGTTTTAGCTGAAGGAAGAATACCTTAACCCTGGGTAGTTGAAACCTGTGGAATGGGTACCATGCAATATGACTTCAAAGCTTCTTCATTTGCTCACCGAACCTCTCCAATCCTATCACTGCTGCGTTTATGCCCCTGTACACATGCTAGATTCTCTTTTGGAGACATAGCAATCCATAGGTTTTAAGATACTTACTAGTCAGGTGCATTCTTTGGCGTTTCATATGGGGTGTTGAGTCCATTTCGTTGAGCAAGGAGTAGCTCTTGTCTATTCCATATTTGGCTTAAGGAACTTTATCTGTGCTCATTTCAATCTCTGGTTTTATGCAGCACCCCAACTCACCTTTCCCCTTAAGCAAGCATAAGTTGGTTTTCTAAATTTGAGACCCTGTTCTGTTTTGGAATTCAGTTCCTGTGTAGCCAAGTTTACATTCCGTGTATTAGTGATATCTTATGATGTTTCTTTTTCTGTGTGACTTATTTCAGTTAGAATCATCGTACCTGAATCCACTCATTATGCTGCTACGGGCCTGATGACATAGATTTCATTGCTGAGTGTTACTGCATTGTACGTAAGTACCACAAGTTCTTTATCCATTTTTCATTTTCTGTGATATTGAAATTGTACTGTAAACGAGGTTCTTGTAAATAGAGGCGTCCCAAACTTTGGGGTGGCTGTGTCTTTTTTATTTTAATTTCCCTAAGCTATAGGACCATAAGTGGAAGTGCCCTAGGCTCTGTTGCTTTGTTTTTTAGATGTTTCAGGAAACACCATACACTTCTCCCAAGTGTCTGTTGGCAATTTACATCCCGCCCATCAGCATAACAAGGCTCCCAGTTCTCCATGGCCTGTCCTGCCTTTCTGGATTTTACACTTTTTTCAGATGGCCCTTTTGACCGGGGGGAAGTGAGACTTCATTGTAGTGCAGATTTCCTTTGTAAGCTTGCTTGGTTGGCCAAAAAGGGCGTATGCGTTTTTTCCTGAATATATTCAGGAAAAAACGCATACGCCCTTTTTGGCCAAGTGCATCATTGTGGACGTTCTGCCTCTTTTCCTATGCTTTCAATGCAATTCCAGTCTACGTCCTGAAATCGGTCTCCTGCAATTCTGCCCCGCTTTCAAGTCCTCTTGGCAGCCTTACTTCAGTCTATTTTTGGACGATAGCTGTCATTTATAACTCTGCAGGTTTGTGAATTACAGTGCCCCTGAGCTCCTTTCTTCAACTCGCTTTCTTGTGACCTGGCCGCAACACCGCAGGATGGCTTCAGGCCCTAATCTGGTTCTGGCACGGCACGCTGAGCCTTTGGTTAATTCCTCTTCCTGGTGGGAAATGAGAGTTAAATTTGCCCGTCCAGACACCTCCAGCTAGTCTCTCATTGGTTCTCGCTATTCCTGTTCATCTTCCGCAGAAATTGCAAACTGGGCCAAACAGGAGGTTAAAGGGACTGACTCTCCAAGTCGGGAGAGTGTTAGTAAAGCGTCTGGAATGTTGCACCCGAGTACCAGGGTACGAAAACTGAGACATATTTCAACACGTCTCCCGATCACATGGTTGATCATACTCTAGGTTCCACATGCATGTTTTAGCTGAAGGAAGAATACCTTAAACCTGGGTAGTTGAAACCCGTGTAATGGGTACCATGCAATATGACTTCAAAGGGTCTTCATTTGCTCACCGAACCTCTCCAATCCTATCACTGCTGTGTTTAAGCCCCTGTACACATGCTTGATTCTCTTTTGGAGACATAGCAATCCATAGGTTTTAAGATACTTACTAGACAGGTACATTCTTAGGCGTTTAATATGCGTTGTTGAGTCCATTTCGTTGAGCAAGGAGTAGCTCTTGTCTATTCCATATTTGGCTTAAGGAACTTTATCTGTGCTCATTTCAATCTCTGGTTTTATGCAGCACCCCAACTCACCTTTACCCTTAAGCAAGCATAAGTTGGTTTTCTAAATTTGAGACCCTGTTCTGTTCTGTAATTCAGTTCCTTTGTAGCCAAGTTTACATTCCGTGTATTACTGATATCTTATGATGTTTCTTTTTCTGTGTGACTTATTTCAGTTAGAATCATCATACCTGAATCCACTCATTGTGCTGCTAAGGGCCTGATGACATAGATTTCATTGCTGAGTGATATTGGTTTGTAAGTAAATACCACAGCTTCTTTATCCATTTTTCACTTTCTGCGATGTTGAACTTGTACTGTAAACGAGGTTCTTGTAAACAGAGGCGTCCCAAACTTTGGGGTGGCTGTGTCTTTTTTATTTTAATTTCCCTAAGCTATAGGACCATAAGTGGAAGTGCCCTAGGCTCTGTTGCTTTGTTTTTTAGATGTTTCAGGAAACACCATACACTTGTCCCGAGTGTCTGTTGGCAATTTACATCCCGCCCATCAGCATAACAAGGCTCCCAGTTCTCCATGGCCTGTCCTGCCTTTCTGGATTTTACACTTTTTTCAGATGGCCCTTTTGACCGGGGGGAAGTGAGACTTCATTGTAGTGCAGATTTCCTTTGCAAGCTTGCTTGGTTGGCCAAAAAGTGCGTATGCGTTTTTTCCTGAATATATTCAGGAAAAAACACATATGCCCTTTTTGGCCAAGTGCATCATAGTGGACGCTCTGCCTCTTTTCCTATGCTTTCAATGCAATTCCAGTCTACCTCCTGAAAACGGTTTCCTGCAATTCTGCCCCGCTTTCAAGTACGCTTTGCAGCCTTACTTCAGTATATTTTTGGACGATAGCTGTCATTTATAACTCTGCAGGTTTGTGAATTACAGTGCCCCTGAGCTCCTTTCTTCAACTCGCTTTCTTTTGAGCTGGCTGCAACACCGCAGGATGGCTGCAGGCCCCAATCTGGTTCCGGCACGGCATGCTGAGCCTTTGGTTATTTCCTCTTCCTGGTGGGAAATGAGAGTTAAATTTGCCCGTCCAGACACCTCCAGCTAGTCTCTCATTGGTTCTCCCTATTCCTGTTCATCTTCCGCAGAATTTGCAAACTGGGCCAAACAGGAGGTTAAAGGCGCTGACTCTCCAAGTGGGGAGAGTGTTAGTAAAGCGTCTGGAATGTTGCACCCGAGTACCAGGGGAGGAAAACTGAGACATATTTGAACACGTCTCCCGTTCACACGGTTGATCATACTCTGGGTTCCACATGCATGTTTTAGCTGAAGGAAGAATACCTTAAACCTGGAGAGTTGAGACCCGTGTAATGGGTACCATGCAATATGACTTCAAAGGGTCTTCATTTGCTCACCGAACCTCTCCAATCCTATCACTGCTGCGTTTATGCCCCTGTACACACGCTTGATTCTCTTTTGGAGACATAGCAATCCATAGGTTTTAAGATACTTACTAGTCAGGTACATTCTTAGGCGTTTAATATGGGGTGTTGAGTCCATTTCGTTGAGCAAGGAGTAGCTCTTGTCTATTCCATATTTGGCTTAAGGAACTTTATCTGTGCTCATTTCAATCTCTGGTTTTATGCAGCACCCCAACTCACCTTTCCCCTTAAGCAAGCATAAGTTGGTTTTCTAAATTTGAGACCCTGTTCTGTTCTGTAATTCAGTTCCTGTGTAGCCAAGTTTACATTCCGTGTATTACTGATATCTTATGATGTTTCTTTTTCTGTGTGACTTATTTCTGTTAGAATCATCATACCTGAATCCACTCATTGTGATGCTAAGGGCCTGATGACATAGATTTCATTGCTGAGTGATATTGCTTTGTAAGTAAATACCACAACTTCTTTATCCATTTTTCACTTTCTGCGATGTTGAACTTGTACTGTAAACGAGGTTCTTGTAAACAGAGCCGTTCCAAACTTTGGGGTGGCTGTGTCTTTTTGATTTTAATTTCCCTAAGCTATAGGACCTTAAGTGGAAGTGCCCTAGGCTCTGTTGCCTTGTTTTTTAGATGTTTCAGGAAACACCATACACTTCTCCCGAGTGTCTGTTGGCAATTTACATCCCGCCCATCAGCATAACAAGGCTCCCAGTTCTCCATGACCTGTCCTGCCTTTCTGGATTTTACACTTTTTTCAGATGGCCCTTTTGACCGGGGGGAAGTGAGACTTCATTGTAGTGCAGATTTCCTTTGCAAGCTTGCTTGGTTGGCCAAAAAGGGCGTATGCGTTTTTTCCTGAATATATTCAGGAAAAAACGCATACGCCCTTTTTGGCCAAGTGCATCATTGTGGACGTTCTGCCTCTTTTCCTATGCTTTCAATGCAATTCCAGTCTACCTCCTGAAATCGGTTTCCTGCAATTCTGCCCCGCTTTCAAGTCCTCTTGGCAGCCTTACTTCAGTCTATTTTTGGACGATAGCTGTCATTTATAACTCTGCAGGTTTGTGAATTACAGTGCCCCTGAGATCCTTTCTTCAACTCGCTTTCTTGTGACCTGGCCGCAACACCGCAGGATGGCTTCAGGCCCTAATCTGGTTCCGGCCCGGCATGCTGAGCCTTTGGTTAATTCCTCTTCCTGGTGGGAAATGAGAGTTAAATTTGCCCGTCCAGACACCTCCAGCTAGCCTCTCATTGGTTCTCGCTATTCCTGTTCATCTTCCGCAGAAATTGCAAACTGGGCCAAACAGAGGTTAAAGGGACTGACTCTCCAAGTGGGGAGAGTGTTAGTAAAGCGTCTGGAATGTTGCACCCGAGTACCAGGGCAGGAAAACTGAGACATATTTGAACACGTCTCCCGTTCACATGGTTGATCATACTCTGGGTTCCACATGCATGTTTTAGCTGAAGGAAGAATACCTTAAACCTGGAGAGTTGAGACCCGTGTAATGGGTACCATGCAATATGACTTCAAAGGGTCTTCATTTGCTCACCGAACCTCTCCAATCCTATCACTGCTGCATTTATGCCCCTGTACACACGCTTGATTCTCTTTTGGAGACATAGCAATCCATAGGTTTTAAGATACTTACTAGTCAGGTACCTTCTTAGGTGTTTAATATGGGGTTTTGAGTCCATTTCGTTGAGCAAGGAGTAGCTCTTGTCTATTCCATATTTGGCTTAAGGAACTTTATCTGTGCTCATTTCAATCTCTGGTTTTATGCAGCACCCCAACTCACCTTTCCCCTTAAGCAAGCATAAGTTGGTTTTCTAAATTTGAGACCCTGTTCTGTTTTGGAATTCAGAGCCTGTGTAGCCAAGTTTACATTCCGTGTATTACTGATATCTTATGATGTTTCTTTTTCTGTGTGACTTATTTCAGTTAGAATCATCGTACCTGAATCCACTCATTATGCTGCTATGGGCCTGATGACATAGATTTCATTGCTGAGTGATACTGCATTGTACGTAAGTACCACAACTTCTTTATCCATTTTTCACTTTCTGTGATGTTGAACTTGTACGGTAAACGAGGTTCTTGTAAACAGAGGCGTCCCAAACTTTGGGGTGGCTGTGTCTTTTTGATTTTAATTTCCCTAAGCTATAGGACCATAAGTGGAAGTGCCCTAGGCTCTGTTGCTTTGTTTTTTAGATGTTTCAGGAAACACCATACACTTCTCCCGAGTGTCTGTTGGCAATTTACATCCCTCCCATCAGCATAACACGGCTCCCAGTTCTCCATGGCCTGTCGTGCCTTTATGGATTTTACACTTTTTACAGATGGCCCTTTTGACCGGGGGAAAGTGAGACTTCATTGTAGTGCAGATTTCCTTTGCAAGCTTGCTTGGTTGGCCAAAAAGTGTGTATGCGTTTTTTCCTGACTATATTCAGGAAAAAACACATACGCCCTTTTTGGCCAAGTGCATCATTTTCGAGGTTCTGACTCTCTTCATATGTTTTCAGTGCTATTCCAGTGTACCTCCTGAAATCGGTTTCCTGCAATTCTGCCTTGCTTTCAATGCTTCTTCATAACCTTACCTCAATATATTTTTTGAAAATAGTTGGCCTTTATAACTCTGCAGGTTTTTGAATTGCAGTGGCCCTTAGCTCCATTTTTCAGCTCTTATTTTTGTGATCTTGCCCCATAAACACAGGATTCCTTGAAGCTCTATTCTTCTTGTGGGACGCCTTGCTGTGCCTTTGGTTAATTCTTCTTACTGATGTGAAATTAGAGTGACATGTGCCCATTGAAACCACTACATTAGTTTCTCACTGGTTCCCCCTAACCCATTCATCCTCCGCACTATCTGCAGACTGTGCGATACTGGAACTTAAAGGCATTGACTCTCCATGTGGGGTTGTTGTTAGTAAAGCAGCTGGAATGTCGATCCGGAGCCCCAGGAGAGGAACAATGAGGTGCGTTTTAGAAACCTTTCCCGATCATATGGTGTACCAGTCGCTGGGTTTCCCAAGCATGGTTTAGCTGTAGGAAGATTCCCTTCAACCTGGAGTGTTGGGACCCTTGGAATGAGTAGCATGAAGTATTGCATTAAACTTTTGGCAGTTGCTCACCAAAGCTCACCAATCCTCTCAGCCCCAAGTGTCCAGCCTTATGTCTTATCCAGCTGTGGGTTTATATGTGGTCAATCCAGGTTGCATCACAGCCCCTGAGCGAATTTTGTAAGAATTTTTCTCTCTTTCATTGTTTCAGCGTTTTGTTTTTAAAATTTATTTCTATAGTGGGGTTTAGCTCATTTTCACTGCTGTGTTTGTGCCGCTCTGCACACACTTGATTCCCTTATGGAGATATATCAATACATGGGTTTTAAGATTCTTATTACTCAGATATATTTCTCTGCGGTGTATAGGGTGTGTTGAGGCCAGTTCATTGAGCAAGGTGTAGATCTTGTCTAATACCTATTTGGTTTATTGAACGGTATCTGTGCTAATTTCAAACTCTGGTTTTATGCATCACCCCACCTCTCCTTTCCCCTTAAGCTGACATAAGTGTGTTTTCTAAATGTGAGACACTGTTCTGTTCTGTAATTCATTTCTTGTGCAGCCATATTTACCCTCCCTCTATAAGTGATATCTTATGATATGTTTCTTTTTCTGTTTGACTTATTTCAAGTAGTATTATCGGACCTAAATCCACTCTTTATCCTTCTACTAGCCTTATTACATTGATTTCATGGTGAAGAGATATTCCATTGTACATAAGTACCACATCTTCTTTATCCATTGTTCTCTTTCCTGGGATATTTAAGGTGTACTGAAGTTGAGGTTCTTGTAAACAGAGTAGCCCTAAACTGTGGTGTGCTTGTGTCTTGTTGATTTTTAGACTTCCCTAGATATACTCCCATGATTGGAAGTGTCCTATGCTCTGTAGCTCTGTTTTTTAGATGATTTAGGAACCACCATACACTTCTCCAGAGTGGCTCTCGGCAGTTCACACACTGCCCATCAGCGTATAAAGGCTCCCTGTTCTCCATGGCCTGTCCTGCATTTCTGGTTTTTACAATTTTTTAGGATGGCCCTTTTGACCGGTGGGAAATGAGACTTCTTTGTTGTGCACACTTGCATTGCTTGCTTGCTTCGTTGCCCATAAAGTGCATATGCGTTTTTTCCTGGATATAATCAGGAAAAAACGCATACTCCCTTTTGGGCCAACTGCATCATTGTCGAAATTCTGCCGCTTTTCATGTGCGTTAAAGACGAGTCCAATCTATCTCTTGAAATCTGTTTCTTGCAATTCTGTCTTGCATTCAGATCCTCTTCTTTGCCTTACCTCAACATATTTTTGGACGTTAGTTTTCATTTATAACTCTGCAGGTTTGTGAATTGCAGTGACCCTGAGCTCCATTTTTTAAGTTGCTCTTTTGTGAGCTGGCCTCAAACCCGCAGGATTGCTTCAGGCCCTATTTTGGCTCCGGCGAGGCAGGCTGAGCCTTTCTTTAATTCTTATTCTTAATGGGAAATTACAGTGATATGTGCCCGTCCAAACCCCTCCAACTATTCTCTCATTGGTTCCCCCTCTTCCCGTTCATCCTCCTCACAATTTGCAAAATGTGTGAAACAGAAGTTGAAATATGCTGATTCTCCAAGTGGGGAGATTCTAAGTAACGTGGCTGGAATGGTGAACAGGAGCACCAGGAGAGGATAAATGAGGTGCATTTTAGACACATCTCCCGATCACATGGTGTACAGTCCTCTGGGTTTTCCATGCATGTTTTAGCTATAGGAAGATCCCTTGAACCTGCAGATTTGGGACCCATTGAATGGGTACCAGGTAGTATTACTTTAAAGGGTGTGCATTTCCTCACCCAACCTCACATTTCTCTTAGCGCAAACAGTTTCCAGCCTTATGTCTCATCCTGCTGTGGGTCTAGATGCGTTCAATCCATGTTGCATCACCGTCCCTGAGGAAAAGTTGTAAGAGGTTTTCTCTGTCTCTCTGTCGTTTATTTTTTTCAATTTATTACTATATTGGTTACAGCTGATTTTCAAAGCTCTGTTTCTTGCTGCTGTACATCCACTTGATTCACGTACAGAGAGACATCAGTAAATTCTTTTTCAGATTCTTACCAGTCGTATATATTCTTTTCCGGTGACTTGAGTGTGCTGAGTGCAGTTCTTTTAGCTACCGTGTAGGCCTTGTTGATTATCAGTTTGGTATTTGGAATGGTATCTTTGCTAATTTCAACCTCCTGGATGATGCCTCACCCCTCCCCACCTTTCCCGTTTAGCAGCCTTATACGTGTTTTCTACATATTTGACTATGTTTTTGTTTTGTAATTTATTTCATGTGTAGCTATTTTGGATTCCACCATTAAGTGATATCTTATGATATGTGTCTTTTTCTTTTTGAATTCTGTCACTTAGAATGATCATACGTAACTCCTCTGGAGTTGTTACAACTGGCCATATTTCATTGATTTCCAGGCTGAGTAATATTCCACTCTACATAAGTACCACATCTCTATCCATTTTTTCCCTCCAGAGACATTTAAGTTATATCCTAGTCGAGGATCTTTTAAACAGAGAGGGGGTAAACATTGGGGTGCCTGTGTCCTCTCGATTTTTGTTTTTCCCAAGATATACGCCCATGAGTGCAAGTGCCCTATGCTCTGTAGCTCATTTTTTAGATGCTTTAGTAAACACAATACACTTCTCCAGAATGGCCGTTGGCAATATACATTTCCACTATAAGTCTCACAGGGCTCCCTCTTCTCGTTGCCCTGTCCTGCATTTCTCTTGTTTACGCTTTATGAGGATGGTTCTTGTGACTGATGCGAAGTGATATCTTTTGTAGTATTGATTTCCAGTGCCCACCAGTTTGGTTGGCTAAAAAAGTGTATGCCCTTTTCTTGAATATATACAGAAAAAAACGCATACACCCTTTTTGGCCAACTGCAATGTTGGCAATGTTCAGCTCCTTTTCTTGTGCTTAATGGCGAGTCCTTTCTACCTCCTCAAATCCCTTTCCTGCCATTCTCCCTTGCTTACAAGTCCTTTTCTCTGACTTTCCTCAAGACATTTTTCAGTGATGGATATTTTCAACTCTGCAGTTTCGTGAATTTTACTGCCCCTGAGTTCCATTGTTCAACTTGTGTTTATGGGAACTGGCCACAAAGCAGCAGGATTTCCTCAAGCCCTATACTGTTTCCATGGGCAACCCTAGCCTTTGGTCAATTCGTCTTCCTGATTGGAAATTAGAGTGACATGTGCCTGTCTGAACACCTAGGACTTGTCTCTCATTGTTCCTCATCCTTCCGCTTCATCCTCTGGACAAATTCCAAACTGTACGCAACAGGATGTTGACAGTGCTGACATCTCCAAGTGGGGAGACTGTTAGTAAAGAAGCTGGAGGGGTGAACCCGAGCACCAGGAGATGAGGAGATGAGATGCCTTTTCCAAACTCTTCCCGATCAGACGGTATACTATCCTCTGGGTGTGACAGACATGTTTTAGCAGTAGGAAGAGTCCCATTCATGTAAGGAGAACACCAGGGCTTTTTCAAAATCAGTGTCTCCCCGAAACCCAAACTGGGGAATTTTTTAAGCTATGGCTACACATATGTTCATTAAGGGCCTTGGGAAGTAGACAGAGTCCAAACTTTAGATGATTGAAGTCTTCAGGGTCAGAAGCACTCACCACCAGCTTCCCTTAGGTTACACTTTAACTGTCATTGATAGATGATGTCAATAAAAATATCTATTCTTTTTCAGATTATTTCCCCTTATAGGTTATTGCAAAATGTTGAGTGTAGTTCCCTGTGCTATACAGTAGTTCCTTGTTGATGATCTATTTTATACATAGCAGTGTGTATGTGTTAATCCCAAACTGTTAATTTATCCCTCCTCCCACCTTTCCCCTTTGGTAATAATAAATTATAAGATTTTATACTTCTCAGAAATGGGGGAGCTGAAAGAGAGGTATCATTTTCAATGGAAAAGCATGTAAAACAAGATTGAAGGTTTAACCAAGATTATTAGATGTACATCCTTGGAAAGAAATCACTTCGTTTCTCTAATATTGACCTGACAAATAAGACAAACCCTTTCACTGAACTTGCTTATAATAAAGTGATGCAAATATCAAATGGAAGTGTTAGAAACATCTTATTTTACCCGAGCCTTATACACTGTTCTATGTTAACTACAGTTTGGCTCACACATCTGTTCATTGAGGTTACAATAGTCTCAATTTCTGTTACTGATCCTCCAGAGTGGACCCCAACAAGTGTCCCCCTGCCCAGTGTCATTGGGGCCAACAGATCGAGACTGAGTTTGGTTCACAAGCAAAGGAAACTTTATATTTTGATCAGAGAATGGAGAGGTGAGAGCATGCACTACCCCGTGGGCTGTGGGCTGGGCTGCTGTGTAGAGATCCTGTCAGAGTCAGTGGGAGGGAGGGGGCGGAGCTCTCGAGGGCCGGGTTGGCTGTAGCTCAGGCTCTATATCGTGGAGTCTGCGCTGGGCCCCAGGAGCTGAGGTGTCGACCCAGCCATTCTGCACTAGGAAATCTGGTCTGAAGTGCCGGGTGTGGAACCTCTGCATGCGGGACCCTAGGAGCACGTGAAATTAGACAAAGCACAAAGGATAAAAAAGGTTAGACTTGACTTTATTGCCCAGATTCTATTTTTATCTCCCAGGGATTTTTAATGGGCTTTGCTGGGGACAAACCCCTCCTCTGCCTTTTGTCCCGTTCCTCATTCTTGGAGTGCTGAGGGTGCAGACCCTTCTTCTGTAACTGCTGAGTGCTGAGTTGGGAGCCCTCATACCCTGGGGCGAGGGTCAGAGCTTCTCCCCAGCAGCCTCCCGGTGACGTTGATTGTCCCCAGGACCCCTGCCTCCCTGCTCGTCCACCTGAGCACCAGCATTGGAAGTGTTATAGATTCTAATGACCTTTAAGGGTCCAGGAAAGAGATGTGCAGAGACGCTGTGGGGGCCGGTTTCACCCCGCCCCACATTTGTTCGGCCACCTTAGGCTGACCGTTTCTGCCAGCCTAGATGCTCTGACCAGTAGTCTGCGCTTTCTTCAATTAGGCCCCTGAATTAACGTACAAACAGCACCAGGTGTCAGAGCCCTGCCCACTCAACTCCCAGACAGTCCAGGGTCAGTGGTGATCAAGGACCATGATGGCCACTGAGTCAACAGCCTTTTGAAGTAAACAGGAGTCCAGCCGGTCTTATTGGCCACCATCAGCACGGTGTCTGTAGGCTTTTCTATGGTGACAGTGTGATATACGGTTCCCCCGCCAAGATTATTAGCTCCCCTCTGGGTGCAGTAAGTCCTGCAAGCAGTAGTCTACTCTTTTGGGACACACTCTTGTTGTTTTATGAGAGAAACTCCAGGTCAAGTGATGTTCACACGAGTCGTCATGGTGCCCTGTTGCCCCCGGTTATCTCTCTGGATGTTGGAGTTGGAGGGCCTCCTCACTCGAGGTCGGTGTGCCCACGGAGCGAACCCTGCAACTTCAGGGCATGGTTGGTGGTTAGGATCACCACGTGGGGTCCTTTTCCCTTAGGAGGGAGGTGGCCTTTTGGGCTGCTGATTTCCAGGTTTTTAGATACTGCCAGTATCTTGGCCAGATGTGGCAGTGGGCCAAGCCCCTTAGTGACCGTAGTTTATCCTACCTGGATGGTATTCTTGCATTGTTCCATTTCAAGTGGTCCCAGTTTTTGCACTAATTCTCCAATGGCGATTCACCTTTCACCGGGAATGTAAAGGTCAAAGGGTTTAGCTAAATTAGGGAGTTCCAGGGCAAGGGTCTGAATTGACTGCTCTTTCCATTCTTGAAAGGCCACTTCTGGATTCTATTCAAAAGGATCATCATCTTTTCCTTTCAGTGTTTCATATAGAGGCCCAGCTAGTAGACTATAGTTAGGGATCCAGAAGCAGCAAACCCTGGCCTCCCCAGGAACCCCTAAGCTGTCTTCTAGTTTTAGAAAGGGGTAAGGCTGAAAATGGTTTCTTCCCTTTCCTGGGATGGGCTTCTCCGACCTTCTCTGAGAATGAAGCCCAGGCAGGTCACCGCAGTCTGTGATATTTGAGCTTCTTTTTGGACGACTTCTATCCTTTATTGGCTTGGTAGTTCAGAGGCCTCCTTAGTAGGGCTGGCGATCAGAATGTCATCTGCGTATTGAAGGAGGGTTTCCTTTTCCAGAGGTAGAACTTTTAGGTCTTTACCTAAGCTTTCCCCAAAGACGGTGTGGGAATTTTTGCACCCTTGGGGCAAGACGGCCCGGAAGTATTGTTTTAGTTGTATGTTGAGTCCTGCCACTCACAAGCCAAAATTTCTTGTGACTCTGGGA
The DNA here is from genome assembly GCF_949987515.2 of Delphinus delphis. Classification (NCBI taxonomy): domain Eukaryota; kingdom Metazoa; phylum Chordata; class Mammalia; order Artiodactyla; family Delphinidae; genus Delphinus; species Delphinus delphis. The sequence goes on along the minus strand of NW_027192670.1, from coordinate 978,150 downwards.
CTAATGGAATACAAAAGAAGGCATCATTGAAGACTAATACAGAATACCATGTCCTGGTGGTTGGTAGAATGACCAGCAGGGTGTAGGAATTAGGAGCAGCTGGAGGTATATCCTCGGTGGCTTCACTGACTGTCCTGACATCCTTTACCAGGTCCCCAGCAGCCCATGGGGCTCTCGTGGTCAGACCAATCCCCGGATACAGAGCTACCCTTGCAGGTACCGTGGCAGGGCTGGGCACACAGGAACCATGCACATAGCCCTCATTGCAGAGCACCCCCAGCTCACCTGTCACTCAGAGCTGACACAGAGCACCTCAGAGCAGGACTTGAACTAACAAACAGCAGCTGCGACAGGTCTGTGACCCTGGGCATCACTCTGTACGGCCTCCCTCCACCTGGTCTTCCAGAGACTTCCACTGCACCCGGGGCACCAGGCTTCTGTCTCCAACCACCACCCACCCTTCCTCTCCCTGACACCTGGGTTCCTCTCATTAGGAGAGGGTTTTCTTGAAGTTGTCTCCCACTCATGGGCCAGATAAAATGATTAGAAAACAAGCCAAAGCTGCAGCCCCTTGTCTATCTTGACTCTCAGGAGCCCACACCTGTTCCTTGGACCTGGCCGGTTCAGCAAGTTCCATTTTCTGCAACTGTGAGCCCCTGAGGGGTGATGATTGGCTGACCTGGGCAGCCTTACCGTGCCAGGCAGCCCTCCCCAGGTGTGCCTGGGTTGAGATCAATATAAATACCACTCCAGGCAGCAAGAGCCCCTGCAGCCGTGCCTGACGCCATTTTCTCTGCCCTGTCAGCAGTCTCGGGGCTGGGCTGGTGGGAGGGAGTGAGAGGCCACAGCTTTGTGGGTGGCCCAGTGTGAGTGGGGCTCTGCTGGACTTTCTGCAGCAGTTGCCAGGCTGCCACCTGCTAAAGAAGAGGATGTGTCACCCATACCTGCTGCTGGAATTTCTCCCTGGGCAGAGGTGAGGAAGGAAAACAGCAGTGGGGGCAGGGACAGGACGGGTATCTCAGGCAGGGAAATGGAAATCTTCCAGAAGAGCACCCAGGGCCAGGACCATCCTGGCTGGCCTGCAGGCACCAAGTCGGCTGGCATGCTGTCACTCGTGTGGCTCTATGGCCCTTCCTCTAGGCTTTCAAGTCCTTGTACATATTCAGGTGTTTTACCTGGGAAGGTTGGGAACAGTTCAGCAGCAGCTGGCCTGGGGCTCATCTCACGTTTACTCACAGATGCCTCGGCACGGTCCCCCAGGCTTGTAATGAGGACACTCCTTGCGGGGGGGCTGCTGGCTGCATGCGAGATGATTCCCCACCTCTGACCAACTTCAGAATTGTCTACCACTGAAGCAAGTGCCCTGATAGGGTTTTCATCTGTATAACTGGTGGGTTCTGTTTTGTTTTTTTCTCTTTTGTTTCAAGGTAGGTTTTATTCCTCTTTTTTGTACTTATGGATGTAAGCATGGAAATAATTCATTCATATAAATACATGTATGTGAAGGGAATAACTTTTTTCCGTTTTTTAAAAAATTTTATTTTTCATTTTATTTTATTTATTTTTTATACAGCAGGTTCTTATTGGTTATCTATTTTATACATATAAATGTATACATGTCAATCCCAATATCCCAACTCCTCCCACCGCCACCCCCCCCCATGGCTTTCCCCTCTTTGTGTCCATACATTTGTTCTCTACATCTGTGTCTCTATTTCTGCCCTTCAAACCGGTTCATCTGTACCATTTTTCTAGGTTCCACATATATGTGTTAATATACAATATTTGTTTTTCTCTCTCTGACTTACTTCACTCTGTATGACAGTCTCTAGATCCATCGACGTCTCTACAAATGACCCAATTTCATTCCTTTTTATGGCTAATAGTCCATTTTATATATGTACCACATCTTTATCCATTCGTCTGTCTGTGGGCATTTAGGTTGCTTCCATTACCTGGCTATTGTAAATAGTGCTGCAATGAATATTGTGGTGAATGTGTCTTTTTGATTTATGGTTTTCTCTGGGTATATGCCCAGTAGTGGGTTGCTGGATCATATGGTAATTCTATTTTTAGTTTTTTAAGGAACCTCCATACTGTTCTCCATAGTGACTATCAATTTACATTCCCACCAATCGTGGAAGAGGGTTCCTTTTCTCCACACCCTCTCCAGCATTTGTTGTTTGTAGATTTTCTGATGATGCCCATTCTAACAGGTGTGAGGTGATACCTCATTGTAGTTTTGATTTGCATTTCTCTAATAATTAGTGATGTAGAGTAGCTTTTCATGTGCTCCTTGGCCATCTCTACATCTTTTTGGAAGAAATGTCTATTTAGATCTTCTGCCCATTTTTGTATTGGGTTGTTTGTTTTTTTAATATTGAGCTGCATCAGCTGTTTATATATATTGGAGATTAATCCTTTGTCCATTGATTCAGTTGCAAATATATTCTCCCATTCTGAGGGTTGTCTTTTTGTGTTTGCAGTTTCCATTGCTTTGCAAAAGCTTTTACGTTTCATTAGGTCCCATTTGTTTAGTTTTCTTTTTTATGTCATTACTCTAGGAGGTGGATCAAAAAAGATCTTGCTGTGATTTATGTTAGAGTATTCTTCCTATGTTTTCCTCTAAGAGTTTTATACTGTCCGGTCTTACATTAAGGTCTCTAATCCATTTTGAATTTATTTTTGTGTATGGTGTTAGGGGGTGTTCTAATTTCATTCTTTTACATGTAGCTGTCCATTTTTCCCAGCACCACTGATTGAAGACACTGTCTTTTCTCCATTGTATAGTCTTGCCTACTTTGTCATAGATTAGTTGACCATAGGTGTGTAGGTTTATCTCTGGGCTTCTTTCTTTTTTATTTTCCTTTTACACATTTATTGGAGTATAATTGCTTTACAATGGAGTGTTAGTTTCTGCTGTATAACAAAGTGAATCAATTATACATATACATATATCACCATATCCCCTCCCTCTTACATCTCCCTCCCACCCTCCACATCCCACCCCTTTAGGTGGTCGCAAAGCACCGAGCTGATCTCCCTGTGCTATGTGGCTGCTTCCCAGTAGCTATCGATGTTACATTTGGCAATGTATATATGTCCATGGCACTCTCTCACTTCGTCCCAGCTTACCCTTCCCCCTCCCCGTGTCCTCAAGTCCTTTCTCTATGTCTGTGTCCTTAATCCTGTCCTGCCCCTAGGTTCTTCATAAACTTTTTTCTTTAGATTCCATATATCTCTGTTAGTACACGGTATTTATTTTTCTCTTTCTGACTTACTTCACTGTGTAGGACAGACTCTAAGTCCATCCCCCTCACTACAAATAACTCAGTTTTGTTTCTTTTTATGGCTGAGTAATATTCCATTTATATATGTGCCAGATATTCTTTATCCATTTATCTGTCGATGGACACTTAGGTTGCTTCCATGTCCTGGCTATTGTAAGTAGAACTGCAATGAACATTGTTGTATATAACTCTTTTTGAATTATGGTTTTCTCAGGGCAAATGCCCAGTAGTTGGATTGCTGGGTCGTATGGTACTTCTATTTTTAGTTTTTTCAGGAACCTCTATACTGTTATCCCTAGTGGGTATAGCAATTTACATTCCCAGCAACAGTGCAAGAACGTTCCCTTTTCTCCAGTAAATGCCTCTCCAGCATTTATTGTTTGTAGATTTTTTGATGATTGCCATGCTGACTGCTGGGAGTTGATACCTCACTGTAGTTTTGATTTGCATTTCTCTAATGATTAGTGATGTTCAGCATCCTTTCATGTGTTTATTGGCAATCTGTATATCTCCTTTGGAGAAATGTCTATTTAGGTCTTCTGCCCATTTTTGGATTGTGTTGTTTGTTTTTGTGATATTGAGCTACACGAGCTGCTTGTAAATTTTGGAGATTAATCTTTTGTCATTTGCTTCATTTGAAAACATTTTCTCCCATTCTGAGGGTTGTATTTTCGTCTTGTTTATGTTTTCCTTTGCTGTGCAAAAGCTTTGAAGTTTCATTAGGTCCCATTTGTTTATTTTTGTTTTTATTTCCACTCCTCTAGGAGGTGGGTCAAAAAGGATCTTGCTGTGATTTATGTCATAGAGTGTTCTGCCTATGTTTTCCTCTAATAATTTTATAGTGTCTGGTCTAACATTTAGATCTCTAATTCATTTTGAGTTTATTTTTGTGTATGGTGTTATGGAGTGTTCTAATTTCATTCTTTCACGTGTAGTTGTCCAGTTTTCCCAGCACCACTTACTGAAGAGACTGTCTTTTCTTCATTGTATATCTTTGCCTCCTTTGTCATAGATGAGTTAGCCATAGGTACGTAGGTTTATCTCTGGGCTTTCTATCTTGTTCAATTGATCTATATTTCTGTTTTTGTGCCAGTACCATATAGTCTTGATTAATGTAGCTTTGTAGTATAGTCTGAAGTTAGGAAGTCTGATTCCTCCAGCTCTTTTAATTTCCCTCAAGACTGCTTTGGCTATTCGGGGTCTTTTGTGTCTCCATACAAATTTTAAGATTTTTTTGTTCTAGTTCTGTAGAAAATGCCAGTGGTATTTGATAGGGATTGTATTGAATCTGTAGCTTGCTTTGGGTACTATAGTCATTTTCACAATATTGATTCTTCTAATCCAAGAACATGGTTTATACCTCCATATGTTTATATCATCTTTGATTTCTTTCAGCAGTGTCTTATAGTTTTCTGAGTACAGGTCTTTTACCTCCTTATGTAGGTTCATTCCTCCGTATTTTATTCTTTTTGTTGCAATGGTGAATGAGATTGTTTCCTTAATTTCTCTTTCTGATCTTTCATTGTTAGTGTATAGGAATGCAAGAGATTTCTGTGCATTAATTTTGTATCCTGCAACTTTACCAAATTCATTGATTAGCTCTGGTAGTTTTCTGGTGGCATCTTTAGGATTCACTATGTGTAGTATCGTGTCATTTGCAAACAGTGACAATTTTACTTCTTCTTTTCCAATTTGTATTCCTTTTATTTCTTTTTCTTCTCTGATTACTGTGTCTAGGACTTCCAAAAACTATGTTGAGTAATAGTGGTGAGAGTGGACATCCTTGTCTTGTTCCTGATCTTAGAGGAAATGCTTTTAGTTTTTCACTATTGAGAATGATGTTTGCTGTGGGTTTGTCATATACTGCCTTTATTATGTTGAGGTAGATTCCCTCTATGCCCACTTTTTGGAGACTTTTAATCATAAATTGGTGTTGAATTTTGTCAAAAGCTTTTCCTGCATCTATTGGGATGATCATATTTTTATTCTACAATTTGTTAATATGGTGTATCACATTGATTGATTTGTGTATATTGAAGAATTCTTGCATCCCTGGGATAAACCCCACCTGATCATGGTGCATGATCCTTTTAATGTGTTGTTTAATTCTGTTTCCTAGTATTTTGTTGAGGATTTTTACATCTATATTAATCAGTGATATTGGTCTCTAATTTTCTTTTTCTGTAGTATCTTTGTCTGGTTTTGGTATCAGGGTGATTGTGGCCTCATATAATGAGTTTGGGAGTGTTCCTTCCCCTGAAAAGTTCTGAAGAGTTTGAGAAGATTGGGTGTTAGCTCTTGTCTAAATGTTTGATAGAATTCACCTCTGATGCCATCTCGTTCTGGACTTTTGTTTGTTGGAAGATTTTTAATCACACTTTCAATTTCATTACTTGTGATTGGTCTGTTCATATTTTCTATTTCTTCCCGGTTCAGTCTTGGAAGGTTATACCTTTCTAAGAATTTGTCCATTTCTTCCAGGTTGTCCATTTGATTGGCATAGAGTTGCTTGTAGAGGTCTCTTAGGATGCTTTGTATTTCTGTGGTGTCTGTTACAACTTCTCCTGTTTCATTTCTAATTTTATTGATTTGAGTCCTCTCCCTCTTTTACTTGAGTCTGGCTAAAGGTTTATCATTTTTGTTTATCTTCTCAAAGAACCAGCTTTTAGTTTTATTGATCTTTGCTATTGTTTTTATTTCATTTATTTCTGCTCTGATCTTTATGATTTCTTTCCTTCTATTAACTTTGGGTTTTGTTCTTCATTCTCTAGTTCCTTTAGGTGTAGAGTTAGATTGTTTATTTGAGATTTTTCTGGTTTCTTGAGGTAGGCTTTTATTGCTATAAACTTCCCTCTTAGAACTGTTTTTGCTGCATCCCATAGGTTTTGGATCATCGTGTTTTTGTTGTCATTTGTCTCTAGGTATTTTTTGATTTCCTCTTTGATTTCCTCAGTGATCTCTTGGTTATTTAGAAATGTATTGTTTAGCCTCCATGTGTTTGTTTTTTACGTTATTTTCCCTGTAATTGATTTCTAATCTCATAGCATTGTGGTCGGAACAGCTGCTTGATATGATTTCAGTTTTCTTAAATTTACTGAGGCTTTATTTGTGACCCAAGATGTGATCTATCCCGGAGAATGTTCCGTGTGCCATTGAGAAGAACTTGTAGTCTGCTGTTTTTGGATGGAATGTCCTATAAATATCCATTAAATCTATCTGGTCTATTGTGTCATTTAAAGCTTGTGTTTCCTTATTAATTTTCTGTCTGGATGATCTCCATTGGTGTAAGTGAGGTGTTAAAGTCCCTTGCTATTATTGTGTTACTGTTGATTTCCTCTTTTATAGCTGTTAGCAGTTGCCTTATGTATTGAGGTGTTCCTGTGTTGGGTACATATATATTTATAATTGTTATATCTTGGATTGATCCCTTGATCATTATGTAGTGTCCTTCCTTGTCTCTTGTAACATTCTTTATTTTAAAATCTATTTTATCTGATATGAGTATTGCTACTCCAGCTTTCTTTTGATTTTCATTTGCATGGAATATATTTTTCCATCCTCTCACTTTCAGTCTGTATGTGTCCCTAGGTCTGAAATGGGTCTCTTGTAGACAGCATATATATGGATCTTGTTTTTGTATCCATTCAGTGAGCCTGTGTCATTTGGTTGGAGCATTTAATCCATTCCCATTTAAGGTAATTATCAATATGTATGTTCCTATTATTATTTTCTTAATTGTTATGGGTTTGTCTTAGTGGGTCCTTTTCTTCTCTTGTGTTTCCCACTTAGAGAAGTTCCTTTAGCATTTGTTGTAGAGCTGGTTTCGTGGTGCTGAATTCTCTTAGCTTTTGCTTGTCTGTAAAGCTTTTGATTTCTCCATCAAATCTGAATGAGATCCTTGCTGGGTGGAGTACTCTTGGTGGTAGGTTCTTCCCTTTCATCACGTTAAATTTATCATGCCACTCCCTCTGGCTTGTAGATTTTCTGCTGAGAAATCAGCTGTTAACCTTATGGGAATTCCGTTGTATGTTGTCATTTTTCCCTTGTTGCTTTCAATAATTTTTCTTTGTCTTTAATTTTTTCAATTTGATTACTGTGTGTCTCGGCATTTTTCTCCTTTGGTTTATCCTGCCTGGGACTCTCTGCGCTTCGTGGACTTCGGTGGCTATTTCTTTTCCCATGCTAGGGAAGTTTTCAACTATAATCTCTTCAGATATTTTCTCAAGTCCTTTCTCTCTCTGTTCTCCATCTGGGACCCCTATAATTCGAATGTTGTTGCATTTAATGTTGTCCCAGAAGTCTCTTAGGTTGTCTTCATTTATTTTCATTCTTTTTCTTTATTTTGTTCCATGGCAGTGATTTCCACCTTTCTGTCTTCCAGGTCACTTATCCGTTCTTCTGTCACAGTTATTCTGCTACTGATTCCTTCTAGTGTATTTTTCATTTCAGTTATTGTATTGTTCATCTCTGTTTGTTTGTTCTTTAATTCTTCTAGGTGTTTGTTCCTTAATTCTTCTAGGTCTTTGTTAAGCATTTCTTGCATCTTCTCGATCTTTGCCTCCATTATTTTTCTAAGGTCTTGGATCATCTTCACTATCATTATTCTGAATTCTTTTACTGGAAGGTTACCTATCCCCACTTCATTTCGTTGTTTTTCTGAGGATTTATCTTGTTCCTTGATCTGGTATAAAGTCCTCTGCCTTTTCATTTTCTCTATCTTTCTGTGAATGTGGTTTTCCTTCCACAGGCTGCAGAATTGTAGTTCTTCTTGCTTCTGCTGTCTGCTCTCCAGTGATTGAGTCTATCTGAGAGGCTTGTGCAAGCTTCCTTATGCGAGGGACTGGTGGTGGGTAGAGCTGGGTGTTGTTCTGGTGGGCAGAGCTTTAATCTGCTTGTCTGTGGATTAAATAAAAGTTTAATAAAAAGTTTAATCCACTTGTCTGCTGATGCATGGGGCTGGGTTCCCTCCCTGTTGGTTGTTTGGACTGAGGCGACCCAGCACTGGAGCCTACCTTGCTCTTGGTGGGGCTAATGGTGGACTCTGGGAGAGTTCACGCCAAGGAGTATTTCCCAGAACTTCTGCTGTCAGTGTCGTTGTCCCCATGGTGAGCCGCAGCCACACCCCACCTCTGCAGGAGACCCTCTAAAACTAGCAGCTAGGTATGATCATTCACCTACGGGGTGACTGCTCCTTCCCCTGGGTCCTGATGTGCACACTACTTTGTGTGTGTCCTCCAAGAGTGGAGTCTCTGTTGAGACTCTGAGTCTCTGAATGCAGTTGAGACTCAGAGTGGAGTCGCACAGACTCTGGGTCCTGTGAAGCTTCGATGTTTTGTGGTTCTAGAAATCCTATAGGAGACGGTCCACAGCAGGTGAAGCTAATGCTGTCATAGAGGTGGTGAAACCAAAGATCTGCAGTTCCGACTAGAGGTGCTGATGTACAAACAGGACAAAATCATCTCATGTGAATGTAGTTCAGGCACGTTTAAAATGAATGCAGTCATGTTAATGCCTAACATCTTCTATCTTGTGCCTCTCCTCAAGGACCCCCTCCTCAGTTCCTGAGGCTCCTGTAAGTCATGTACAGGGGAATGGAGAGTGGGCTCTGTCCAGTCTGAGCCCTGAGTTACCCTGTGTGTATCTTAGGATACTTTGTATTTCTGTGGTGGCTCTTGTAACATCATCTCTTTCAGTTCTGATTTATTTGGCCCATCTCTTTAAAAAAAAATACTACTGTTGTCTTTTATTCTTTACAGAAGTTTAATAAGTGTTTGATCTACTACCCTTACTCTATGTATACTTTTTGCCGTGAGATTTTTACTTTTGTTTGTTTTCTTGTTACTGTCAATAATTAGTGAGAATTCTTTTAAGCTACCTTCAACATTGCTTATAAAGCTGCTTTATTAGTGATGACAGAGCTTTAATGGAAGTCGTGTTCTGGTTGTAAATTAGAATGCAATGTGCCAGCACAAAGCCCCTTAAGTGTATGTCTCATTACTTCTCGTTCTTTTTTTTCCCTTTTTTTCTCTCTTTTTTTTCTTGTTCTTTTTTTAATGTTTATTTTTTATCAGAGCAAATTTGATTAAAATGTTTTGTTTGTTCTAGATGTGTAAGATGTGGTTCTTTTACACATATACATGTATCTATACTTCTTCAGATCGTTTTCTCATGTAGCTTGTGACACAATGTTCAGTAGTCTTCTCTTGGTATTCCGTAGGTCTTTGGTGATTATATATTTCACATGTGTTTCTATATCTATGTTAACCCCAATATCCTAATGTATCCAGCCCTCATACCTTTCCATTTGGTGAACCATAACTTTGTTTAATGAATCTGTGATTGCCTTTCTCTGTGGAAATATCTTCATTGGTATCAATTTTAACTAACACCTATAAGTGATATTATAGGATATGTGTCTTTTGCTGTCTGACTTAGTACAATTTGCCTGATTACCTCTAGAATCATCTACGGTGCTGCAAATGGCATTGTTTCATTTTTTTCCCTAGATAATATTCCATCTGTACATGTACCAGTTCTTCTTTGTCCACTCACCTGTTGATGGACTTTTTGGTTGCCTCCATGTCTTGGCTATTGTAATACTGCTGCACTGCACATTTGCCTGCCTGTGTCTTTACAATTCTGTCTTCTTATGTTATAGGCCCAGGAGTGGGCATCCTGTATCATATGGTATCTCGGGGTTTACCGTTTAAATGCACCACGATTCTGTGCTCATTATTGGCTCTTTCCAGGTTACATCCCACTTAAAGTTGAGGGTATGCATTTCTCCACAACACCTTCAGCATTTATTTATTTATTTATTTTTAATATCTTTATTGAAGTATAATTGCTTTACAATGGTGTGCTAGCTTGTGCTTTACAACAAAATGAATCAGTTATACATATACATATGTTCCCATATCACTTCCCTCTTGCGTCTCCCTCCCTCCCACCCTCCCTCCCCTCCAGGCGGTCACAAAGCACCGAGCTGATCTCCCTGTGCCATGCTGCTGCTTCCCACTAGCTATCTACCTTACGTTTGGTAGTGTATATATGTCCATGCCTCTCTCTCCCTTTGTCACAGCTTACCCTTCCCCCTCCCCATATCCTCAAGTCCATTCTCTAGTAGATCTCTGTCTTTATTCCTGTTTTACCCCTAGGTTCTTCATGACATTTTTTTCCCTTAAATTCCAGGTATATGTGTTAGCATACGGTATTTGTCTCTCTCTTTCTGACTTACTTCACTGTGTATGACAGGATCTAGGTCTATCCACCTCATTACAAATAGCTCAATTTCGTTTCTTTTTATGGCTTCAGCATTTATTGTTTGTAGTTTTCTTGCTGATGGATATTCTGACTGGTGTGAGCTGATACCTCTTTGTGGTTGAATTTGCATATGACTCATAATCCTTTGAAATTGAGCTTTAAGTCATGTCCTTTTTATTTTTCAAACTGTGATTACAGCTTAGCTCTTCAAAGTGTTTTCTAAAGTATGTGTTACATTTTGAAATTTATTGGCCATTACCTCCCTCAAAACATTTTGAGGGCAGGTTTCATTTACAGCCCTGCAGTACTTGTTCACATGAAGTGACCATTAGCACAGGCTTTAAAGCTGCTTTTGCAGGTAACAGCCAGATTGCGGCAGCCTTTCTTTGTTCCCCATGCTGGTACTAGGGAAACAGAGCTTCCGGCCGGTGGTCTTCCTCGGTTATAAATTAGAGTGGAATGTGCCCGGATAAACCCCCAAAGGCTGATGTCTCCTTACTTTTGTTTGTTTTTTTAATTTAATTTATATTTTTATCGGAATAATATTCCATTTTGTATATGGACCACTTCTTGGTGCATTGCTCTGTTGAGGGACATTTTCGTTGCTTCCAAGTGTTGGCTATATTAAATATTGCTGGAGTGCAAGATTGCCAGCTTGTGACTTTTTGATTCTCATTTTCTCAGGTGATAGTCCCAGCAGTGGGTATGACTGATTGACTAGTAGCTCAATGTTTACCTTTTCAAAGCACCTCCATTGTGTTTTCATTAGTGGCTCTTACCATGTCTCCCTTAGAGCCGAGCGTACGAACTTCTCCACAATCCCTTCAGCATTTATAGTTTGCAGCATTTTTGCTAATGGCCAATCTGACTGCTGTGACCTGATAGGTTTTTGTAATTTGGGTTTGCATGACTTTAAAAATTCCTAAAATTCATCATTTTCCACGCCTTTTTCCTTTCTGTTAAAAATCAAGTGTGAGTACAATCTATCTCTTGAAGCTGTCTTCTTGGAAGGTTGTCCTCTTTTGAATTTTTGGTGGATATTCGACCCCAGGATTTTTTTGGAGGGCAGATGTCATTACAGAACTGCAAGTTTGGTGAATATTTAGTGACCATTAGCACTGGGTTTAAAGCTGCTGTTGTGGGAAACGGCCACAAGGAGGCAGCATTTGTCCTTTCCCAAATCTGGGTACTAGGGCAGCAGAGCCTTTCTGGAAGTCGTGGTCCTAGGTTTTAAGTTAGAATGGAATGTGCCAGGAGGAACGCCCATAAGTTTATGTCTCATTACATCTTGGTTTTTAAAATTTATTTAATCGGGGTAATGATTAGATATTGTTTGTCCAGATGTACACAATCTGGTTCATTTGTACAATATATATGTCTATTCATGTTCAGATCCTCTTCCCATGTAAAATATTACAGTGTTCCATAGACCTCCCTTGCTATATGGTCCGTCTTTTTGATATATGTTTATTATATGTATTTGTATACGTATGGTAACGTTAATCTTAATTTATCCATTCTGCCCACCTTTCCTTTTAGATAAGCATACTTAATTTCTAAGTCTGTGAGTGTCTTTCTCTGTGGAAATATGTTCATTTGTGTTAGTTATTAGATAACGCCTATAAGTGATATCATAGGATATAGGTCTTTTGCTTTCTGACTTACCTCATATTCTGTGATTATCTCCAAGCTCATCTATGGCACCTCAAATAGCAGTGTTTCATTGTTTTCCATGGCTAATATTCTATTGTGAACGTGGACCACTTCTTCTTCATCCATACATCTGTTGATGGACATTTTGGTGGCTTCACTGTCTTGGCTATTGTGAATAAGGCTGCAGTGCAGCTTTTGCAGCCCGCGTCTTCTCGATTCTGGTCTTCTCAGGTGAGAGGCCCAGTGGTGTGACTGCTGCATCGAATGGTACCTCAACTTTTACTTTTAATCGTAGCTCCTTTCTGTTCTCATTATTGGCTCTTACCACGTTACATCTCACCAGCAGCTAGAGGGTACACAGTTCTCTAAAACCCCTTCAGAATTTATTGTTTGTAGACCTTTTGCTGATGGTCAGTCGACTGGTGTGAGTTGAAACCTTTTTGTACATTAGATTTGCATGAGTCTAATAATTCCTGAGGTTGAGCTTTCACCCATTTTCCTTTTTTTAAACAAGAGAGTGAGTCAAACTTACCTCTTCATACTATCGTCTTGAAAAATTTGCCAGTTTTGAATTTTATTGTCCATTCCCTACCTCAGCACAGTTGTTTAGGGCAGGTGTCCTTTGCAGCCCTGAGTCCTTGTGAATGTTAAGAGAACATTAGCTGTGGGCTTAACGCCGCTCTTGCGGAAAACGGCCACAAGGCAGCAGAATTTCTACATTTCCAACTCTGGGTTTTTGGGCAGCAGAGCCTTCCTGGAAATCGTGTTAGTAGGCTGCAAATTAGAGTGGAATGTGCCAGAGCACATCCCCAAGAGCTTATATCTCCTTACTTCTTGTTTGTTTTATAAATTTAATTTTTATTAATTATCAGAGCAAACTTGATAAAAATATTTTGTTTCTCCTAGGTGTACAGAATCTGGTTCATTATATCAATGTATCTGTCATTTATCTTTGCATTCTTTACCATGTAGGTTATTACAGAGTGTTGCCTAGACCTCTCTTGGTATTCCGTAGGTATTTTGTGATTATATATTTCATATGTATTAGTACATGTCTGTTAACCCTCATATCCTAATTCACACATTCCTTACACTTTTCCATTGGTTAAACATAATTTTTTTTTCTTAATCCATGCTTTTCCTTCTCTTGGAAATAAGTTCATGAGTATCAACTTTTAGGTAACACCTAGAAGTGATGTCATAGGATATCTGTCTTTCACTTTCTTTCTTTAATTTGAGTGATTATCTCTAGGTCCTTATATGGTGGTGCAAACGGCACTGTTTCATTGTTTTCCATGGCTTATATTCCATTGTTTACATGGACCACTTCCTCTTTGTGCATTTTTCTGTTGATGGACATTTTGGTTTCTTCCAAGTCTTGGCTATGTTAAATATTCCTGCAGTGCAGGATTGCCAGTCTCTGTCTTTTCCATTCTGCTCTGCTCAGGTGATAGGCACATCAAAGGACTTACCAGATCACATGGTAGCTCAATTTTTACCCTTAAACGCACCTCCATTATGTTCTCACTACTGGCTGTTACCAGTTTACATCCCCCCCAGCAGCTGGAGGGTACACAGTTCTCTGAAACCCCTTCAGCATTTATTCTTTGTAGACTTTTTGCTGAAGAACATTCTGACGGCTGTGAGGTGAACATTTCTGTAATTGGATTTGCATGGCTTTATTCATTGCTGATGTTGCGCATTTTTCAATTCCTTTTTATTTTAAAGAGAAAAAAAAGAAAAGACAAAATGTGCGTAAAATATGCCTCTTGACATTGTCTTCTTGAAATGTTGACGTCTTTTGAATTTTCTGGTCGATTACGACCCCAGGACATTTTTGAGACCCGGTGTCCTTTACAGTGCTGCACATATTTTGAATATTAAGTGACCATTACCTCTTGGTTTAAAGCTGCTGTTGTGTGAAACAGTCACAAGGCGGCAGCATTTCTCCTTTACCAAATCTGGTTACCAGGGCAACAGAGCCTTAATGGAAGTCCTGTTCTAGGTTGAAAATTAGAATGGGATGTGCCAGGAAAAATTCCTTTCAGTTTATGTCTCATTATTTCTTGTTCATATTTTTAATTTAATTTTTATTTTTTATCGCAGCAAATTTGATTACAATGTTTTTTTTTTTGTTCTAGGTGTGCAAGATGTGGTTCTTTCACACACATACATATATCTATTCTTCTTCAGAACCTTTTCCCAGGTAGGTTATGACACAATGTTGAGTAGTCTTCTCTTGGTATTCCGTAGGTCTTTGGTGATTATATATTTCACATGTGTTTCTATATCTATGTTAACCCCAATATCGTAATGTATCCAATCCTCACACCTTTCGATTTGGGGAACCATAAGTTTGTTCAATGAATCTGTGATTGCCTTTCTCTGTGGAAATATCTTCATTGTTATCAATTTTCAGGTAACACCTATAAGTGATATACGTTAGGTGTCTTTCGCTTTCTCACTTACTACAAGTTGCATGGTTACCTCTAGACTCATCTATGGTGCTGCAAATGGCATTGTTTCATTTTTTTCCCGAGCTAATATTCCATCTCTACATGTAACAGTTCCTCTTTGTCCACTCATCTGTTGATGGACTTTTGGTTGCTTCCACGTCTTGGCTATTGTAATACTGCTGCAGTGCAGATTTGCCTGCCTGTGTCTTTCCAATTTTGTCTTCTTATGTTATAGGCCCAGGAGTGGGCCTGCTGGATCATATAGTAGCTCAATATTTACCTTTTAAAGGCACCTCCACCCTGTTCCCATTAGTGACTCTTACCAGGTTACGTCCCACTTCAAATTAAGGGTATGCATTTCTCCACAACCTCTTCAGCATTGATCGTTTGTAGTTTCTTTCCTGATGGTTATTCTGAATGGTGTGAGCTGATACCTCTGTGTGGTTGGATTTGCATGTGTCTCATAATCCTTTGAAATTGAGCTTTCAGGCATGTCCTTTTATTTTTCAAACGGTTATTACAGCTTAGTTCTTCAAATGGTTTTCTTGAAATATGTGCCACATTTTGAAATACTTTGGCCTTTACCTCCCGCAAGACATGATGAAGGCAGGTTTCCTTTACAGCCCTGCTGGACTTGTTCATATGAAGTGACAATTAGCATAGGTTTTAAAGCTGTTTTTTCAGGTAATGGCCAGAGGGTGGAGCATTTCATAATTCTATGAAATGTAACTGAACACACAATATATATTTTTTCTTTTAAATTTCCATTGTTACTTTTTAAAGTACAATTATAATTGAAGTTCTTTGTAACAAGTGAAATTTAAAAAATTAAAGGAAAAGATAATATTTTACCACTTGCCATCCTTTCCCATTTACTGAAACGACCAGCATAATGTGTAGATTTCTCATTTTATCCAGGTGTTCTATACATCTGGAATATCATGCTTCTCACTGTAGAAAAACAGATTTAGCTCTCACACTTTTTATAGGCTACATAACAGTCCATAGAACAGAAGTACCAACTATTTCAGACTTAGCTTTTTGAGGGACACTCAGGTTACTTTCTGTTTTATTTTGTTGTTCTTTTTTTTGGGGGGGGTAGGAGTTTATTATTTATTTATTTATTTTTGTTGTGTTGGGTCTGAGTTTCCGTGTGAGGGCTTTCTCTAGTTGTGGCAAGTGGGGGGCCACTCTTGATCTCGGTGCGCGGGCCTCTCACTATTGCGGCCTCCCTTGTTGCAGAGCACAGGCTCCAGATGCGAGGGCTCACTGGTTGTGGCTTATGGGCCTAGTTGCTCCATGGCATGTGGGATCCTCCCAGACCAGGGCTCGAACCTGTGTCCCCTGCATTAGCAGGCAGATTCTAACCACCGCACCACCAGCGAAGCCCTCTATTTTGTTGTTCTGCTAGTTTGTTTTAACCCAAGAAAATATTTTTTTAAATACAAAAAAACAAAATTAAGCTAGGGGTAAGGATTAGGGTTTAGGGTAAGGTTTAGGGTTAGGGTACGGGTTAGGATTATTGTACGGCTTAGAGTATGGTTTAGGGTTATGGTTATGGTACGGGTTAGTGTTAGGGTACAGTTTAGGGTATAGCTATGGTTTAGTGTTAGGGTACGGGTTAAGGTATGGGTTAGTGTTAGGGTATGGGTTAGGATTCAGGTACGGTTTACGTTCAGGGTTATGGTTAGGTTTAGTGTATGGGTTAGTGTTAGGTACGGGTTAGGGTTAGGTTTAGTGTTAAGGAAGGGGTACAGTTTAGGGTACAGGATAGGGAACAACAAAGGGTTAGGGTTAGGGTACGTGTTAGGGTACAGTTTAGTGTTAGTGTACGGGTTAGGATTAGGGTACGGTTTAGGGTAAGGTTTAGGGTTAGGGTTAGGGGACGGGTATGGTTTGGGGTACAGTTTAGGGTATGACCACGGGTTAGGAGTAGGGTAAGTGTTAGGGTACGGTTTAGTGTTAGTGTACAGGTTAGGATTATGGTACGGGATAGTGTAAGGGTTAGGGTTAGGGAATGGGTACAGATTAGGTTGCAGGTTAGGGTATGACAACGGGTTAAGGTTAGGGTACGTGTTAGTGTATGGGTTAGGATTAGGGTACGGGTTAGGTTATGGGTTAGTGTTAGGGGATGGGTTAGGATTAGTATACGGGTTATGGTACGGTTTAGGGAAAGGGTTAGGATACGGGGTAGGGTTAGGATAAAGTTTAGTGTATGGCTATGTGTTACTGTTAGGGTACATGTTAGCGTACGGGTTAGTGTTCGTGTACAGCTTAGGGTAAGGGTTAGGGTTAGGGAACGGGTACGGTCTCAGGTACAGGTTAGGGTACGGTAGCGGGATAGGGTTAGGGTACGTGTTAGGATGAGACTTCTTTGTAGTGCAGATTTGAATTTCCCGCTTGCTTGGTTGGCCAAAAAGTGTGTATGCATTTTATCCTGAATATACTCAGGAAAAAACGCATACGCCCTTTTTGGCCAAGTGCATCGCTGCCAAACGATGTGCCAAACAGGAGGTTACAAGCACTGACTCTCCAAGTGGGGAGATTGTTAGTAAAGCGTCTGGAATGGCGAACCCGAGTACCAGAGGACGAATAATGAGATGCGCTTTAGAAACCTTGCCCGATCACACTGTGGACCATCCTCTGGGTTTCCCACGCATGTTTTAGCTGTAGGAAGAATCCCTTAAACCTGGAGGGTTGGGACCCATGGAATGGGTAGCACGCAGTACTACTTCAAAGGGTCTGCATTTGCTCACCGAACCTCACCAATCCTCACAGCCCCAAGTGTCCAGTCTTATGCCTCACTCAGCTGTGGGTGTAGATGTGGTAAATCCAGGTTTCATCACAAGCCTGAACGAGTTATTTAAGAATTTCTCTCTCTTTCACTGTCTTTGTGTTTTGATTTTGAAATTTATTTTTATAATGGGGTTTAGCTGATTTGCACTGCTGTGTTTATGCCGCTCGATGCACACTTGATTCTCTTACGGAGACATATAAATACATAGGTTTTAAGATTCTTACTAGTCAGATATATTCCTCTGCGGTGAATAGGGGGTGTTGAGTCCACTTCGTTGAACAAGGAGTATATCTTGTCTATTACTGGCTTATGGAACGGTATCTGTGCTCATTTCAATCTCTGGATTTATGCAGCACCCCAACTCACCTTTCCCCTTAAGCAAGCATAAGTTGGTTTTCTAAATGTGAGACTCTGTTCTGTTTTGTAATTCAGTTCCTGTGTAGCCAAGTTTACATTCCCTCTATAAGTGTTATCTTATGACTAGTTTCTTTTTCTGTGTGACTTATTTCACTCAGAATCATCGAACCTAAATCCACTCATTATGCTGCTACGGGCCTGATGACATTGATTTCATTGCAGAGTGATATTCCATTGTATGTAAGTACCACAACTTCTTTATCCATTTTTCTCTTTCTGGGATATTTAAGTTGTTCCGTTGTCGAGGTTCTTGTAAACACAGCAGCCCTAAACTTTGGGGTGGCTGTGTCTTGTTGATTTTAATTTCCCTAAGCTATAGGACCATAAGTGGAAGTGCCCGAGTCTCTGTAGCTTTGTTTTTTAGATGTTTCAGGAAACACCATACACTTCTCCAGAGTGGCTGTTGGCCATTTACATCCCGCCCATCAGCATAACAAGGCTCCCAGTTCTCCATGGCCTGTCCTGCCTTTCTGGATTTTACACTTTTTTCAGATGGCCCATTTGACCGGTGGGAAGTGAGACTTCATTGTAGTGCGGATTTCCATTGCACGCTTCCTTGGTTGGCAAAAATGGCCGTATGCGTTTTTTCCTGGATATATTCAGGAAAAAGCGCATATGCATTTTTTGGCCAAGTGCATCATTGTCGAAGTTCTGCCGCTTTTCATATGCTTTAAATGCAATTCCAATCTACCTCCTGAAATCTGTTTCCTGCAATTGTGCCTTGCTTTCAAGTCCTCTTCGCAGCCTTACCTCAATATATTTTTGGACGATAGTTGTCCTTTATAACTCTGCAAGTTTGTGAATTGCAGTGACCCTGAGCTCCTTTTTCCAACTCGCTTTTTTGTGAGCTGGACGCAAAACGGCAGGATTGCTTCAGGCCCTAATCTGGTTCCAGCGTGGCACACTGAGCCTTTGGTTAATTCTTCTTCTTGGTGGGAAATTAGAGTGAAATGTGCCCGTCCAAACAACTACAGCTAGTCTCTCATTGGTTCTCCCTATTCCCGTTCATCCTCCGCAGAAATTGCAGAGTGTGCCAAACAGGTTACAAGCACTGACTCTCCAAGTGGGGAGATTGTTAGTAAAGCGTCTGGAATGGCGAACCCGAATACCAGAGGACGAATAATGAGATGCGTTTTAGAAACCTTGCCCGATCACACTGTGGACCATCCTCTGGGTTTCCCACGCATGTTTTAGCTGTAGGAAGAATCCCTTAAACCTGGAGAGTTGGGACCCGTGGAATGGGTAGCACACAGTACTACTTCAAAGGGTCTGCATTTGCTCACCGAACCTCACCAATTCTCTCAGCCCCAAGTGTCCAGCCTTATGTCTCACCCAGCTGTGGGTGTAGATGTGGTAAATCCAGGTTTCATCACAAGCCTGAACGAATTATTTAAGAATTTCTCTCTCTTTCACTGTCTTTCTGTTTTGTTTTTGAAGTTTATTTTTATAATGGGGTTGAGCTAATTTTCACTGCTGTGTTTATGCGTCTGTACACACACTTGATTCTCTTACGGAGACATATAAATACATAGATTTTAAGATTCTTACTAGTCAGATATATTCCTCTGCGGTGAATAGGGGGTGTTGAGTCCACTTCGCTGAGCAAGGAGTAGGTCTTGTCTATTACATATTTGGCTTATGGAACGGTATCTGTGCTCATTTCAATCTCTGGATTTATGCAGCACCCCAACTCACCTTTCCCCTTAAGCAAACATGTTTGTTTTCTAAATGTGAGACTCTGTTCTGTTTTGTAATTCAGTTCATGTGTAGCCAAGTTTACATTCCCTCTCTAAGTGATATCTTATGATAAGTTTCTTTATCTGTGTGACTTATTTCCTTAGAATCATCGTACCTAAATCCACTCATTATGCTCCTACGGGCCTGATGATATTGATTTCATTGCTGAGTGATATTCCATTGTACATAAGTACCACAGCTTCTTTATCCATTTTCCTCTTTCTGGGATATTTAAATTGTACCATAGTCGAGGTTCTTGTAAACACAGCAGCCCTAAACTTTGGGGTGGCTGTGTCTTGTTGATTTTAATTTTCCTAAGCTATAGGACCATAAGTGGAAGCAACCTAGGCTCTGTAGCTTTGTTTTTTAGAGGTTTCAGGAAACACCATATACTTCTCCAGAGTGGCTGTTGGCCATTTACATCCCGCCCATCAGCATAACAAGGCTCCCAGTTCTCCATGGCCTGTCCTGCCTTTCTGGTTTTTACACTTTTTTCAGATGGCCCTTTTGACCGGTGGGAAGTGAGACTTCATTGTAGTGCAGATCTCCGTTGCAGGCTTGCTTATTTGGACAAAAAGAGCGTATGCGTTTTTTCCTGCATGTATTCAGGAAAAAAACGCATACGCCCTTTTTGGCCAAGTGCATCATTGTCAAAGTTCTGCCGCTTTTCATATGCTTTAAATACAGTTTCCATCTACCTCCTGAAATATATTTCCTGCAATTGTGCCATGCTTTCAAGTCCTCTTCGCAGCCTTACCTCAATATATTTTTGGACGATAGCTGTCATTTATAACTCTGCAGGTTTATGAATTACAGTGCCCCTGAGGTCCTTTCTTCAACTCGCTTTCTTGTGGGCTGGCCGTAGAACTGCAGGATTGCTTCAGGCCCTAATCTTGTTTTATCACGGCACGCTGAGCCTTTTGTTAATTCCTCTTCCTGGTGGGAAATTAGAGTGAAATGTGACCGTCCAAACACCTCCAGCTAGTCTCTCATTGGTTCTCCCTATTCCCGTTCAACCTCCGCAGAAATTGCTAACTGTGCCAAACAGGAGTTTTAAGGCACTGACTCTCCACGTGGGGAGATTTTTAGTAAAGCGTCTGGAATGGCGAACCCGTGTACCAGGGGACAAAAAATGTGATGGGTTTTAGAAACGTTGCCCGATCACATGGTGTACAATCCTCTGGGTTTCCCATGCATGTTTTAGCTGTAGGAAGAATCCCTTAAACCAGGAGAGTTGGGACCCAGGGAATGGGTAGCATACAGTATTACTTCAAAGGGTCTGCATTTGCTCACCGAACCTCACCAATCCTCTCAGCCCCAAATGTCCTGCCTTATGTCTCACCCAGCTGTGGGTGTAGATGTGGTAAATCCAAGTTTCATCACAAGCCCTGAACAAATTATTTAAGTACTTTCTCTCCTTCACTGTCTTTGTTTTTGAAATTTATTTTAATAATGGGGTTTAGTTGATTTTTCACGGCTGTGTATACTGCTCTACACACACTTGATTCTCTTACGGAGACATATAGATACATATGTTTTAATATTCTTATTGTCAGATATATTCCTCTGCGGTGAATAGGTGGTGTTGAGTCTAATTCGTTGAGCAAGGAGTATATCTTGTCTATTATATATTTGGCTTATGGAATAGTATCTGTGCTAATTTCAATCTCTGGTTTTACGCAGCACCCCAACTCACCATTCCCCTTAAGAAAGCATAAGTTTGTTTTCTAAATGTGAGACTCTGTTCTGTTTTGTAATTCAGTTCATGTGTAGCCAAGTTTACATTCCCTCTATAAGTGATATCTTATGATAAGTTTCTTTTTCTGTGTGACTTATTTCCTTTGAATCATCGTACCTAAATCCATTTGTTATGCTTGTACGGGCCTGACGACATTGATTTCATTGTTGAGTGATATTCCATTGTACGTAAGTACGAAAACTTCTTTATCCATTTCTCTCTTTCAAGGATATTTAATTTGTACCGTAGTCGAGGCTCTTGTAAACAGAGCTGCCCTAAACTTTACGGTGGTTGTTTCTTATTATTTTAATTTTCCTGAGCTATAGTGCTATAAGTGGGTTTAGGGTTAGGGTTAAGGTTAGGGTTAGGGAATGGGTATGGTTTAGGATGCGACAATGGTTTAGGGTGAGCGAAAGTGTTAGGGTACAGATCAGTGTTAGTGTACCGTTTAGGATTAGGGTAAGTGTTAGGGTAATGCTTCGGGTTAGGGTTACGGTTAGGGAACGGGGACAGTTTAGGGTACAGGTTAGGGTATGACAACGGTTTAGGGATAGCGTACAAGTAAGGGTAAGATTTAGTGTTAGCGTACGGGTTACGATTAGGGGACGGGTGAGGGTAAGGCTTCAGGTAAGGGATAGGGTTAGGGTTAGGGATAGGGGACGGTTTAAGGTACAGGTAAGGGTAAGACAATGGTTTAGGGTGAGCGTAAGTGTGAGGGAACGGGTTAGTGCTAGCGTACGGGTTAGGATTAGGGGATGGGTTAGGGGACGGGTTAGGGGACGGGTTAGGGTTAGGGTTAGGGGACGGGGACGGTTTAGGGGACAGGTTAGGGTTAGGGGACGGGGACGGTTTAGGGGACAGGTTAGGGTACGACAATGGTTGAGGGTGAGAGTACGTGTGAAGGCATGGGTTAGTGTTACGTACGGGTTAGGATTAGGGGACGGGTTAGGGTAAGGCTTTGGGTAAGGGTTAGGGTTAGGGTTAGAGGACGGGGACGGTTTAGGGGACAGGTTAGGGTACGACAACGGTTTAGGGTGAGCATACGTGTGAGAGCATGGGTTAGTGTTAGCGTACGGGTTAGGATTAGAGGACGGGTGAGGGTCAGGCTTCGGGGAAGGTTTAGGGTTAGGGTTCGTGCTAGGGTTAGGGTTAGGGGACGGGGACGGTTTAGGGTCCAGAGGAGGGTACGACAACGCTTTAGGGGGAGCGTACGTGTGAGGGCGCGGGTTAGTGTTAGTGTACGTGTTAGGATTCGGGGACGGGTGAGGGTCAGGCTTCGGGGAAGGGTTAGGGTTAGGGTTCGTGCTAGGGTTAGGGTTAGGGGACGGGGACGGTTTAGGGTCCAGGGGAGGGTACGACAACGCTTTAGGGGGAGCGTACGTGTGAGGGCGCGGGTTAGTGTTAGCGTACGGGTTAGGATTAGGGGACGGGTGAGGGTCAGGCTTCGGGGAATGGTTAGGGTTAGGGTTCGTGCTAGGGTTAGGGTTAGGGGACGGGGACGGTTTAGGGTCCAGGGGAGGGTACGACAACGCTTTAGGGGGAGCGTACGTGTGAGGGCGTGGGTTAGTGTTAGCGTACGGGTTACGATTAGGGGACGGGTGAGGGTCAGGCTTCGGGGAAGGGTTAGGGTTAGGGTTCGTGTTAGGGTTAGGGGACGGGGACGGTTTAGGGTCCACGGGAGGGTACGACAACGCTTTAGGTGGAGCGTACGTGTGAGGGCGCGGGTTGGTGTTAGCGTACGGCTTAGGATTAGGGGACGGGTGAGGGTCAGACTTCGGGAAAGGGTTAGGGTTAGGGTTCGTGCTAGGGTTAGGGTTAGGGGACGGGGACGGTTTAGGGTCCAGAGGAGGGTACGACAACGTTTTAGGGGGAGCGTACGTGTGAGGGCGCGGGTTAATGTTAGCATACGGGTTAGGATTAGGGGACGGGTGAGGGTCAGGCTTCGGGGAAGGTTTAGGGTTAGGGTTCGTGCTAGGGTTAGGGTTAGGGGACGGGGACGGTTTAGGGTCCAGGGGAGGGTACGACAACGCTTTAGGGGGAGCGTACGTGTGAGGGCGCGGGTTAGTGTTAGCGTACGGGTTAGGATTAGGGGACGGGTGATGGTCAGGCTTCGGGGAAGGGCTAGGGTTAGGGTTCGGGCTAGGGTTAGGGTTAGGGGACGGGGACGGTTTAGGGTCCAGGGGAGGGTACGACAACGCTTTAGGGGGAGCGTACGTGTGAAGGCGCGGGTTACTGTTAGCGTACGGGTTAGGATTAGGGGACGGGTGAGGGTCAGGCTTCGGGGAAGGGTTAGGGTTACGGTTTGTGCTAGGGTTAGGGTTATGGGACGGGGACGGTTTAGGGTCCAGGGGAGGGTACGACAACGCTTTAGGTGGAGCGTACGTGTGAGAGCGCGGGTTGGTGTTAGCGTACGGGTTAGGATTAGGGGACGGGTGAGGGTCAGGCTTCGGGGAAGGGTTAGGGTTAGGGTTCGTGCTAGGGTTAGGGTTAGGGGACGGGGACGGTTTAGGGTCCAGGGGAGGGTACGACAACGCTTTAGGGGGAGCGTACGTGTGAGGGCGCGGGTTAGTGTTAGCGTATGGGTTAGGATTAGGGGACGGGTGAGGGTCAGGCTTCGGGGAAGGTTTAGGGTTAGGGTTCGTGCTAGAGTTAGGGTTAGGGGACGGGGACGGTTTAGGGTCCATGTGAGGGTACGACAACGCTTTAGGGGGAGCGTACGTGTGAGGGCGCGGGTTAGTGTTAGCGTACGGGTTAGGATTAGGGGACGGGTGAGGGTCAGGCTTCGGGGAAGGGTTAGTGTTAGGGTACGGGCTAGGGTTAGGGATAGGGGACGGGGACGGCTTAGGGTCCATGTGAGGGTACGACAACGCTTTAGGGGGAGCGTACTTGTGAGGGCGTGGGTTAGTGTTAGCGTACAGGTTAGGATTAGGGGACAGGTGAGGTTCAGGCTTCGGGGAAGGGTTAGGGTTAGGGTTCGGGCTAGGGTTAGGGTTAGGGGACGGGGACGGTTTAGGGTCCAGGGGAGGGTACGACAACGCTTTAGGCGGAGCGTAGGTGTGAGGGCTCGGTTTAGTGTTAGCGTACGGGTTAGGATTAGGGGACGGGTGAGGGTCAGGCTTCGGGGAAGTGTTAGGGTTAGGGTTAGTGTTCGGGATAGGGTTAGGGTTAGGGGACGGGAACGGTTTAGGGTCCAGGTGAGGGTACGACAACGCTTTAGGGGGAGCGTAGGTGTGAGTGCACGGGTAGTGTTAGCGTACGGTTTAGGATTAGTGGACGGGTGAGGGTCAGGCTTCGGGGAAGGGTTAGGGTTAGGGTTCGGGTAGGGTTAGGGTTAGGGGACAGGGACGGTTTAGGGTCCAGGGGAGGGTACAACAACGCTTTAGGGGGAGCGTACGTGTGAGGGCGCGGGTTAGTGTTAGCGTACGGGTTAGGATTAGGGGAAGGGTGAGGGTCAGGCTTCGGGGAAGGGTTAGGGTCAGGGTTTGGGCTACGGATAGTGTTATGGGACGGGGACGGTTTAAGGTCCAGGTGAGGCTACGACAACGCTTTAGGTGGAGCGTAGGTGTGAGGGCGTGGGTTAGTGTTAGCGTACGGGTTAGGAT
Source organism: Delphinus delphis (assembly GCF_949987515.2). Taxonomy (NCBI): domain Eukaryota; kingdom Metazoa; phylum Chordata; class Mammalia; order Artiodactyla; family Delphinidae; genus Delphinus; species Delphinus delphis. The sequence continues at coordinate 953,197 of NW_027192670.1, read as the reverse complement.
TATGGGACGGGTGAGAGTCAGGCTTCGGGGAAGGGTTAGGGTTAGGGTTCGGGCTAGGGTTAGGGTTAGGGGATGGGGACGGTTTAGGGTCCAGGTGAGGGTACGACAACGCTTTAGGGGGAGCGTAGGTGTGAGGGCGTGGGTTAGTGTTAGCGTACGGGTTAGGATTAGGGGACGGGTGAGAGTCAGGCTTCGGGGAAGGGTTAGGGTTAGGGTTCGTGCTAGGGTTAGGGTTAGGGGACGGGGACGGTTTAGGGTCCAGGGGAGGGTACGACAACGCTTTAGGGGGAGCGTACGTGTGAGGGCGCGGGTTAGTGTTAGCGTACGGGTTACGATTAGGGGACGGGTGAGGGTCAGGCTTCGGGGAAGGGTTAGGGTTAGGGTTCGTGCTAGGGTTAGGGTTAGGGGACGGGGACGGTTTAGGGTCCAGGGGAGGGTACGACAACGCTTTAGGGGGAGCGTACGTGTGAGGGCGCGGGTTAGTGTTAGCGTACGGCTTAGGATTAGGGGACGGGTGAGGGTCAGGCTTCGGGGTAGGGTTAGGGTTAGGATACGAGCTAGGGTTAGGGATAGGGGACGGGGATGGTTTAGGGTCCATGTGAGTGTACAACAACGTTTTAGGGGGAGCGTACGTGAGAGGGCGTGGGTTAGTGTTAGCAAACGGGTTAGGATTAGGGGACGGGTGAGGGTCAGGCTTCGGGGAAGGGTTAGGGTTAGGGTTCGGGCTAGGGTTAGGGTTAGGGGACGGGGACGGTTTAGGGTCCAGGGGAGGGTACGACAACGCTTTAGGGGGAGCGTACGTGTGAGGGCGCGGGTTACTGTTAGCGTACGGGTTACGATTAGGGGACGGGTGAGGGTCAGGCTTCGGGGAAGGGTTAGGGTTAGTGTTCGGGCTAGGGTTAGGGTTAGGGGACGGGGACGGTTTAGGATCCAGGGGAGGGTACGACAACGCTTTAGGGGGAGCGTACGTGTGAGGGCGCGGGTTAGTGTTAGCGTACGGGTTAGGATTAGGGGACGGGTGAGGGTCAGGCTTCGGGGAAGGGTTAGGGTTAGGGTTCGTGCTAGGGTTAGGGGACGGGGACGGTTTAGGGTCCAGGGGAGGGTACGACAACGCTTTAGGGGGAGCGTACGTGTGAGGGCGTGGGTTAGTGTTAGCGTACGGTTAGGATTAGGGGGCGGGTGAGGGTCAGGCTTCGGGGAAGGTTTAGGGTTAGGGTTCGTGCTAGGGTTAGGGTTAGGGGACGGGAACGATTTAGGGTCCAGGGGAGGGTACGACAACGCTTTAGGGGGAGCGTACGTGTGAGGGCGCGGGTTAGTGTTAGCGTACGGGTTAGGATTAGGGGGCGGGTGAGGGTCAGGCTTCGGGGAAGGGTTAGGTTTAGGGTTCGTGCTAGGGTTAGGGTTAGGGGACGGGGACGGTTTAGGGTCCAGGGGAGGGTACGACAACGCTTTAGGGGGAGCGTACGTGTGAGGGCGCGGGTTAGTGTTAACGTACGGGTTAGGATTAGGGGACGGGTGAGGGTCAGGCTTCGGGGAAGGGTTAGGGTTAGGGTTCGGGCTAGGGTTAGGGTTAGGGGACGGGGACGGTTTAGGGTCCATGTGAGGGTACGACAACGCTTTAGGGGGAGCGTACGTGTGAGGGCGCGGGTTAGTGTTAGCGTACGGGTTAGGATTAGGGGACGGGTGAGGGTCAGGCTTCGGGGAAGGGTTAGGGTTAGGGTACGGGCTAGGGTTAGGGATAGGGGACGGGGACGGTTTAGGGTCCATGTGAGGGTACGACAACGCTTTAGGGGGAGCGTACGTGTGAGGGCGCGGGTTAGTGTTAGCGTACGGGTTACGATTAGGGGACGGGTGAGGGTCAGGCTTCGGGGAAAGGTTAGGGTTAGGGTTCGTGCTAGGGTTAGGGTTAGGGGATGGGGACGGTTTAGGGTCCAGGGGAGGGTACGACAACGCTTTAGGTGGAGCGTACGTGGGAGGGCGCGGGTTGGTGTTAGCGTATGTGTTAGGATTAGGGGACGGGTGAGGGTCAGGCTTTGGAGAAGGGTTAGGGTTACGGTTCGTGCTAGGGTTAGGGTTAGGGGACGGGGACGGTTTAGGGTCCAGGGGAGGGTACGACAATGCTTTAGGGGGAGCGTACGTGTGAGGGCGCGGGTTAGTGTAGCGTACGGGTTAGGATTAGGGGACGGGTGAGGGTCAGGCTTCGGGGTAGGGTTAGGGTTAGGATACGATCTAGGGTTAGGGATAGGGGACGGGGACGGTTTAGGGTCCATGTGAGTGTACGACAACGCTTTAGGGGGAGCGTACGTGAGAGGGCGCGGGTTAGTGTTAGCGTACGGGTTAGGATTAGGGGACGGGTGAGGGTCAGGCTTCAGGGAAGAGTTAGGGTTAGGGGACGGGGACGGTTTAGGGTCCAGGGGAGGGTACGACAACGCTTTAGGGGGAGCGTACGTGTGAGGGCGCGGGTTAGTGTTAGCGTACGGGTTAGGATTAGGGGACGGGTGAGGGTCAGGCTTCGGGGAAGGGTTAGGGTTAGGGTTCGGGCTAGGGTTAGGGTTAGGGGACGGGGACGGTTTAGGGTCCAGGGGAGGGTACGACAACGCTTTAGGGGGAGCGTACGTGTGAGGGCGCGGGTTACTGTTAGCGTACGGGTTACGATTAAGGGACGGGTGAGGGTCAGGCTTCGGGGAAGGGTTAGGGTTAGTGTTCGGGCTAGGGTTAGGGTTAGGGGACGGGGACGGTTTAGGGTCCAGGGGAGGGTACGACAACGCTTTAGGGGGAGCGTACGTGTGAGGGCGCGGGTTAGTGTTAGCGTACGGGTTAGGATTAGGGGACGGGTGAGGGTCAGGCTTCGGGGAAGGGTTAGGGTTAGGGTTCGTGCTAGGGTTAGGGTTAGGGGACGGGGACGGTTTAGGGTCCAGGGGAGGGTACGACAATGCTTTAGGGGGAGCGTACGTGTGAGGGCGCGGGTTAGTGTTAGCGTACGGGTTAGGATTAGGGGGCGGGTGAGGGTCAGGCTTCGGGGAAGGGTTAGGTTTAGGGTACGGGCTAGGGTTAGGGATAGGGGACGGGGACGGTTTAGGGTCCATGTGAGGGTACGACAACGCTTTAGGGGGAGCGTACGTGTGAGGGCGTCGGTTAGTGTTAGCGTACGGGTTAGGATTAGGGGACAGGTGAGGTTCAGGCTTCGGGGAAGGCTTAGGGTTAGGGTTCGGGCTAGGGTTAGGGTTAGGGGACAGGGACGGTTTAGGGTCCAGGGGAGGGTACGACAATGCTTTAGGCGTAGCGTAGGTGTGAGGGCTCGGTTTAGTGTTAGCGTACGGGTTAGGATTAGGGGACGGGTGAGGGTCAGGCTTCGGGGAAGTGTTAGGGTTAGGGTTAGTGTTCGGGCTAGGGTTAGGGTTAGGGGACGGGGACGGTTTAGGGTCCAGGGGAGGGTACGAGAACGCTTTAGGGGGAGCGTACGTGTGAGGGCGCGGGTTAGTGTTAGCGTACGGGTTAGGATTAGGGGACGGGTGAGGGTCAGGCTTCGGGGAAGGGTTCGGGTTAGGGTCCGGGCTAGGATTAGGGTTAGGGGACGGGGAATGTTTAGGGTCCAGGGGAGGGTACGACAACGCTTTAGGGGGAGCGTACGTGTGAGGGCGCGGGTTAGTGTTAGCATATGGGTTAGGATTAGGGGACGGGTGAGTGTCAGGCTTCGGGGAAGGGTTAGGGTTAGGGTTCGGGCTAGGGTTAGGGTTAGGGGACGGGGACGGTTTAGGGTCCAGGTGAGGGTACGACAACGCTTTAGGGGGAGTATACGTGTGAGTCCGTGGGTTAGTGTTAGCGTACGGTTTAGGATTAGGGGACGGGTGAGGGTCAGGCTTCGGGGAAGGGTTAGGGTTAGGGTTTGGGTAGGGTTAGGGTTAGGGGACGGGGACGGTTTAGGGTCCAGGGGAGTGTACGACAACGCTTTAGGGGGAGCGTAGGTGTGAGGGCGCGGGTTAGTGTTAGCGTACGGTTTAGGATTAGGGGACAGGTGAGGGTAAGGCTTCGGGGAAGGGTAAGGGTTAGGGTTCGGGCTAGGGTTAGGGTTAGGGGACGGGGACGGTTTAGGGTTCAGGGGAGGGTACGACAACGCTTTAGGGGGAGCATACGTGTGAGGGCGCGGGATAGTGTTAGCGTACTGTTTAGGATTACGGGACGAGTGAGGGTCAGGATTCGGGGAAGAGTTAGGGTTAGGGTTCGGGCTAGGGTTTGGGTTAGGGGACGGGGACGGTTTAGGGTCCAGGTGAGGGTACGACAATGCTTTAGGGGGAGCGTACGTGTGAGGGCGCGGGTTAGTCTTAGCGTACGGGTTAGGATTAGGGGACGGGTGATGGTCAGGCTTCGGGGAAGGGTTAGGGTTAGGGTTCGGGCTATGGTTAGGGTTAGGGGACGGGGATGGTTTAGGGTCCAGGTGAGGGTACGACAACGCTTTAGGGGGAGCGTACGTGTGAGGGCGCGGGTTAGTGTTAGCGTACGGGTTAGGATTAGGGGACGGGTGAGGGTCAGGCTTCGGGGAAGGCTTAGGGTTAGGGTTCGGGCTAGGGTTAGGGTTAGGGAACGGGGACGGTTTAGGGTCCAGGAGAATGTACGACAACGTTTTAGGTGGAGCGAAGGTGTGAGGGCGCAGGTTAGTGATAGCGTCCGGGTTAGGATTAGGGGACGGCTGAGGGTCAGGCTTCGGGGAAGGGTTAGGGTTAGGGTTCGTGCTAGGGTTAGGGTTAGGGGACGGGGACGGTTTAGGGTCCAGGGGAGGGTACGACAACGCTTTAGGGGGAGCGTACGTGTGAGGGCGCGGGTTAGTGTTAGCGTACGGGTTAGTATTAGAGGACGGGTGAGGGTCAGGCTTCGGGGAAGTGTTAGGGTTAGGATACGAGCTAGGGTTAGGGATAGGGGACGGGGACGGTTTAGGGTCCATGTGAGTGTACGACAACGCTTTAGGGGGAGCATACGTGAGAGGGCGCGGGTTAGTGTTAGCGTACGGGTTAGGATTAGGTGACGGGTGAGGGTCAGGCTTCAGGGAAGGTTTAGGGTTAGGGTTCGGGCTAGGGTTAGGGTTAGGGGACGGGGACGGTTTAGGGTCCATGTGAGGGTACGACAACGCTTTAGGGGGAGCGTACGTGTGAGGGCGCGGGTTAGTGTTAGCGTACGGGTTAGGATTAGGGGGCGGGTGAGGGTCAGGCTTCGGGGAAGGGTTAGGGTTAGGGTTCGTGCTAGGGTTAGGGTTAGGGGACGGGGACGGTTTAGGGTTCAGGGGAGGGTACGACAACGCTTTAGGGGGAGCGTACGTGTGAGGGCGCGGGTTAGTGTAGCGTACGGGTTAGGATTAGGGGACGGGTGAGGGTCAGGCTTCGGGGTAGGGTTAGGGTTAGGATACGATCTAGGGTTAGGGATAGGGGACGGGGACGGTTTAGGGTCCATGTGAGTGTACGACAACGCTTTAGGGGGAGCGTACGTGAGAGGGCGCGGGTTAGTGTTAGCGTACGGGTTAGGATTAGGGGACGGGTGAGGGTCAGGCTTCAGGGAAGAGTTAGGGTTAGGGGACGGGGACGGTTTAGGGTCCAGGGGAGGGTACGACAACGCTTTAGGGGGAGCGTACGTGTGAGGGCGCGGGTTAGTGTTAGCGTACGGGTTAGGATTAGGGGACGGGTGAGGGTCAGGCTTCGGGGAAGGGTTAGGGTTAGGGTTCGGGCTAGGGTTAGGGTTAGGGGACGGGGACGGTTTAGGGTCCAGGGGAGGGTACGACAACGCTTTAGGGGGAGCGTACGTGTGAGGGCGCGGGTTACTGTTAGCGTACGGGTTACGATTAAGGGACGGGTGAGGGTCAGGCTTCGGGGAAGGGTTAGGGTTAGTGTTCGGGCTAGGGTTAGGGTTAGGGGACGGGGACGGTTTAGGGTCCAGGGGAGGGTACGACAACGCTTTAGGGGGAGCGTACGTGTGAGGGCGCGGGTTAGTGTTAGCGTACGGGTTAGGATTAGGGGACGGGTGAGGGTCAGGCTTCGGGGAAGGGTTAGGGTTAGGGTTCGTGCTAGGGTTAGGGTTAGGGGACGGGGACGGTTTAGGGTCCAGGGGAGGGTACGACAATGCTTTAGGGGGAGCGTACGTGTGAGGGCGCGGGTTAGTGTTAGCGTACGGGTTAGGATTAGGGGGCGGGTGAGGGTCAGGCTTCGGGGAAGGGTTAGGTTTAGGGTACGGGCTAGGGTTAGGGATAGGGGACGGGGACGGTTTAGGGTCCATGTGAGGGTACGACAACGCTTTAGGGGGAGCGTACGTGTGAGGGCGTCGGTTAGTGTTAGCGTACGGGTTAGGATTAGGGGACAGGTGAGGTTCAGGCTTCGGGGAAGGCTTAGGGTTAGGGTTCGGGCTAGGGTTAGGGTTAGGGGACAGGGACGGTTTAGGGTCCAGGGGAGGGTACGACAATGCTTTAGGCGTAGCGTAGGTGTGAGGGCTCGGTTTAGTGTTAGCGTACGGGTTAGGATTAGGGGACGGGTGAGGGTCAGGCTTCGGGGAAGTGTTAGGGTTAGGGTTAGTGTTCGGGCTAGGGTTAGGGTTAGGGGACGGGGACGGTTTAGGGTCCAGGGGAGGGTACGAGAACGCTTTAGGGGGAGCGTACGTGTGAGGGCGCGGGTTAGTGTTAGCGTACGGGTTAGGATTAGGGGACGGGTGAGGGTCAGGCTTCGGGGAAGGGTTCGGGTTAGGGTCCGGGCTAGGATTAGGGTTAGGGGACGGGGAATGTTTAGGGTCCAGGGGAGGGTACGACAACGCTTTAGGGGGAGCGTACGTGTGAGGGCGCGGGTTAGTGTTAGCATATGGGTTAGGATTAGGGGACGGGTGAGTGTCAGGCTTCGGGGAAGGGTTAGGGTTAGGGTTCGGGCTAGGGTTAGGGTTAGGGGACGGGGACGGTTTAGGGTCCAGGTGAGGGTACGACAACGCTTTAGGGGGAGTATACGTGTGAGTCCGTGGGTTAGTGTTAGCGTACGGTTTAGGATTAGGGGACGGGTGAGGGTCAGGCTTCGGGGAAGGGTTAGGGTTAGGGTTTGGGTAGGGTTAGGGTTAGGGGACGGGGACGGTTTAGGGTCCAGGGGAGTGTACGACAACGCTTTAGGGGGAGCGTAGGTGTGAGGGCGCGGGTTAGTGTTAGCGTACGGTTTAGGATTAGGGGACAGGTGAGGGTAAGGCTTCGGGGAAGGGTAAGGGTTAGGGTTCGGGCTAGGGTTAGGGTTAGGGGACGGGGACGGTTTAGGGTTCAGGGGAGGGTACGACAACGCTTTAGGGGGAGCATACGTGTGAGGGCGCGGGATAGTGTTAGCGTACTGTTTAGGATTACGGGACGAGTGAGGGTCAGGATTCGGGGAAGAGTTAGGGTTAGGGTTCGGGCTAGGGTTTGGGTTAGGGGACGGGGACGGTTTAGGGTCCAGGTGAGGGTACGACAATGCTTTAGGGGGAGCGTACGTGTGAGGGCGCGGGTTAGTCTTAGCGTACGGGTTAGGATTAGGGGACGGGTGATGGTCAGGCTTCGGGGAAGGGTTAGGGTTAGGGTTCGGGCTATGGTTAGGGTTAGGGGACGGGGATGGTTTAGGGTCCAGGTGAGGGTACGACAACGCTTTAGGGGGAGCGTACGTGTGAGGGCGCGGGTTAGTGTTAGCGTACGGGTTAGGATTAGGGGACGGGTGAGGGTCAGGCTTCGGGGAAGGCTTAGGGTTAGGGTTCGGGCTAGGGTTAGGGTTAGGGAACGGGGACGGTTTAGGGTCCAGGAGAATGTACGACAACGTTTTAGGTGGAGCGAAGGTGTGAGGGCGCAGGTTAGTGATAGCGTCCGGGTTAGGATTAGGGGACGGCTGAGGGTCAGGCTTCGGGGAAGGGTTAGGGTTAGGGTTCGTGCTAGGGTTAGGGTTAGGGGACGGGGACGGTTTAGGGTCCAGGGGAGGGTACGACAACGCTTTAGGGGGAGCGTACGTGTGAGGGCGCGGGTTAGTGTTAGCGTACGGGTTAGTATTAGAGGACGGGTGAGGGTCAGGCTTCGGGGAAGTGTTAGGGTTAGGATACGAGCTAGGGTTAGGGATAGGGGACGGGGACGGTTTAGGGTCCATGTGAGTGTACGACAACGCTTTAGGGGGAGCATACGTGAGAGGGCGCGGGTTAGTGTTAGCGTACGGGTTAGGATTAGGTGACGGGTGAGGGTCAGGCTTCAGGGAAGGTTTAGGGTTAGGGTTCGGGCTAGGGTTAGGGTTAGGGGACGGGGACGGTTTAGGGTCCATGTGAGGGTACGACAACGCTTTAGGGGGAGCGTACGTGTGAGGGCGCGGGTTAGTGTTAGCGTACGGGTTAGGATTAGGGGGCGGGTGAGGGTCAGGCTTCGGGGAAGGGTTAGGGTTAGGGTTCGTGCTAGGGTTAGGGTTAGGGGACGGGGACGGTTTAGGGTTCAGGGGAGGGTACGACAACGCTTTAGGGGGAGCGTACGTGTGAGGGCGTGGGTTAGTGTTAGCGTACGGGTTAGGATTAGGGGACGGGTGAGGGTCAGGCTTCGGGGAAGTGTTAGGGTTAGGGTTCGTGCTAGGGTTAGGGTTAGGGGACGGGGACGGTTTAGGGTCCATGTGAGGGTACGACAACGCTTTAGGGGGAGCGTACGTGTGAAGGCGCGGGTTAGTGTTAGCGTACGGGTTAGGATTAGGGGACGGGTGAGGGTCAGGCTTCGTTGAAGGTTTAGGGTTAGGGTACGGGCTAGGGTTAGGGATAGGGGACGGGGACGGTTTAGGGTCCATTTGAGGGTACGACAACGCTTTAGGGGGAGCGTACGTGTGAGGGCGTGGGTTAGTGTTAGCGTACGGGTTAGGATTAGGGGACAGGTGAGGTTCAGGCTTCGGGGAAGGCTTAGGGTTAGGGTTCGGGCTAGGGTTAGGGTTAGGGGACAGGGACGGTTTAGGGTCCAGGGGAGGGTACGACAATGCTTTAGGCGTAGCGTAGGTGTGAGGGCTCGGTTTAGTGTTAGCGTACGGGTTAGGATTAGGGGACGGGTGAGGGTCAGGCTTCGGGGAAGTGTTAGGGTTAGGGTTAGTGTTCGGGCTAGGGTTAGGGTTAGGGGACGGGGACGGTTTAGGGTCCAGGGGAGGGTACGAGAACGCTTTAGGGGGAGCATAGGTGTGAGGGGGCGGGTTAGTGTTAGCGTACGGGTTAGGATTAGGGGACGGGTGAGGGTCAGGCTTCGGGGAAGGGTTCGGGTTAGGGTCCGGGCTAGGATTAGGGTTAGGGGACGGGGAATGTTTAGGGTCCAGGGGAGGGTACGACAACGCTTTAGGGGGAGCGTACGTGTGAGGGCGCGGGTTAGTGTTAGCATATGGGTTAGGATTAGGGGACGGGTGAGTGTCAGGCTTCGGGGAAGGGTTAGGGTTAGGGTTCGGGCTAGGGTTAGGGTTAGGGGACGGGGACGGTTTAGGGTCCAGGTGAGGGTACGACAATGCTTTAGGGGGAGTATACGTGTGAGTCCGTGGGTTAGTGTTAGCGTACGGTTTAGGATTAGGGGACGGGTGAGGGTCAGGCTTCGGGGAAGGGTTAGGGTTAGGGTTTGGGTAGGGTTAGGGTTAGGGGACGGGGACGGTTTAGGGTCCAGGGGAGTGTACGACAACGCTTTAGGGGGAGCGTAGGTGTGAGGGCGCGGGTTAGTGTTAGCGTACGGTTTAGGATTAGGGGACAGGTGAGGGTAAGGCTTCGGGGAAGGGTAAGGGTTAGGGTTCGGGCTAGGGTTAGGGTTAGGGGACGGGGACGGTTTAGGGTTCAGGGGAGGGTACGACAACGCTTTAGGGGGAGCATACGTGTGAGGGCGCGGGATAGTGTTAGCGTACTGTTTAGGATTACGGGACGAGTGAGGGTCAGGATTCGGGGAAGAGTTAGGGTTAGGGTTCGGGCTAGGGTTTGGGTTAGGGGACGGGGACGGTTTAGGGTCCAGGTGAGGGTACGACAATGCTTTAGGGGGAGCGTACGTGTGAGGGCGCGGGTTAGTCTTAGCGTACGGGTTAGGATTAGGGGACGGGTGATGGTCAGGCTTCGGGGAAGGGTTAGGGTTAGGGTTCGGGCTATGGTTAGGGTTAGGGGACGGGGATGGTTTAGGGTCCAGGTGAGGGTACGACAACGCTTTAGGGGGAGCGTACGTGTGAGGGCGCGGGTTAGTGTTAGCGTACGGGTTAGGATTAGGGGACGGGTGAGGGTCAGGCTTCGGGGAAGGCTTAGGGTTAGGGTTCAGGCTAGGGTTAGGGTTAGGGAACGGGGACGGTTTAGGGTCCAGGAGAATGTACGACAACGTTTTAGGTGGAGCGAAGGTGTGAGGGCGCAGGTTAGTGATAGCGTCCGGGTTAGGATTAGGGGACGGCTGAGGGTCAGGCTTCGGGGAAGGGTTAGGGTTAGGGTTCGTGCTAGGGTTAGGGTTAGGGGACGGGGACGGTTTAGGGTCCAGGGGAGGGTACGACAACGCTTTAGGGGGAGCGTACGTGTGAGGGCGCGGGTTAGTGTTAGCGAACGGGTTAGTATTAGAGGACGGGTGAGGGTCAGGCTTCGGGGAAGTGTTAGGGTTAGGATACGAGCTAGGGTTAGGGATAGGGGACGGGGACGGTTTAGGGTCCATGTGAGTGTACGACAACGCTTTAGGGGGAGCATACGTGAGAGGGCGTGGGTTAGTGTTAGCGTACGGGTTAGGATTAGGTGACGGGTGAGGGTCAGGCTTCAGGGAAGGTTTAGGGTTAGGGTTCGGGCTAGGGTTAGGGTTAGGGGACGGGGACGGTTTAGGGTCCATGTGAGGGTACGACAACGCTTTAGGGGGAGCGTACGTGTGAGGGCGCGGGTTAGTGTTAGCGTACGGGTTAGGATTAGGGGGCGGGTGAGGGTCAGGCTTCGGGGAAGGGTTAGGGTTAGGGTTCGTGCTAGGGTTAGGGTTAGGGGACGGGGACGGTTTAGGGTTCAGGGGAGGGTACGACAACGCTTTAGGGGGAGCGTACGTGTGAGGGCGTGGGTTAGTGTTAGCGTACGGGTTAGGATTAGGGGACGGGTGAGGGTCAGGCTTCGGGGAAGTGTTAGGGTTAGGGTTCGTGCTAGGGTTAGGGTTAGGGGACGGGGACGGTTTAGGGTCCATGTGAGGGTACGACAACGCTTTAGGGGGAGCGTACGTGTGAAGGCGCGGGTTAGTGTTAGCGTACGGGTTAGGATTAAGGGACGGGTGAGGGTCAGGCTTCGTTGAAGGTTTAGGGTTAGGGTACGGGCTAGGGTTAGGGATAGGGGACGGGGACGGTTTAAGGTCCATTTGAGGGTACGACAACGCTTTAGGGGGAGCGTACGTGTGAGGGCGTGGGTTAGTGTTAGCGTACGGGTTAGGATTAGGTGACAGGTGAGGTTCAGGCTTCGGGGAAGGGTTAGGGTTAGGGTTCGGGCTAGCGTTAGGGTTAGGGGACAGGGACGGTTTAGGGTCCAGGGGAGGGTACGACAACGCTTTAGGCGGAGCGTAGGTGTGAGGGCTCGGTTTAGTGTTAGCGTACGGGTTAGGATTAGGGGACTGGTGAGTGTCAGGCTTCGGGGAAGTGTTAGGGTTAGGGTTAGTGTTCGGGCTAGGGTTAGGGTTAGGGGACGGGGACGGTTTAGGGTCTAGGTGAGGGTACGACAACGCTTTAGGGGGAGCGTAGGTGTGAGGGCGCGGGTTAGTGTTAGCGTACGGGTTAGGATTAGGGGACGGGTGAGGGTCAGGCTTCGGGGAAGGGTTAGGTTTAGGGTTCGGGTAGGGTTAGGGTTAGGGGACGGGGACGGTTTAGGGTCCAGGGGAGTGTACGACAACGCTTTAGGGGGAGCGTAGGTGTGAGGGCGAGCGTTAGTGTTAGCGTACGGGTTAGGATTAGGGGACGGGTGAGGGTCAGGCTTCGGGGAAGGGTTAGGGTTAGGGTTCGTGCTGGGTTTGGGTTAGGGGACGGGGACGGTTTAGGGTCCATGTGAGGGTACGACAACGCTTTAGGGGGAGCGTACGTGTGAGGGCGCGGTTTAGTGTTAGCGTACGGGTTAGGATTAGGGGACGGGTGAGGGTCAGGCTTCGGGGAAGGGTTAGGGTTAGGGTACGGGCTAGGGTTATGGATAGGGGACGGGGACGGTTTAGGGTCCATGTGAGGGTACGACAATGCTTTAGGGGGAGCGTACGTGTGAGGGCGTGGGTTAGTGTTAGCGTACGGGTTAGGATTAGGGGACAGGTGAGGTTCAGGCTTCGGGGAAGGGTTAGGGTTAGGGTTCGGGCTAGGGTTAGTGTTAGGGGACAGGGACGGTTTAGGGTCCAGGGGAGGGTACGACAATGCTTTAGGCGGAGCGTAGGTGTGAGGGCTCGGTTTAGTGTTAGCGTACGGGTTAGGATTAGGGGACGGGTGAGGGTCAGGCTTCGGGGAAGTGGTAGGGTTAGGGTTAGTGTTCGGGCTAGGGTTAGGGTTAGGGGACGGGGACGGTTTAGGGTCCAGGTGAGGGTACGACAACGCTTTAGGGGGAGCGTACGTGTGAGGGCGCGGGTTAGTGTTAGTGTACGGGTTAGGATTAGGGGACGGGTGAGGGTCAGGCTTCGGGGAAGGGTTAGTGTTAGGGTCCGGGCTAGGATTAGGGTTAGGGGACGGGGAAGGTTTAGGGTCCAGGGGAGGGTACGAAAACGCTTTAGGGGGAGCGTACG